>NC_143039.1:39066114-39384114 GCF_057628025.1 Oncorhynchus mykiss | reverse complement strand
TGGCCTACCATCAAAAGCAATGGAGAGAAATGCATCCCATAACATTATGACATGGAAATAGCTGTTCTATCATTCTGCCTACAGTAGCACCAAATGTGTGGTGTTCAATGTATGTATGTATGTATGTGTGTGTGTGTGTGTATATGTATATATATATTTAATTTTTGCAATATCATAGACAGCGTGGTTTATAATACCGGTATAAATTTGAATTTAACAGCTGAGCTTTTACATTGAATTAGGCCTATGTATCAAGTTAATGTCATGTGACCTACAGTGAAATGCCTTTGCTTGCCCTTTCCCAACAATGCAGTAATGAATATCAGTAGTACTATAAAAATACAAAAAAATGCATACAAAATGTCAAGTAGAACAAAAACACAAGAAATAGAACTGTAACTGTAACAAAACTAAGGAGATGATTGTGGACTTCAGGAAACAGCAGAGGGAACACCCCCCTATCCACATCGATGGAACAGTAGTGGAGAGGGTAGCAAGTTTTAAGTTCCTCGGCATACACATCACAGACAAACTGAATTGGTCCACTCACACGGACAGCGTCGTGAAGAAGGCGCAGCAGCGCCTCTTCAACCTCAGGAGGCTGAAGAAATTTGGCTTGTCACCAAAAGCACTCACAAACTTCTACAGATGCACAATCGAGAGCATCCTGGCGGGCTGTATCACCGCCTGGTATGGCAACTGCACCGCCCTCAACCGTAAGGCTCTCCAGAGGGTAGTGAGGTCTGCACAACGCATCACCGGGGGCAAACTACCTGCCCTCCAGGACACCTACACCACCCGATGTCACAGGAAGGCCATAAAGATCATCAAGGACATCAACCACCCGAGCCACTGCCTGTTCACCCCGCTATCATCCAGAAGGCGAGGTCAGTACAGGTGCATCAAAGCTGGGACCGAGAGACTGAAAAACAGCTTCTATCTCAAGGCCATCAGACTGTTAAACAGCCACCACTAACACTGAGTGGCTGCTGCCAACACACTGACACTGACTCAACTCCAGCCACTTTAATAATGGGAATTGATGGGAAATGATGTAAATATATCACTAGCCACTTTAAACAATGCTACCTTATATAAATGTTACTTACCCTACATTATTCATCTCATATGCATACGTATATACTGTACTCTATATCATCGACGGTATCCTTATGTAATACATGTATCACTAGCCACTTTATACTATACTATGCCACTTTGTTTACATACTCATCTCATTTGTACATACTGTACCCGATACCATCTACTGTATCTTGCCTATGCTGCTCTGTACCATCACTCATTCATATATCCATATGTACATATTCTTTATCCCCTTACACTGTGTACAAGACAGTAGTTTTGGAATTGTTAGTTAGATTACTTGTTATTACTGCATTGTCGGAACTAGAAGCACAAGCATTTCGCTACACTCGCATTAACATCTGCTAACCATGTGTATGTGACAAATACAATTTGATTTGATTTGATTTGATTTGATTTATAACTAATACATATAAACTCAGCAAAAAAAGAAATGTCCTCTCACTGTCAACTGCATTTATTTTCAGCAAACTTAACATGTGTAAATATTTGTATGAACATAACAAGATTCAACATCTGAGACATAAACTGAACAAGTTCCACAGACATGTGACTAACATAATTGGAATAATGTGTCGCTGAACAAAGGGGGGAATCAAAATCAAAAGCAACAGTCAGTATCTGGTGCGGCCACCAGCTGCATTAAGTACTGCAGTGCATCTCCTCATGGACTGCACCAGATTTGCCAGTTCTTGCTGTGAGATGTTACCCCACTCTTCCACCAAGGCACCTGCAAGTTCCCGGACATTTCTGGGAGGAATGGCCCTAGCCCTCACCCTCCGATCCAACAGGTCCCAGACGTGCTCAATGGGATTGAGATCCGGGCTCTTCGCTGGCCATGGCAGAACACTGACATTTCTGTCTTGGAGGAAATCACGCACAGATGGAACAGTATGGCTGGTGGCATTGTCATGCTGGAGGATCATGTCAGGATGAGCCTGCAGGAAGGGTACCACATGAGGGAGGAGGATGTCTTCCCTGTAACGCAGTGTTGAGATTGCTTGCAATGACAACACGCTCAGTCCGATGATTCTGTGGCACACCACCCCAGACCATGACGGACCCTCTACCTCCAAATCGATCCCGCTCCAGAGTACAGGCCTTGGTGTAACGCTTATTCCTTTGACGATAAACAAGAATCCGACCATCACCCCTGCTGAGACAAAACCGTGACTCGTCAGTAAAGAGCACTTTTTGCCAGCCCTGTCTAGTCCAGTGACTGTGGGTTTGTGCCCATAGGCGACGTTGTAGACGGTGATGTCTGGATAGGACCTGCCTTACAACGGGCCTACAAGCCCTTAGTCCAGCCTCTCTCAGCCTATTGCGGACAGTCTGAGCACTGATGGAGGGATTGTGTGTTCCTGGTGTAACTCGGGCAGTTGTTGTTGCCATCCTGTACCTGTCCCGCAGGTGTGATGTTCGGATCCTGTGCAGGTGTTGTTACACATGGTCTGCCACTGCAAGGACGATCAGCTGTCCGTCCTGTCTCTCTGCAGCGCTGTCTTAGGCGTCTCACAGTACGGACATTGCAATTTATTGCTCTGGCCACATCTGCAGTCCTCATGCCTCCTTGCAGCATGCCTAAGGCACGTTCACGCAGATGAGCAGGGACCCTGGGCATCTTTCTTTTGGTGTTTTTCAGAGTCAGTAGAAAGACCTCTTTAGTGTCCTACGTTTTCATAACTGTGACCTTAATTGCCTACTGTCTGTACGCTGTTAGTGTCTTAACGACCGTTCCACATGTGCATGTTCATTAATCGTTTATGGTTCATTGAACAAGCAATGTTTAAACCCTTTAAAATGAAGATCTGTGAAGTTATTTGGATTTTTACAAATGATCTTTGAAAGACAGGGTCCTAAAAAAGGGATGTTTCTTTTTTTGCTGAGTTATATATATATATATATATATTCACCTTTAATTTAACTAGGCAAGTCAGTTAAGAACATACACATTCATACAGTTGAAGTCGGAAGTTTACATACACCTTAGCCAAACACATTTAAAAACTCAGTGTTTCACAATTCCTGACATTTAATCCTAGTAAAAATTCCCTGTCTTAGGTCAGTTAGGATCACCACTGTTTTTTAAGAATGTGAAATGTCAGAATAATAGTAGAGAGAATGATTTCTTTCAGCTTGTATTTATTTCATCAACATTCCCAGTGGGTCAGACGTTTACATACACTCATTTAGTATTTTGTAGCATTGCCTGTAAATTGTTGAAGTTGGGTCAAACGTTTCAGGTAGCCTTCCACAAGCTTCCCACAATAAGTTGGGTGAATATCGGCCCATTCCTCCTGACAGAGCTGGTTTAACTGAGTCAGGTTTGTAGGCCTCCTTGCTCGCACATGCCTTTTCAGTTCTGCCCACAAATGTTCTATAGGATTGAGGTCAGGGCTTTGTGATGGCCACTCCAATACCTTGACTTTGTTGTCCTTACGCCATTTTGCCACAACTTTGGAAGTATGCTTGGGGTAATTGTCCATTTGGAAGACCCAAGCTTTAAATTCCTGACTGATGTCTTGAGATGTTGCTTCAATATATCCACATAATTTCCCCTTCTCAGGATGCCATCTATTTTGTGAAGTGCACCAGTCCCTCCTGCAGCAAAGCACCCCCACAACATGATGCTGCCACCCCTGTGCTTCATGGTTGGGATGGTGTTCTTTGGCTGGCAAGCCTCCCCCTTTTCCTCCAAACATAACAATGGTCATTATGGCCAAACAGTTTTGTTTTTGTTTCATCAGACCAGAGGACATTTTTCCAAAAAGTACGATCTTTGTCCACATGTGCAGTTGCAAACCGTAGTCTGGCTTTTTGATGGCGGTTTTGGAGCAGTGGCTTCTTCCTTGCTGAACGGCCTTTCAGGTTATGTCGATATAGGACTTGTTTTACTGTGGATATAGATACTTTTGTACCCGTTTCCTCCAGCATCTCCACAAGGTCCTTTGCTGTTGTTCTGGGATTGATTTGCACTTTTCGCACCAAAGTACGTTCATCTCTAGGAGACAATGCATCTCCTTCCTGAGTGGTATGACGGCTGCGTGGTCCCATGGTGCTTATACTTGCGTACTATTGTTTGTACAGATGAACGTGGTAAATTCAGGCATTTGGAAATTGCTCCCAAGAATGAACCAGACTCGTGGAGGTCTACATTTTTTTTTCCTGAGGTCTTGTCTGATTTCTTTTGATTTTCCCATGATGTCAAGCAAAGATGCACTAAGTTTCAAGGTAGGCCTTGAAATACATCCACAGGTACACCTCCAATTAGCCTATCAGAAGCTTCTAAAGCATGTCGTTGTTTTCTGGAATTTTCCAAGCTGTTTAAAGACAGCCAACTTAGTGTATGTAAACTTCTGACCCCCTGGAATTGTGATACAGTGAAATATAAGTGAAATAATCTGTCTGTAAACAATGGTTGGAAAAATTACTTGTGTCATGCACAAAGTAGATGTCCTAACCGACTTGCCAAAACTATAGTTTGTTTACAATAAATTTGTGGAGTGGTTGAAAAACGTGTTTTAATTACTCCAATCTAAGTGTATGTAAACTTCCAACTTCAACTGTACAACGACGGCCCTCCCCAGCCAATCCCAGACAACGCTGGGCCAATTTTGCGCCACCCTATGGGACTCCCAATCACGGCCGGATGTGATACAGCCTAGATTTGAACCAGGGACTGTAGTGACGTTTCTTGCACTGAGATGCAGCGACTTAGACCACTGCGCCACTCAAACAGTAGAGCAAAATGTTGATAGTGTTAACTAAAGGAGAAAACTCTAGAAAGTTTAATGAAGTTCAATCTCATGCTTCTCTAAGCGGGCTCATATTTCTTCTGCATGGCAGAGCATTGGTCTGGACTACAACAATTGTCAGACAGATTTGAAAGTTTTAAGTATTTTAAGCCTCCAACCGATAGTTGGAACGACAGTCAAGAGAGAGCTCTTACCTGGTGGAAGCAGTAGTGAACGGCCAGAGGTTTGTCCCTGAGCAGCTCCTCCTCCTGAGAGGTGAAGAGCCACTTGCGGAGGGCCAGACAGGTACCCGGCACGACCGATGTGTAGTTCTGCACGTACAACTTGTGGGGGAACTCGTTGGGGGCCAGTTTTCTCACTAGGGAAATGGGGAGAGGTGGTTAAGGGCGCGTCTCAATAGACTATAGAGGTTTCACCTTCCTGTCATCAGCACAGATCTGGAGAAACATAGGCTGTGAGGAGACGGCATGGCGGAAACATGTTTTGGTGGCTACTTTCATTTAAATTTCTCTGTGTTTGAAGATCAGTGCAGTTACGGGGAAGGAGACATGGAGAGGAAGCCACTTTAGACTACTGAGATGCAACTGTAATCAGAAGAGTAAAGGTGAAAGGGGTCGGTACATGGACTAGCTGTGGACTCCAGAGGAATGAATGAATTTACAGATGAATGGTCTTACCAAAGGAGTGGTTGATGACTTCAAAGAGGGCAAAGTAGCTGGCCATGATGCTGTCCATACCAACCTTCATCACTAAAGCCTGGCGGATGGAGAGAGGGAAAGTACAGTGGCGGCCCATAAGTTATTTATATGCATGCACCATTCAGTCACATAAGAGCTATGCATGCATTGATATTGATCTAGTGTTACACACTCTGGTCCTATGAGTGCAAACTTTGTCCCAGCATTAACCCACCAGATGATTCAACTAACCAGGGTCTTGATTTTTATTTATTTAATTTATTTTATTTTTATATAAGTCAGTTAAGAACAAATTCTTATTTTCAATGACGGCCTAGGAACAGTGGGTTAACTGCCTGTTCAGGGGCAGAACGACAGATTTGTACCTTGTCAGCTCAGGGGTTTGAACTTGCAACCTTCCGGTTTCTAGTCCAACACTTGGCTACCCTGCCGCCCCATGATGATTTCATTAATATCTTCATTATTCGTCTGTCCTTATGTTTAGTGTACTTTTATGTACACTTATTTTAATATGAGATTTTATTATATTTATCCTGCAGATTTTCTTGTGCATATAAAGTGACTTTGGGTGTCTCGAAAAGCGTTTAAAATAAAATGTATTATTAATATAGAAGTTGATTGGTTGAATCAAGGGTGTATTCAGTGGTGTACTGACTGAGCAACCAGGCAAGAAGGACCTTGGTCAGGGAGGTGACCAAGAACCCAATGACCACTGACAGAACTACAGCGTTCATTGGCTGAGATGGGAGAATATGCCAGAAGGACAACAGTCTCTACAGCACTTCACCAATCTGGGCTTTATGGGAGTGGCCAGACGGAAGCCATCCTGAGAAAAAGGCAAATAACAGCACGCCTGTAGTTTGCAAAAAGTGACGTGAAAAACTCAGAACATAATGCAAAAGATTAAGTGGTCTGATGAGAAAAACGTAACTCCTCGGCCTGAATGCAAAGCGCTATGTCTGGAGAAAACCAGGCACAGCTCATCACCTGTCTAACACCATCCCTACTGTGAAGAATGGTGGTGGCAGCATCATGCTATGGGAATGCTATTCAGCAGCAGGGACTGGGAGACTGGTAAGGATAGAGGAACAACGAATGGAGCCAAATACTGGAAAATCTTTGATAAGAACATGCTTCAGAGTGCACTCCAGACTTGAATCCCATTGAAAATCTGTGGAAGACTGCTGTTCACTGCTGCTCCCCATCTAACGTAACAGAGCTTGAGAAAATCTGTACAAAGCTGATAGACATACCCAAGACGACTCAAAGCTGGGATCGCCTCCAACGACACATCTACAAAGTATTGACTCGGGTGTGAATTACGTAAATGAGATATTGCTGTATTTCATTTGGCCCCAAAAAATCTAATGTTTTCACCTTGTCATTATGGACTATTGTGTCTAGATGGGTGAGAAATAAATTTAATCAATATTGAATTCAAGCTGTAACAAAATGTGTCAAAATAAGTCAAGGGGTATGAACACATTCTGAAGGCACTGTAGCTATTCATTACAGTAGCTAGCTAGCTAAACTAGCGAGTGCTTTGTTAACTTTATTAGCACCATGTTTTGAGAGGTGGAAAATGCACACACCATAGCCCAGTCCTATCAGGGGCTGCCATATCATCTCCCTCTCTGCCTTATTCGTGCTTTGTGCCGTCACACTTTAGAGCCCTGCCTCTAGGACTAGAAGTGAGGAACACGGCACTGCTCAATATACCTGGTAGACTTAAAAAAAAAAAAAATGTTTTATTAAAGATCAGCTTAATATTGCAGAAAGAATGTTGCTTCCATCAAAGTAATTGTCTGCATCATTTCCAGTCCCTATTTTTTGGGTAAATGTATATATATCCATACATGCATGTATACATATTCACATATATACAGCTTTTTTCCATCTACGTAACATTGCAAAAATCCGAAACTTTGTCCAAAAATGATGCAGAAAGGTTGATCCATGCTTTTGTTGCTTCTAGGTTGGACTACTGCAGTGCTCTACTTTCCAGCTACCCGGATAAAGCACTAAATAAACTTCAGTTAGTGCTAAATACGGCTGTTAGAATCCTGACTAGAACCAAAAAATGTGATCATATTACTCCAGTGCTAGCCTCCCTACACTGGCTTCCTGTTAAGGCAAGGGCTGATTTCAAGGTTTTACTGCTAACCTACAAAGCATTACATGGGCTTGCTCCTACCCATCTTTCCGATTTGGTCCTGCCGTACATGCACGCTACGGTCACAAGACGCAGGCCCCCTAATTGTCCCTAGAATTTCTAAGCAAACAGCTGGAGGCCGGGCTTTCTCCTATAGAGCTCCATTTTTATGGAATGGTCTGCCTACCCATGTGAGAGACGCAGTCTCAGTCTCAACCTTTAAGTCTTTACTGAAGACTCATCTCTTCAGTGGGTCATATGACTGAGTGTAGTCTGGCCCAGGAGTGTGAAGGTGAACGGAAAGGCACTGGAGCAAAGAACCGCCCTTGCTGTCTCTGCCTGGCCGGTTCCCCTCTCTCCACTGGGATTGTCTGCCTCTAACCCTATTTACAGGGGCTGAGTCACTGGCTTACTGGTGCTCTTCCATGCCGTCCCTAGGAAGGGTGCGTCACTTGAGTGGGTTGAGTCACTGATGTGATCTTCCTGTCTGGGTTGGCACCCCCCCTTGGGTTGTGCCGTGGCGGAGATCTTTGTGGGCTATACTCGGCCTTGTCTCAGAATGGTAAGTTGGTGGTTGAAGATATCCCTCTAGTGGTGTGGGGGCTGTGCTTTGGCAAAGTGGGTGGGGTTATATCCTTCCTGTTTGGCCCTGTCCGGGGGTATCATCGGAAGAGGCCACAGTGTCTCCTGACCCCTCCTGTCTCAGCCTCCAGTATTTATGCTGCAGTAGTTTATGTGTCGGGGGGCTAGGGTCAGTTTGTTATATCTGGAGTACTTCTCCTGTCTTATCCGGTGTCCTGTGTGAATTTAAGTATGCTCTCTCTAATTCTCTCTCTCAGAGGAGGACCTGAGCCCTAGGACCATGCCTCAGGACTACCTGGCATGATGACTCCTTGCTGTCCCCAGTCCACCTTGGCGTGCTGCTGCTCCTGTTTTAACTGTTCTGCCTGCGGCTATGGAACCCTGACCTGTTCACTGGAAGTGCTACCTGTCCCAGACCTGCTGTTTTCAACTCTCTAGAGACAGCAGGAGCGGTAGAGATACTGTTAATTATTTACTCCTGAGGTGCTGACTTGCTGCACCCTCAACAACTTCTGTGATTATTATTATTTGACCATGCTGAACATCTTGGCCATGTTCTGTTATAATCTCCACCGGGCACAGCCAGAAGAGGACTGGCCACCCCTCATAGCCTGGTTCCTTTCTAGGTTTCTTCCTAGGTTTGGCCTTTCTAGAGAGTTTTTCCTAGCCACCATGCTTCTACACCTGCATTGCTTGCTGTTTGGGGTTTTAGGCTGGGTTTCTGTACAGCACTTTGAGATATCAGCTGATGTAAGAAGGGCTATATAAATACATTTTATACATACGTCTATAGACATACATACTTTATAAAGAATAAACCTTTATTATTCCCCGCAAACCCTACCACCAATCCCCCAAATGGAGTAAACTAATAAACACTTCGGCTTTTACCTTCAATTTGTACATCGCATACACATTTTACAGACAGTCAATTTTACAATAGGTATTTTTTGTTATACCTGGTAGACTTGGTCAGTCGTGCTGTTCTTGCGCACCCTGACAGAGATGGTGGTCTTGTCTGGCAGGGCTATCCGCAACTCCACGTCTGACACACCATTGTAATTCTGACAAACAGAGAAAGAAAGGGTGAGCATCAGTGTGTGTGTCACACACAGCTACGGAACCTGCCTGCACAAACGTACCTCATCTGATTCAGACAGGAATTCCTGCATGATGTCACTCTCCCCAATCACCCGCACAGAACAAACTACAGAAGAAGAGAGCAAAATGTCATCTTAACATATTGCATTCACATGTACACTTTGAACATACACATAGAGTTGAAGTCGGAAGTTTACACACACCTTAGCCAAATACATTTAAACTCAGTTTCACAGTTCCTGACATTTAATCCTAGTAAAAAGTTCCTGTCTTAGGTCAGTTAGGATCACCACTTTATTTTAAGAATGTGAAATGTAAGAATAATAGTAGAGAGAATGATTTCTTTCAGCTTGTATTTCTTTCATCACATTCCCAGTGGGTCAGAAGTTTACATACACTCATTTAGTATTTGGTAGCCATGCCTTAAAGTTGTTTAACTTGGGTCAAACATTTTGGGTAGCCTTCCCACAATAAGTTGGGTGAATTTTGGCCCATTCCAACTGACAGAGCTGGTTCAGTTCTGCCCACAAATGTTCTATAGGATTGAGGTCAGGGCTTTGTGATGGCCACTCCAATACCTTGACTTAGTTGCCCTTAAGCCATTTTGCCACAACTTTGGAAGTATGCTTGGGGTCATTGTCCATTTGGAAGACCCATTTGCGACCAAGCTTTAACTTCTTGAGTGATGTCTTGAGATGTTGCTTCAATATATCCACATAATTTCCCCTTCTCATGTCATCTATTTTGTGAAGTGCACCAGTCCCCACTGCAGCAAAGTCCCCCCCACAGCATGATGCTGCCCACCCGTGATTCACATTTGGATGTTGTTCCTCGGCTTGCAAGCCTCTCCCTTTTTCCTCCAAACACAACAATGGTCATTACGGCCAAACAGTTCTATTTTTGTTTCATCAGACCAGAGGACATTTCTCCAAAAAGTACGATCTTTGTCCCCATTGGCAGTTGCAAACCGTAGTCTGGCTTTTTGATGGCGGTTTTGGAGCAGTGGCTTCTTCCTTGCTGAGCGGCCTTTCAGGTTATGTCGATATAGGACTCGTTTTACTGTGGATATACATACTTTTGTAGCCGTTTCCTCCAGCATCTTCACAAGGTCCTTTGCTGTTGTTCTGGGATTGATTTTCACTTTTCACACCAAAGTACATTCATCTCTAGGAGACAGAATGCGTCTCCTTCCTGAGTGGTATTATTTTTTATTTTATTTTTTATTTTACCTTTATTTAACTAGGCAAGTCAGTTAAGACTTCCGGTTACTAGTCCAACACTAACCACTAGGCTACCCTGCCGCATGGTGTTTATACTTGCATACTATTGTTTGTACAGATGAACGTGGTACCTTCATGCATTTGGAAATTGCTCCCAAGGATGAACCAGACTTGTGGAGGTCTACAATTTTTTTTCTGAGATCGTGGCTGATTTCTTTAGATTTTCCCATGATGTCAAGCAAAGAGGCACTGAGTTTGAAGGTAGGCCATGAAATACATCCACATGTGCACCTCCAATTAACTCAAATTATGTCAATTAGCCTATCAGAAGATCCTAAAGCCATGACATCATTTTCTGGAATTTTCCAAGCTGTTTAAAGGTACAGTCAACTTAGTGCATGTAAACTTCTGACCCACTGGAAAAGTGAAATAATCTGGAAACAATTGTTGAAAAAATGACTTAGTAGATATCCTAACCGACTTGCCAAAACTCTAGTTTGTTATCAAGAAATTTGTGGAGTGGTTGAAAAACAAGTTTTAATGACTCCAACCTAAGTGTATTATGTAAACTCCCGACTTCAACTGTACATGTACATACAAGTACATTAACGTACATACACATTCAAGGGCATTCAACAAGTATTGCAATGATTAGCGATACGTCTGCAGGAGATAGAGAGCTATGTCGAAGTTCAACACACTGCATTACAGCATACTTGGTTTCTCACTTCTCGAAACACTCGGCAGGTAGCCTAGTGGTTACAGCGTTGGGCCAGTAACCGAAAGATTGCTGGATCGAATCCCCGAGCTGACAAGGTAAAAATCTGTCGTTCTGCCCCTGAGCAAGGCAGTTAACCTACTGTTTCCCGGAAGCCGAAGACATGGATGTCGATTATGGCAGCCCCCCGCACCTCTGATTCAGAAGACACATTTCAGTTGAATGCATTCAGTCATACAACTGACTAGGTATCCCTACTTGAACTCACACAGGCATTCCAAAAATTATAACATGTGCTAAATGTTTTCTAATCTCTCCTCAACTGACTTTTCATCTCCAGCACTGACAGATGGAAGGGGTGTAATAACACATAATTAAATAGAAAGTAATAATAATATCCACCAAATATACAAAACATTAAGAACACCTGCTCTTTCCATGACAAAGACCGCCCTGGTGAAAGCTATGATCCCTTATTGATGTCACTTGTTAAATCCATTTCAAATCAGTGCAGATGAAGGGGAGGATACAGGTTAAAGACATGGATTGTGTATGTGTACCATTCAAAGTGCAAATGTAAATGTAAACAGGTCAACATTCACAAGGCCAGACGGATTACCAGGACGTGTGCTCGGAGTGTCTTAACTGACATTGTCAACCTGTCCCTGACCGAGTCCGTAATACCAACGTTTCAAGCAGACCACCATATTCCCTGTGTCCAAGAACACCAAGGTAACCTGACTATATGACTACCGACCCGTAGCACTCACGTCTGTAGCCATGAAGTGCTTTGAAAGGCTGGTCATGGCTCACATCAACACCATGATAGCAGAAAACCTAGACCCACTCCAATTTGCATACCGCCCCAACAGATCCACAGATGATGCAATCTCTACTGCACTCCACACTGCCCATTCCCACCTGGACAAAAGGAACACTTACGTGAGAATGCTATTCATTGACTACAGCTCAGCGTTCAACACCATTGTGCCCTCAAAGCTCATCACTAAGCTAAGGACCCTGAGACTAAACACCTCCCTCTGCAACTGGATCTTGCACTTCCAGACAGGCCACCTCCGGGTGGTAAGGGTATGTAACAACATCTGCCACGCTGGTCCACAACCCAGGGGCCCCTCAGGGTGCGTGCTCAGTCCCCTCCTGTACTCCCTGTTCACCCATGACTGCATGGCAAGCACAACACCAACACCATCAAGTTTGCCGATGACACAACAGTGGTAGGCCTGATCACTGACAACGATGAGACAGTCTATAGGGAGGTCAGAGACAGTGTGGTGCCAGGATAACAACCTCTCCCTGAACGTGATCAAGACAAAAAAGATGATTGTGGATTACAGAAAAAGTAGGCCCGAGCACGCCCCCATTCTCATCGACAGGGCTGTAGTGGAGCAGGCTGAGAACTTCAAGTTCCTTGGTGTCCACATAGTCAACAAACGATCATGGTCCAAACACACCAAGACAGTCATGAAGAGGGCACGACAACACCTATTCCACCCCAGGAGACTGAAAAGATTTGGCATGGGTCCTCAGATCCTCAAAAAGTTATACAGGTGCACCATCGAGATTGCATGGTTGCATCCCCGCCTGGTACGGCAACTGCACGGCCTCCGACCGCAGTTACAAAGGGTATTGTGTCCGGCCCAGTACATCACCGGGGCCAGGCTTCCTGCCATCCAGGGGCCAGGCTTCCTGCCATCCAGGAACCTTTATGCCAGGCGGTGTCAGAGGAAGGACCAAAAAATTGCCAATGACTCCAGCCACCCTATTCATAGACCGTTCCTCTCTGCTACCGCACGGCACCGGAGAACCAAGTCTAGGTCAAAAAGGCTTCTTAACAGCTTCAACCACCAAGCCATAAGACTCTTGAAGAGTTAATCAAATTGCTACCCGGACTACTTGCATTGTCCCCACCCCACATTGTCATGCTGCTGCTACTCTGTTTATTATTCATGCATTGTAACTTTACCTTTTTCTACATGTACACTACCGTTCAAAAGTTTGGGGTCACTTAGAAATGTCCTTGTTTTTGAAAGAAAAGCACATTGTATTCATTAAAATATCACATTAATCAGAAATACAGTGTAGACATTGTTAACGTTATAAATGACTATTGTATCTGGAAACGGCTGGTTTTGAATGGAATATCTGCGTAGCCGTACAGAGGCCCATTATCAGCGACCATCACTCCTGTGTTCCAATGGCACGATGTGTTAGCTAATCCAAGTTTATCATTTTAAAAGGCTAATTGATCATTAGAAAACCCTTTTGCAATTCGGTTAGCACAGCTGAAAACTGTTGTACTGATTAAAACCTCTTGAAGCTAGAGGGCACTATTTTTATGTTTGGAAAAATAACGTTCCCAAAGTAAACGGCCTATTTCTCAGGACCAGATGCTAGAATATGCATATAATTGACAGATTAGGATAGAAAACACAAAAGTTTCCAAAACTGTAAAAATATTGTCTGTGAGTATAACAGAACTGATATTGCAGGCCTGAGAAAAATCCAATCAGGAAGTTACTCTTATTTTGAAATCCCTGTGTTCCTATGCATCCCTATTGCCCATTGAAAGGGATATCAACCAGATTCATTTTTCTATGGCTTCCCTAAGGTGTCAACAGCCTTTAGACATAGTTTCAGGCTTTTATTTTGAAGAATGAGCGTGAACGACCACATTGCGTAAGTGGACAGGTGGGGGCTCTCAGAGTGATTTGTGCGCAAAAGAGAGAGGCGTCCATTGTTACTCCCGGTCCTAGTGAAAAGCCAACTGTCCCGGTTGATATATTATCGTATAGATATTTGAAAAACACCATGAGGATTGATTATAAAAAAACGTTTTACATTTTTCTGTGGACATTATGGAGCTAATTTGGAATTTTTGTCTGCGTTGTCGTGACCGCTCTTTCCGGTGGATTCCTGGGCATAACGCACCAAACTAACGGGAGGTATTTGGATATAAAAAATATCTTTATGGAACAAAAGGAACATTTGTTGTCTAACTGGGAGTCTCGTGAGAGAAAACATCCCAAGATCATCAAAGGTAAACGATTAATTTGATTGCTTTTCTGATTTTCGTGACCAAGTTACCTGATGCTAGGTGTACTTATTGTTTTGTCGAGCAATCGATAAACTTACAAACGCTTGTATTGCTTTCGCTGTAAAGCATAATTTAAAAATCTGAGACGACAGGTGGATTAACAAAAAACTGTGTTATCCTATATTGCACTTGTGATTTCATGAATATTAATATTTTCTAGTAATATTATTTGACTGTGGCGCTATGCTATTCAGCGTTGTTGATGATAATTCTCCCGGATCCGGGATGGGTGGTTCGAAGAGTTAAAGAAGCAATAAAACTGGCTTTCTTTAGACTAGTTGAGTACCTGGGTCATCAGCATTTGTGGGTTCGATTACAGGCTCAAAATGGCCAGAAACAAATAACTTTCTTCTGAAACTCATCAGTCTATTCTAGTTCTGAGAAATTAAGGCTATTCCATGTGAGAAATTGCCAAGAAACTGAAGATCTTGTACATCGCTGTGTACTAGTCCCTTCACAGAACAGTGCAAACTGGCTCTAACTAGAATAGAAATAGGAGTGGGAGGCCCCGCTGCAAGAGGACAAGTACATTTGAGTGTCTAATTTGAGAAACGGACACCTCACAAGTCCTCAACTGGCAGCTGCATTAAATAGTACCCGCAAAACACCAGTCTCAACGTCAACAGTGAAGAGGCGACTCCGGGATGCTGGCCTTCTGTTCTGAGGGCAAAATTTGGGGGTGCAACTCAATATTAGGAAGGTGTTCTTAATGTTTGGTTTTCTCAGTATATATGTGAAATATACATCTGCGTAATATGATGCCTGTGGTGCTGGATCTATAGGCACTATCCGCAAGTCAGCGTTACACATTATTGAATGGAATTAAGTTGCCATCCTGAACCTAGAGTGTTTTCCTTATTTACCTCTCCTCAATTCTCTACAATACCTCCTTCACTACCTTTGCTCCCTTATTCTCGTCGAACACCTCACCTCTTTCCAGATACTCCTCCAGGCCCCTGCGGCGTGCGTCCAGCTGCTGCTCAGACAGGGAGAAGGGCCACTTCCCGGGTATCTTGGGGAAGATGTAGCTGGCAAACTCCCTCTTCAGGTTCTGGTTCAGGATAGCAAACTCTCGGTAACGCTTGGAGCACAGCTGCCTGCCCGACATGTACACGTTGTACACCTGTAGGGGACAGACCGAGGTGAGCGGGAAGGCATCATACGACAGAACACTGGGGAAATTATGCACTGTATTCACTTGTAAAAGATTTGACATGTACACAGGAATCTTAAGTGTGACATTTTTGGTTACATATGCTCCTAAATGTTTTGCCGAAGCGACATGAGTGTTCGAATACTCATACTAACCACACTAATCATACTATTTGTGTCGTAAATTGAGTATATATTATGCTTATTTGTCATAGTATGGATATAGTTAGTATGCCAAAAGTTCCCTGATGTCGTACTACATTCGTCAAAATACGAAGTATTCAAGCAGCATTATTTTCATGCCTTTAAAGCCAATAATGCAATTCTTAAAAAAGTGGGCGTGGCTTCACATCGTTTTCAGATTGTAATAAAATCCAACGAGAGCGGATACAAATTAGAGGTCGACCGATTATGATTTTTCAACGCCGATACCGATTATTGGAGGACCAAAAAAAGCCGACACCGATTAATCTGACAATTAAAAAAGAAATGTATTTGTAATAATGACAATTACAACAATACAGAATGAATACTTATTTTAACTTAATATAATACATCAATAAAAATCAATTTAGGCTAAAATAAATGTGGTTTAAATAATGCAAAAACAGTGTTGGAGAAGAAAGTAAAAGTGCAATATGTGCTATGTAAAAAAGCTAAAGTTTAAGTTCCTTGCTCAGAACATGAGAATATATGAAAGCTGGTGGTTCCTTTTAACATGAGACTTCAATATTCCAAGGTAAGAGGTTTTAGGTTGAAGTTGTAATATTTATAGGACTATTTCTCTATACCATTTGTATTTCATATACCTTTGACTCTTGGATGTTCTTATAGGCACTTTAGTATTGCCAGTGTAACAGTATAGCTTCCTTCCCGCTCCTCGCTCCTACCTGGGCTCGAACTAGGAACACATCGACAACAGCCAACCTCGAAGCAGCGTTACCCATGCAGAGCAAGAGAAACAACTACTCCAAGTCTCAGAGTGAGTGATGTTTGAAACGCTATTTGCGCTCACCCCACTAACTAGCTAGCCATTTCACATCGATTACACCAGCCTAATCTCGAGAGTTGATAGGCTTGAAGTCATAAACAGAGCAATGCTTGAAGCACAACGAAGAGCTGCTGGAAAAATGCACAAAAGTGCTGTTTGAATGAATGCTTACAAGCCTGCTGGTGCCTACCATCGCTCAGTCAGACTGCTCTATCAAATATCAAATCATAGGCTTAATTATAACATAATAACACACAGAAATACGAGCCTTTGGTCATTAACTTCTTGGTGACAGGGGGGCAGTATTGAGTAGCTTGGATGAATAAGGTTCCCAGAGTAAACTGCCTGCTACTCTGTCCCATATGCTAATATATGCATATTATTAGTAGTATTGGATAGAAAACACTCTGAAGTTTCTACAACTGTTTGAATGATGTCTGAGAGTGTAACAGAACTCATATGGCAGGTGAAAACCTGAGAGAAATCCAACCAGGAAGTGGGAAATCTGAGGCTTGTAGTTTAACTCAGCCCCTATTGTAGTATGCATTGGTTATGTTGCACTTCCTAAGGCTTCCACTAGATGTCAAGTCTTTAGAACGTTGTTTCAGGCTTCTACTGTCAAGTGGGACCGAATGAGAGAGGAATGAGTCAGGTGTCTGGCAGAGTGCCACAGGCTCTGAGGCGCGGGCATGAGAGAGTTAGCTCTCGTTCCATTGCTTTTCTACAGACATAGGAATTCTCCGGTTGGAACATTATTGAAGATTGATGATAAAATCATCCTAAAGATTGATTCTATACTTAGTTTGACAAGTTTCTACGGGCTGTAACGGAACTTTTTGAACTTCTCGTCCGTCTTTCGGCTGGACCTGAATGCGCTTTTGGATTTGTTTACCAAACGCCCTAACAAAATAAGTTATTTGGACATAAATGGACATTATCGAACAAAACAAACATTATTGTGGAACTGCGATTCCTGGGAGTGCATTCTGATGAAGATCATCAAAGGTAAGTGAATATTTATAATGCTATTTATGACTAATGTTGACTACCCAATATATTTTCGGCTGCTTTGTTGTATGAACGCTGTACTCAGATTATTGCATGGTTTGCTTTTCAGTAAAGTTTTGAAATCTGACACAGCGGTTGCATTAAGGAGAAGTATATCTTTAATTCCATGTATAACACGTGTATTTTCATCAACATTTATAATGAGTATTTCTGTAAATAGAGTATGTGGCTCTATTTACAGAAACAAGCAATTGTAAAATTAGATTTTTTGATATAAATATGCACTTTATCGATCAAAACATACATGTATAGTTTAACATGAAGTCCTATGAGTGTCATCTGATGAAGATGATCAAAGGTTAGTGATTAATTTGATCTCTATTTGTGCTTTTTGTGACCCCTCTCTTTGGCTGGAAAAATGGCTGTGTTTTTCTGTGAGTTGGTGGTGACCTAACATAATCGTTTGTGGTGCTTTCGCTGTAAAGCATTGAAATCAGACACTGTGGCTGGATTAACGAGAATGTTATCTTTAAATGGTGTAAAATACTGAAAGCTTGAGGAATTTTAATTATGAGATTTTTGTTTTGAATTTGGCGCCCTGCACTTTCACTTGCTGTTGGCGAGGTGTGACGCTACCGTCCCACATATCCCAGAGAGGTTAATATGGTCAAATCCGGAAACTACCATTTCGAAAACAAAACGTTTATTAATTCAGTGAAATACGAAACTGTTTGGAATTTTATCTAACGGGTGGCATCCATAAGTCTAAATATTGCTGTTACATTGTTACATTAATCGGTGTCATAATTACGTAAAATTCTGGCAAAAAAGTTTGCAATGAGCCAGGCGGTCCAAACTGTTGCATGTACCCTGACTCTGCGTGCAATGAACGCAAGAGAAGTGACAATTTCACCTGGTTAATATTGCCTGCTAACCTGGAGTTATTTTAGCTAAATATGCAGGTTTAAAAATATATACTTATGTGTGTTGATTTTAAGAAAGGCATTGGTGTTTATGTTTGGTAAAGTCGTGCAACGATTGTTTTTTTTCTCGCAAATGAGCTTTTGTTAAATCATCCCCATGCTTTGCATTGATTATATGCAATGCAGGACACGCTGGATAACAGGCCGCCCCCTGGTGGCCTGTTACCTCCTCCACACTGATTCTCAACACGGGGTCCCACAAGGGTGCGTCCACAGTCCCCTCCTGTACACCCACGACTGCGTGGCCTCACAATTCCAACGCTATCATCAAGTTCATCTGACGACGCAAAAGTAGTAGACCTGATTACAAACAATGATGAGACGGACTATAGGGAGGAGGTAGGCAACCTCTCCCTCAACAAAACAAAGGAGCAGACTGTAGACTTCAGGAGGAACCAGGCTGGACACACCCCATCCTCATCAACAGGGCCGACGTGGAGGCGGTCCAAAACTTCAAGTTCCTTGGCGTGCACATCTCCGAGAAGCTGAAATGGTCAAACCACGCGTACACTGTGGTGAAGAAAGCACGTCAGCGATTCTTCAACCTCAGGATGCTGAAAGAATTCAGCCTGTCCTACAGGGCACTCAGAGTTTTACAGGAGCACTATAGAGACCATACTGTCAGGCTGCATCACTATCCAGCCCATCAGGACACCTACAACACCAGATGTCGAAGGTAGGCCAAGAAGATAAAATAAGGGACCCCAGCCACCCGAGCCATGGCCTGTTCGCCCATCTTCCTTCATCACTCAGACGTGGGCAGTACAGGAGCATGCTGGCTGCTACAAGCAAAAACTAAAGCAGGAAGTACCAGTGACTCGCTCAATACGGAAGTGGTCTAATGACACGGATGCTACACTTCAGGACTGTTTTGCTAGCACAGACTGGAATATATCCCGGGATTCATCCAATGGCATTGAGGAGTACAACACCTCAGTCATCGACTTCATCAATAAGTGCATCGATGACGTTGTCCCCACAGTGACCGTACATACATATCCCAACCAGAAGCCACGGATTACAGGCAACATCCGCATCGAACTAAAGGCTAGAGCTGCCCCTTTCAAGGAGTGGGAGACTAATCTGGACGCTTACAAGAAATCCCGCTATGCCCTCAGTCAAACCACCAAACAAGTAAAGCATCAATACTGAATTAAGATTGAATCGTCTGATGTGGCTGGGCTTGAAAACTGTTATGGACTACAAAAGGAAACCCAGACGCGAGCTGCTCAGTGACGTGAGCCTACCAGATGATCTAAATGCCTTTTATGCTCGTATCGAGGCAAGCAACACTGAAGCATGCACGTGAGCACCAGATGTTCTGGAGCACTGTGATAACACTCTCGGTTGCCGATGTGAACAAAACCTTTAAACAGGTCAACATTAACAAAGCTGCTGGCCAGACGGACTACCAGGACATGTAATCAAAGCATGCGCGGACCGGACCAACTGTCGTGTCTTCACTGACATTTTCAACCTCTCCCTGACCGAGTCTCTAATACCTACATGTTTCAAGCAGACCACCATAGTCCCTGTGCCCAAGGAAGCGAAGGTAACCTGCCTAAATGATTACCACCCCGTGGCACTCACGTCGGTAACCATGAAGTGCTTTGAAAGGCTGGTCATAGCTCTCATCAACAGCATCCTCCCAGACTCCCTTGACCCTGTCCAATTCGCATACCGTCCCAAAAGATACACAGATGAGGCAATCTCCATTGCACTCAACACTGCCTTTTCCCACCTGGACAAAAGGAACACCTATGTGAGAATGATGTTCATTGACTACAGCTCAGCGTTCAACACCATAGTGCCCACGAAGCTCATCACTAAGCTAAGGACTCTGGGACTAAACACCTCCCTCTGCAACTGGATCCTGGACTTCCTGACTTCCGCCCCCAGGTGGTAAGAGTAGAAAATAACACGTCTGTCAAGCTGATCCATAACTCTAAGGGGTGTGTACTTAGTCCCCTCCTGTACTCCCTGTTCACCTACAACTGTGTGGCCAAACACGACTACAACATTATGTTTGCTGACGACACAACAGTGGTAGGCCTGATCACCGACAACGATGAGATAGCCTATAGGGAGGAGGTCAGAACTGGCAGTGTGGTGCCAGGATAACAACCTCTCCCTCAATGTGAGCAAGACAAAGGAGCTGACTGTGGACTACAGGAAAAGGCAAGCCGAACAGGCCCCCATTATCATCGACAGGGCTGTAGTGGAGCGGGTCGAGTTTCCTTGGTATCCATATCACCAACCAACTATAATAGCCCAAACATACCAAGACAGTCGTGAAGAGGGCATGACAAAACCCCAGATCCTCAAAAGGTTCTATAGCTGCACCATCGAGAGCATTGGTTGCATCACCGCCTGGTATGGCAACTGCTCAGCATCTTGTAAGATAAGGTGCTACAGAGGGAAGTGCATACGTCACTGGGGCCAAGCTTCCTGCCATCCAGGACCTATATAAAATAGGCGGTGTCAGAGGAAATCCCATAAAATTGCCACCCAAGTTATAGACTGTTTTCTCTGCTACCGCACGGCAAGCAGTTCCGGAGCACCAAGTCTAGGACCAAAAGGCTCCTCAACAGCTTCTACTCCCAAGCCATTAATGAAATTCGCCACCGGACTAGTTACATTGAACCCCCCCCTCCCCCCCCCCTCCCTTTTGTACACTGCTGCTACTCGTTGTTTATTATCTATGCATAGTCACTTCACCTCTGCCTACACGTACAAATGACCTCAACTAACCTGTACCCCCGCACACTGACTCGGTACCCCCTGTATATAGCCTTGTTATTGTTATTCTTGTTGTGTTACTTTTTATTATTATTTTTTACATTAGTCTATTTGGTAAATATTTTATTACATCTTCTTGAACTGCGCTGTTGGTTAAGGTTATGGGTAAGCAAGCATTTCACGGTAAGGTCTACACTTGTATTCGGCGCATGTGACAAATAAAGTTTGATTTGATCTCTACCAGAAGGTTATCATTAGCATAATCGCTAACTGCTACCACAAAGTGTAGATCTACACGCACCGCATACACAAACAGGGGCATGTCTCTGCAGTTTCAGAAATGTGCACGAAAATACAAATCCCAGATGGATTTTGTTAATGACTTAACATTAACTTGGTTCAATACATTTTAGTTGACTCCATACTAAATTCAATACATTCCGTTTTGATGTCTGGAGTCCGTGATTATACCGCGTTCTCTGAAACACAGATTTTATAGTGCCCCATTTTAGCTTTGTAATGTTATTAACTGTCTCAACTCCCAGTATTAAGGGAATAACATCCTCTTAAAACGTGAGTATAAATGGTGAACATTAAGAAAGATGCACCTGTTTTCAGTAGCGCGAGTGGCGGCTCAAGCTGCTCTTGAAGTCCTTAATTTAGCAAATCCCCACGCAACTCAAGTTTTGATGTAGTTGTCTAGTGTGTTAGGTTGCCAATGCGGTTACAGTTTCATTATGAACATGCCATGAGAAAAAGGTTTGTGAAAAAAGCAAGTGTACAATTTATGTAATGCATCACAGTGTGAAAACATTGCATTTACATCATGTTGAAACCTAATATTCCACAAATGACTTATTTCAATGATTAGGTATTTGTATCAACATTTTAAAACAAAACATGTATTTATAGGGTTACATATTTGTTTGTAGGGCACAACATGTGTTTCAGAAGAAGGCAGAAGCATATTTTCTGGTACTCCTATATTGTTATATTGTGCTCCTACATTTTTAAGTTAGAAGCAGCAGTGCCACCAATTAATGTATTTAATTTAGAGCCCTGCACATACACATTATTTAACTTGGAAGGGATAAATATAGGTTGCATTGTACATGTGTTAACTGGCAGTGGCCTACACATTTTGGCTTGGCCGAAATCTGCACCGGAAAAGACACCGACTAAACTTTTCTAAAAGCCCACATCTGTAGTAAACAAGGCCGTCCAGAAACCTCACTGTAATACATTTTTTAACTTACCACAAACCTCTCGGCGTGCTGCTCCACGTGCTTGAAGGTGGGGATGGAGATGGGTACGGCCTGCTTGTCGCTGTAGTCGTAGCTGAGCTGGGCCGCGCTCTCATCCCCGGCCTCCAGGCAGTCGGCCTCCTGGGGAGGCACAGACAGCACGGACAGCACCAGCTCCCTCTCTCCGGTCCGGATCAGATCCACCACCTGCTTGTGGGTGGCCCCCTCCACGCTCACTCCATTACTGTGGGACGCATAGAGCGAGAGATGGCGGAATGGAATTAGTGCTCATGTTATGCCTATTCATGATGGTAGTTTTTGGTTAGGCCTATTCCCCATACACATGGTCTGCGGTTGTGAGGCCGGTTGGAAGTACTGCCAAATTCTCTAAAATGACATGAGGCGGCTTATGGTAGAGAAATTAACATTCAATTCTCTGGCAACATCTCTGGTGGACATTCCTGCATTCAGCATGCCAATTGTGTGCTCCTTCAAACCTTGAGACATCTGTGGCATTGTGTTGTGACAAAACTGCATATTTTAGAGTGGCCTTTTATTGTACATAGCACAAGGTGCACCTGTGTAATGATCATGCTGTTTAATCAGCTTCTTGATATGCCACACCTGTCAGGTGGATGGATTATCTTGGCAAATGAGAAATGCTCACTAACAGGGATGTAAACAAACATGTGCACAACATTTTAGAGAAATAAGCATTATGTGTAAATGGAAATTCTGGGTTCTTTAATTTCATCTTATGAAACATGGGACCAACACTTTACATGTTGCATTTATATTTTGGTTCAGTGTACATTGTGAATTGACGTGCAATTGTATGATTTGTTTTGTTTGAATGGAAACCCAATTTAAAAAGCAAAATTGACAATTTGCCACATCCCTACCGTATACCGCCCAAGCCTAACTAACAGTACTGAGGCCAGATGGCAGCAGGTGTATTGGCTAATCTGCTTATCAGAACCAAGGGGGTGGAGAGAGGGCAGGGCAGCACCTGCTTGCCATACACACTGTTTCCATCATTACTTATTCATTTCAGTAATACCAACAACAACCAAAAAGAGTGAGAGAGACAGAGGCTGAGAGGTGGGGGGGGGGGGGGAGATGGAAGAGAAAGGAGTTTAATATGAAAGAGAAAGAAACAAGACTTGAGGGGAAATTGGATCTTTCCTCAAGCTTATTCAGGGGTACTCAAAAGAATGGGAGACAAAAAGGGCTAGAGGGTGTAGGTCAGGGATGGGCAACTGATGGTGGTGGGTGCCACAAAATCTGAACTCATGAGGGGCTGATGCACAAACAAATTTTGAATTGATCTGAGGGCCACCAGTTGCCCATCCCTGGTGTAGGATAACCCCTCTCCACAACACAGCTTTGATGTAGCCTAATCCTTCTATCAAATCAGAAATACAATTAAGTGAAGCACCAAATTCATCTCACGAATATCCTAAAGAGAAACGAGAAGGTAGGGAACTGAATAGGGATGAAGACAAAATAAACAGGAAAAGTACCAAGAAAGAGTTGCCCAACTTCTTGATACTAGGCTACTTCATAAGACATGTTTCACACATTGACAAGGGTGGATCTAAATTAATTGAAATCGCGAATTAAAACATTGCCTAGATTTTAAGTTTTGCACAATCAATAGCGGCGACTGACATCAGCCTAAAGCCATCTGGTAAAACAGAGAATGTGCATGCACAAATAAAACCAACTTTGGTCAACCTATAGGCCTGATCCACTGACATGTGAGCTAGAGGTGGTGTCGGCACCGGGAGAATAACTTGATGACCACACAAAGTTTATTTCCAACCGTTGGGAAAGCAGAAGTAGCTGGTTAATGTGTCACATGAACAGTATCGATCACACGACACAGGCAGAGTGGCAAGTTGCACTAGTTGTTGATAAAAATATAGCCTAGCGTTAGGAAGGCAATCCCAACGGCACCTAATTTTCTATATATTTACCAGGGCCCGTAGTGCACTACGTAGGGAATAGGGTGCCATTTGGGACACAGTAAATCTGTTGATGATTCAAGTTGGGTCTACCATGTTCCTCATTCTTTCTCTCGATTTTTCATTGAGAGAGAAAAGTTTGGTATCAATTCCATTTTCCACTCATGTTATTCAAGAGTAAGGGAAACTAATATTTCATATAAAAGCAGAAAAATGTGCGCCCTGAAGAGACATAAATGGAGTAATGTGGTACAGAAAGACCATATCCTTTGCAGCCTTTATTTTTTTAAAGGATGGTATGAAAAGTTAATTATCTCCTCCGAGGTTGATTAAAATAGGCTATTTATGACTTAAGGTGTTGGCCTTGGCAAAAAAAAAACATTGTTGTACAGTGTCTCAAGGGTCCAGCCATGCCTGTTTCAACTCCACCCAGACACACCGACTTGCACACAAATACACTCAGAAATATGGCAGGGGTGTGGCCTGCAGCGCCAGTTGTGCCATCTTGTAAATTCACTAAATGTATATGTAAATATGTATATATGTATATATATATATATATATATATATATATATATATATATATATAGTAATGAAACAGCAGGGAGTAGGCCTCGAACCCTCGACCTTCTAGCCCGAGGTCCGGCGCGCTATCGACTGTGCCGCAAAAGCATGCTCGTGCAGCAGGGTTGATTTCCTCGCTTATAAACCCAGGGTCGTTACACTACTCCCTCCTTTCAAAGAGCGTGTCCTCACGCTAGCTTGCGACTCTACGTCTTACACGAACGCGCACCATCCAAGCACACGCTCTGTTGTGGATGCAAGGTCCAATCACTTCTGACACCAATGTAATGAAACAGCAGGGAGCAGGTCTCGAACCCTCGACCTTCTAGCCCGACCTTCTAGCCCGAGGACTGTGCCACAAAAGCAGGAACGATATAGATATATATATATTATATATTACACACACACACACACAGTTGAAGTCGGAAGTTTACATACACTTAGGTTGGAGTCATTAAAACTCATTTTTCAACCACTCTACAAATTTCTTGTTAACAAACTATAGTTTTGGCAAGTCGGTTAGGACATATACTTTGCGCATGACACGTCATTTTTTCAACAATTGTTTACAGACAGATTATTTCACATAATTCACTGCATCACAATTCCAGTGGGTCAGAAGTTTACATGCACTAAATTGACTGTGCCTTTAAACAGATTGGAAAATTCCAGAAAATTATGCCATGGCTTTAGAAGCTTCTGATAAATGATGTCAATTAGCCTGAATCAATTGGAGATGTACCTGTGGATGTATTTCAAGGCCTACCTTGAAACTCAGTGCCTCTTTGCTTGACATCATGGGAAAATCGAAAGAAATCAGCCAAGACCTCAGAAAAAAATTGTAGACCTCCACAAGTCTGGTTCATCCTTGGGAGCAATTTACAAACGCCTGAAGGTACCACATTCATCTGTACAAACAATAGTACGCAAGTATAAGCACCAACCATGCAGCCATCATACCGCTCAGGAAGGAGACGTGTTCTGTCTCCTAGAGATGAACGTACTTAGGTGAGAAAAGTGCCAATCAATCCCAGAACAACAGCAAGGGACCCAGTGAAGATGCTGGAGGAAACAGGTACAAAAGTATATATATCCACAGTTAAATTAGTCCTACATCAACATAACCTGAAAGGCTGCTCAGCAACGAAGAAGCCACTGCTCCAAAACCGTCATCAAAAAGCCAGACTACGGTTTGCAAATGCACATGGAGACAAAGATTGTACTTTTTGGAGAAATGTCCTCTGGTCTGATGAAACAAAAATAGAACTATGTTATGTTTGGAGGAAAAAGGGGGAGGCTTGCAAGCCGAAGAACACCATCCCAACCATGAAGCACGGGGTGGCAGCATCATGTTGTGGGGGTGGTTTGCTGCAGGAGGGATTGGTGCACTTCACAAAATAGATGGCATCACGAGGGAGGAAAATTACGTGAATATATTGAAGCGACATCTCAAGACATCAGTCGGGAAGTTGGCCACAAATGTCTTCCAAATGGACAATGGCCCCAAGCATACTTCCAAAGTTGTGGCAAAATGGCTTAAGGACAACAAAGTCAAGGTATTGGAGTGGCCATCACAAAGCCCTGACCTCAATCCTATAGAAAATTTGTGGGCAGAACGGAAAAAGCATGTGCAAGCAAGGAGGCCCACAAACCTGACTCGGTTACACCAGCTATGTCAGGAGGAATGGGCCAAAATTCACCCAACTTATTGTGGGAAGCTTGTGGAAGGCTCCCAAAAAGTTTGACCCAAGTTAAACAATTTAAAGGCAATGCTACCAAATACAAAGTAGATGTCCTAACCGACTTGCCAAAACTATAGTTTGTTAACAAGAAATTTGTGGAGTGGTTGAAAAACGAGTTTTAATGACTCCAACCTAAGTGCACGTAAACTTCCGATTTCAACTGTATGTATACACACACACACACGACACATTTATTCAAGGGTTTCTTTTTTAATTTTTTTTTACTATTTTCTACATTGCAGAATAATAGTGAAGACATCAAAACTATGAAATAACACATATGGAATCATGTAGTAACCAAAAAAAAGTGTTAAACAAATGAAAATATATTTTATATTTGAGATAGCCACCCTTTGCCTTGACAGCTTTGCACACTCTTGGCATTCTCTCAAAAGAGCTTCATGAGGTAGTCACCTGGAATGCATTTAAATTAACAGGTATGCCTTGTTAAAAAGTACATTTGTGGAATTCCTTTCCTTCTTAATGCATTTGAGTCAATCAGTTGTTTTGTGACAAGGTAGGGTTGGTATACAGAAGATGGTCTTTTACCAAATAGGGCTAAGTCCATATTACGGCAAGAACCGCTCAAATAAGCAAAGAGAAACGACAGTCCATCATTACTTTTAGACATGGTCAGTCAATGTGGAAAATTTCAAGAACTTTGCTGCAAAGAAACCACTACTAAAGGACACCAATAATAAGAAAAAAGACTTGCTTGGGCCAAGAAACACAAGCAATGAACATTATACTGGTGGAAATCTGTCCTTTGGTCTGATTTTTGGTTCCAACTGCTGTGTCTTTGTGAGATGCAGAGTAGGTGAACGGATGATCTCCGTATGTGTGGTTCCCACCGTGTAGCATGGAGGTGGTAAAATGGTGCTTTGCTTCTGACACACTGTAATTTATTTAGAATTCAAGGCACACTTAACCAGCATGGCTACCACAGCATTCTGCAGGGATACGCCATCCCATCTGGTTTGCGCTTAGTGGGACTATCATTTGTTTTTCAACAGGACAATGACCCAATTAACCTCCAAGCTGTGTAAGGGCTATTTGACCAAGAAAGAGAGTGATGGAGTGCTGCATCAGATGACCTAGCCTCCACCATAACCCGACCTCAACCCAATAGAGATGGTTTGTGATGAGTTGGACCGCAGAGGGAAGGAAAAGCAGTCAACAAGTGCTCAACATATGTGGGAACTCCTTCAAGACTGTTGGAAAAGCATTCCAGGTGAAGGTGCAAAGTTGTTATCAAGGCAAAGGGTGGCTACTTTGAAGAATGTCAAATATATTTAGATTTGTTTAACACATTTTTACTTACTACATGATACCATATTTGTTATTTCATAGTTTGTCTTCATTATTATTCTACAACATAGAAAAAAGGAGAAAAAAAAAACCTTGGATGAGTATGTGTCCAAACTTTTGACTGGTACTGTATGCATGTGTGTGACATTTGGCTATTAATTAATATGGCTAAGCTATTCAGTGCCAGTGAATTGAAGTCGAACGTCACCAAATGCATCAGTTTAATTAGGTCTAAAATGTGCAATAAAAAGTATTTTGGCTATAGCTTATTTAAAGAAACCCTGGCTGGCTGTTGATATCCTAGGGAAGGGCTCTCCAACCCTGTTCCTGGAGAGCTACCTTCCTGTAGGGAAGATTTGGGGGGATTTGGCTAAAATAATGATTATGATCACACTTCAATTGAAATATTATGGATGGGGAAACCTACACATTTGGCCGCCAAGCATGAGTTAGTGTAGCCTATTAACTTCTAGAATGACTGAAATATCTTCCCGTCTAGAATTAAAACCTCCATGATTGAATCATGAGTCAATTCAGTTTGAAAAAAATTGTGTGTATTGTCCCCTTAATGTTGTAACTACCCATCCTGTGTCCGGGATCGTTGTCATCATCTGACACTAATTAACATAACGCAACGGACATAAATATTACTAGCAAATATTCCTATTCATGAAATCACAAGTGAAATATATTGAAACACAGCTTAGCCTTTTGTTAATCACCCTGTCATCTCAGATTTTGAAAATATGCTTTACAGCCAAAGCAAGACAAGTATTTGTGTAAGTTTATTGATAGCCTAGCATAGCATTATGTCCAGCTAGCAGTAGGCAACTTGGTCACGAAAATCAAATTAAATCGTTTACCTTTGATGAGCTTCGGATGTTTTCACTCACGAGACTCCCAGTTAGATAGCAAATGTTCCTTTTTTCCCAAAATATTATTTTTGTAGGCGAAATAGCTCCGTTTGTTCTTCACGTTTGGCTGAGAAATCGACCGGAAAATATTCCAAATTAGCTCCATAATAATCGACAGAAACATGGCAAACGTTGTTTATAATCTATCCTCAAGGTGTTTTTCAAATATCTATTCGATAATATATCCACCGGGACAATTGGTTTTTCAGTAGGACCAAGAGGAAAAATGGCTACCTCTGTATTTTACGCAAGAATCTCTCTGAGAGCCATCAGGTGCCCCCTAGTTAGAGGTTTAATGTGCATGCTTGGATAATAATTACATAACCAATGTCTCTAGTAATACCGGTCCGAATAGGGCTATAAAGTGGCAAAGAATAGGCTTGGAGTATAGTGCGCCACATCATCCCATAGGATTCGTCAAGGCTGCGCAGAGCAAAAATATCACCAAAATATTTTAGTTCCTACAGACCAGCTATATTCAAACAAAATAGGCCTTTTATATGCTAAATTGATGAGCAAATGAGCAGCATTATGCTCATGTCAGTCCTCTAGAATGCAAATGTAGTCTTCCTAGTAAGACTCCGCAATAATTAGGTAATGTGTGTGCTCATCCATTTCTGTGTGTCGGAGTTGACTCCAAAAATCCTGTTGTAAACCACGAGCTAACGTTAGCTAGCTAGATTTGATTTGAATGCTGAAGGGTATTGACACACCCGTGCATCAATCTAAGTAATATATACACTACCGTTCACTTAGAAAGGTCCTTGTTTTCCATGAAAATATACATCAAATGAGTTGCAAAATTAATAGAAAATATAGTCAAGACGTTGACAAGGTTATAAATAATGATTTTTAATTGAAATAAAAAATGGTGTCCTTCAAACTTTGCTTTTGTCAAAGAATCCTCAATTTGCAGCAATTACAGCCTTACAGACCTTTGGCATTCTAGTTGTCAATTTGTTGAGGAAATCTCTAGAGATTTCACCCCATGCTTTCTGAAGCACCTCCCACAAGTAGTATTGGCTTGATGGGCACTTCTTACATACATACATACATACATACATACATACATACAGTTAAGCTGCTCCCACAACAGCTCAAAAGGGTTGAGATCAGGTGACTGTGCTGGCCACTCCATTATAGACAGAAAACCAGCTGACTGCTTCTTCCCTAAATAGTTCTTGCATAGTTTGGAGCTGTGCTTTGGGTCATTGTCCTGTTGAAGGAAATTGGCTCCAATTAAGCGCCATCCACAGGGTATGGCATGGCGTTGCAAAACGGAGAGATAGTCTTCTTATTCAAAATGTATTTTACCCTGGTGAAATCTCCCACTTTACCACCACCAAAGCACACACCAGACGTCAAGCACTCCTCCAGCATATTTTCATTTTTTCTGAGTCTCACAAATGTACTTTGTGAATCGAACACCTCAAACTTAGATTTGTGTGTCCATAACACTTTTTTCCTATCTTCCTCTGTCCAGTGTCTGTGTTCTTTTGCCCATCTTAATCTTTTATTTTTATTAGCCAGTCTGAGATATGGCTTTTTCTTTGCAACTATGCCTAGAAGGCCAGCATCCTGGAGTCGCCTCTTCACTGTTGACGTTGAGACTGGTGTTTTGCGGGTACTATTTAATGAAGCTGCCAGTTGAGGACCTGAGGCGCCTGTTTCTCAAAGTAGACACTAATGTACTTGTCCTCTTGCTCAGTTGTGCACCAGGGCCTCCCACTCCTCTTTCTATTCTGGTTAGAGCCAGTTTGCGCTGTTCTGTGAAGGGAGTAGTACACAGCGTTGTACAAGATCTTCAGTTTCTTGGCAATTTCTCGCATGGAATAGCCTTCCTTTCTCAGAACAAGAATAGACTGACGAGTTTCAGAAGAAAGTTTTGTTTCTGGCCATTTTGAGCCTGTAATCGAACCCACGAATGCTGATGCTCCAGATACTCAACTAGTCTAAAGGCCAGTTTTATTGCTTCTTTAAACAGCACAACAGTTTTCAGCTGTGCTAACATAATTGCAAAAGGGTTTTCTAATGATCAATTAGCATTTTAAAATTATAAAACTTGGGTTAGCTAACACCACGTGCCATTGGAACACAGGAGTGATGGTTGCTGATAATGGGCCTCTGTACACCTATGTAGATATTCCATTAACAAATCAGCTGTTTCCAACTACAATAGTCATTTACAACATTAACAATGTCTACACTGTATTTCTGACCAATTTGATGTTATTTTAAAATGGACACAAAATGTTCTTTCTTTGAAAAATAAGGAAACTTCTAAGTGACCCCAAAATTTTGAACGGTATATATATATATATATATATATATATATATTTTTTTTAAATAACCATCAAAATCTGTCCGTTTAAGCTATAGTTTTTTTGGCAAGGGCTGCATCTCAATTCGCATCCAACTATGTGGGCCTTCCGCATCTGCAGTGGAAGATGGCTGAGCTACAACTGTTTGTCAGACCATGAGACATACCAGATATCGGTCTTCTCACAAAAATGTCTAGAGTCCAAGCCCCACGGTACTCATCTGAAGTCGGCAACGTGTATCTCACAATGTATTGTAATGCCTCGTAAATGCACTAAAAGTTTATATATATTACACACAGATCCCTTTATTTTTACTATGTCCTACATTGTAGAATAATACTGAAGACATAAACTATGACATAACACATATGGGATCATGTAGTTACCAAAAAAGTGTCAAAATATAATTTTATATTTGACATTCTTCAAAGTAGCCACCCTTTGCCTTGATGACAGCTTTGCACACTCTTGGCATTCTCTCAACCAGCTTCATGTGGTAGTCGCCTGAATTGCATTTCGATATACAGGTGTGCCTGTTAAAAGTTAATTTGTGTAATTTCTTTCCTTCTTAATGCATTTGAGCCAATCAGTTGGTGTAACAGGGTAGAGGTAGAATACAGAAGATAGCCCTATTTGGTAAAAGACCAAAGTCCATATTATGGCAAGAACAGCTCAAATAAGCAAAGAGAAATGACAGTCCATCATTACTAAGAACTCTATTCTTAAAGTTTCTTCAAGTGCAGTTGCAAAAACCATCCAACGCTATGATGATACTGGCTCTCATGAGGACCACTACAGGAAAAGAAGACCCAGAGTTACCTCTGCTCCAGAGGATAAGTTCATTATCGTTAAATGCACCTCAGTTTGCAGCCAAAATAAATGCTTCACAGAGTTCAAGTAACAGACATCTCAACAACTGTTCAGAAGAAACTGCGTGAATCAGGCCTTCATGGTTGAATTGCTGCAAAGAAACCACTACTAAAGGATACCAATAATAATAAGAGACTTGCTTGTGCTAAGAAACATGACCAGTGGAAATCTGTCCTTTGGTCTGAAGAATACAAATTTGCAATTTTTGGTTCCAACCGCTGTGTCTTTGTGAGACGTAGAGTAGGTGAACGGATGATCTCAGCATGTATGGTGTGATGGTGCTTTGCTTGACCGCAGAGTGAAGGAAAAGCAGCCAACAAGTGCTCAGCATATGTGGGAACTCCTTCAAGACTGTTGGAAGAGCATTCCTCATGAAGCTGGTTGAGAAAATGCCAAGCTGTCATCAAGGCAAAGGTTGGCTACTTTGAAGAATCTCAAATATAAAATACATTTGGATTTGTTTAGAACTTGGTTACTACATGATTCCATGTGCTCCATGTGTGTTATTTCATAGTTTGTCTTCACTATTATTCTACAGTGTAGAAAATAGTAAATCAAATGTAAAAAAAACTTGAATGAGTAGGTGTGTCCAAACTTTTGACTGGTACTGTCCATATTTACAGCAATTAACAATGATAATTGTCCATTGAGAAATGTCCTCCCCAGATACATACACTAAATGGCTAAAAGTATGTGCACACATGCTCGTCGAACATCTCATTCCAAAATCATGGGCATTACTATGGAGCTGCTATAACAGCCTCCCCTCTTCTGGGAAGACTTCCACTAGTTGTTGGAACATTGCTGGGGGGACTTGCTTCCATTCAGCCACAAGAGCATTAGTGAGGTCGGGCACTGATGTTGGGCGATTAGGTATGGCTTGCAGTCAGCATTCCAATTCATCCCAAAGGTGTTCGATGGGGTTGAGGTCAGGGCTCAGTGCAGGCCAGTCAAGTTCTTCCACGCCAGTCTCAACAAACCGTTTCTGTATGGGCCTCGCTTTGTGCTTGGGGGCATTGTCATTCTGAAACAGGAAAGGACCTTCTCCAAACTGTTGCCACAAAGTTGGAAGCACAGAATAATCTACAATAGGGGTAAGTAAACCCTGTTCCTCGAGTGCCTCAGGACTGGTCCAACTAGGCACCACACCTGACCAACTGAGCTAAATGATCAGTTCAGTGACTGACTAAATTCCACACACCTGGTCCAAGTTGGTTAAATCAAAAACCATGAACATGCTGCAGCACTCCAGGACCAGGGATGCCTACCCCTGTTCTATAATGTTATTTGTATGCTGTAGCGTTAAGATTTCCCTTCACTGGAACTAAGGGGCCTAGCCCGAACCATAAAAAAACAGCCCCAGACTATGATTCCTCCTCCACCAAACTGTACAGTTGGCACTATGCAATGGGGCAGGTAGTGTTCTCCTGGCATCCGACAAACCCAGATTCGTCCGTCGGACTGCCATGGTGAAGCGTGATTCATCACTCCAGAGAACCAGTTTCCACTGCTCCAGAGTCCAGTGGCGGTGACCTTTACACCACTCCAGCCGACATTTGGCATTATACATGGTGATCTTAGGTTTGTGTGGCTGCTCGGCCATGGAAGACCATTTTATGAAGCTATCGAGGAACGGTTCTTGTGCTCAAGTTGCGTCCAGATGCAGTTTGGATCGGTGGTCCCGTTCTGCGAGCTTGTGTGGCCTACCACGTTGTTGCTAGACATTTCCACTTCACAATAACAGCTGACCAGGGAAGTTCTACAAGGTCATACATTTGAGGAACTGACTTGTTGGAAAGGTGGCATCCTATGACGGTGCCACTAGCTATTGCCAATGTATGTGTATGGAGATTGCATGGCTGTGAGCTCGATTTTACACACCTGTCAGCAACTGGTGTGGCTGAAATAGCCGAAACCAGTCATTTGAAGGGGTGTCCACATACTTGCGTATATATAGTATATATTGACTCTGGACAGCTAACTTAGCTAGCTAGTTTTAAAAATCAGAGGTAGAGTTGACAATTAACCTAGCTAGCTAGCTAAGTTAGACGTAGCTAGATAGCTAGCTAGCTTGCTAACGTTAACTAGCCAGTCTTGGTGGATATGCCAGCTAGGAAGCTAACGACCGCTATTATGGGTAAAGAAAGCCGACTTACACCTCAAGAATCCTATCACCCTTTGATATGCCAGCTCGGTCCGCAGCCCCTCCAGGCAAAACAGCACTGACATGCTGAAGAGGGGCGTACAATTCCCCATTAATGCTTCGCAGTTGTCCTCCTTCGCTAACTTGTCCACGAACGTTGAATCCATATCCTGATTCCGACTTTACAATTCTAACCATCCGTGGACCTGACGTCACCTGGGTAGCATTTTGGCCTCCGGTACCGACTACCGAACCTGCAGCGGGTCCATTACTGGAAGCCGAAAGGAGAGCCGACCGAATTTCATCGCCTTCAACATCCGCCATCTTCTAATCAAAACCGTACCCCCTCCAGTCTGTGTCTAGCGGATTCAAAACAACAGAGAGTTCGATTAATCCCGCCCGTGTACGCGTCTTTGCACCGGCTGAAAGATTACATTCGATTTGGAATCGGGGACGGGCTACCTCCCGGGCGTGAAGCAAGTGCCCCCCCCCCCCCCACTGTCATATGGCGAAGTCGGCTCAGAATCAAAGTGACGTAGAAGCATGATGTTTTCCTCTGGTTTTAATGCCTATGGTTTTCCCATGCCAACGTGATTACAATTCAACCCGGCCAGCGTAAAATAACTCCCTCAGAAATACACTCAGACGAGCTCCTTGTTATTAACCAGCCCCTCGATGGCATCACGAGACCCCATACGGAGATAGAGTACAACTCACAAATGTGTACCATAAACAAAACAACGCACAAGTATAATTTACTATCCACACACAACCTCTTGAATTGCATTTTTTTTTGTAAATGCAAAATTCTTTGTAAATATGGATAAAGGTGTGAGTAAATGCACTCACATTGCTATTCAATTCAATTTCAAGCCAGTTAGTGAACATTCTTTAGATGTGCTTTATTTTGATGGTCATCTAGACAGGGAGACCAATTCTGATGAAAAAATGTCACTAAATTGGCATTTTGACCAATCAGCTCAGCTCTGAAAAAGATCTGACGTGAAAGACTTGATGTGATTGGTCAAAATACCAATTAGCATAAGAAAATATCAGAATTGGGCTGCCTGTCTAAACCCAGCTATAGTGCAGCATCCTCTTCTTAATTAGAAGATTAGATGGTATTTACCCTCTGATGTACTCCCATCTGCGCACAATAGTGACCCTCCCCTCCCCAGTCTGAGTGTAGACTGCTACTGCCCGATCCGACACCTGTGGAATAGAAGTAGTACTGAGGCATGGCTGGAAAAGAGAAACACAAGACTATGGTTACTCTACTGTTACCCCTTAGAGAACAGGGACATAGCACCTCCTATAAACTACATTTAGCTTATAGTGTTGGGGAGTAGTGAACTACATGCAAAATATGAATATACTATTTACTTATCTCCAACATAATAAATGGGCACTTTCTCACACCACACAAAAAGAGAGGAAGGAAAAGGGCCTTCCGTGAGGTCACCTTCCGTGAGTTCATCTTCGGTATTATGGCGATACACAAACAAATTGTTACAGGTGCATGTGCCACCTAATGTATTGAATGTGTATCAGCCTACTATTCTTTAGTAGGAATTCATTACACTCTGAAAGAAAAACAACTACACGTACATACCCCAACCAGAAGCCATGGATTACACACAACATGCACACTGAGCTAAAGGGTAGAGCTGCCACTTTCAAGGAGCGGGACTGTAACCCGGAAGCCTATAAGAAACCCTGCAATGCCCTCCGACAAACCATCAAACAGGCAAAGCGTCAATACAGGACTAAGATTGAATCGCACTACACCGGCTCTGATGCTCGTCGGATGTGGCAGGGCTTGCAAACTATTACGGACTACAAAGGGAAGCACAGCTGAGAGCTGTCCAGTGACACGAGCCTCCCAGATGAGCTAAATAACTTTTATGCTCGCTTCGAGGCAAGTAACACCGAAATGTGCATGAGAGCACAGCTGTTCCAGACAACTGTGTGATCACGCTCTCTGCAGCGTGTTCACACAGGTCAACATTAACAAGGCCGCAGGGCCAGACGGATTACCAGGACGTGTACTCCGAGCATCCGCTGACCAACTGACAAGTGTCTTCACTGACATTTTCAACCTCTCTCTGTCTGAGTCTGAAATACCAACATGTTTCAAGCAGACCACCATAGTCCTTGTGCCCAACAACACCAAGGTAACCTGCCTAAATTACTACCGACCCGTAGCCCTCACGTCTGTAGCCATGAAGTGCTTTGAAATGCTGGTCATGGCTCACATCAACACCATTATTCCAGAAACCCTATACCCACTCCAATTTGCATACCGCCCCAACAGATCCACAGATTATGTCATCTATATTGCACTCCACACTGCTCTTTCACACCTGGACAAAAGGAACACCTATGTGAGAATGCAATTCATTGACTACAGCTCAGCGTTCAACACCATAGTGCCCTCATATTTCATCACTAAGCTAAGGACACTGAGACTAAACCCCTCCCTCTGCAACTGGATCCTGGACTTCCTGACGGGCCGCCCCATGATTGTGGACTACTGGAAAAGGAGGACCTAGCACACCCCCATTATCATCAAAGGGGCTGTAGTGGAGCAGGTTGGGAGCTACAGGTTCCTTTGTTTCCATATCACATACAAACTTTTATGGTCCAAGCACACCAAGGCAGTCGTGAAGAGGGCACGACAAAACCTATTCCCCCTCAGGAGACTGAAAAGATTTGGCATGGGTCCTCAGATCCTCAAGAAGTTCTACAGCTGCACAATCGTGAGCATCACAGCCTGGTATGGCAACTGCTCGGCCTCCGACCTCAAGGCACTACAGAGGGTAGTGCGTATGGCCCAGTACATCACTGGGGCCAAGCTTCCTGCCATCCAGGACCTCTATACCAGGCGGTGTCAGAGGAAGGCCCTAAAAATTGTCAATGACTACAGCCACCCTAGTCATAGACTGTTTTCTCTGCTACCGGAGTGCCAAGTCTAGGTACAAAAAGCTTCTCAACAGCTTCTACCTTCTACCAACAGCTATAAGACTCCTGAACAGCTAATCACATGGCTACCCAGACTATTTGCATTGCCCCTTAATGTTAATTGTCTTTCCTCTACTATTATAAATACAGTATCAGTCAAAAGTTTGGACACACCTACTCATTCAAGGGTTTTTCTTTATTTTTAATATTTTATACATTGTAGAATAATAGTGAAGACATCAAAACTATGAAATAACACATATGGAATAATGTAGTAACCAAAAAAGTGTTAAACAAATCAAAATACATTTTAGATTCTTCAAAGTAGCCACCCTTTGCCTTGATGACTGCTCTGCACTGTCACGTTCTGACCTTTATTTCCTTTGTTTTGTATTTATTTAGTATGGTCAGGGCGTGAGTTGGGTGGGCAGTCTATGTTTGTTTTTCTATGATTTGGGTATTTCTATGTTTCGACCTAGTATGGTTCTCAATCAGAGGCAGGTGTCATTAGTTGTCTCTGATTGAGAATCATACTTAGGTAGCCTGGGTTTGTTTGTGGGTGATTGTCTATGTTAGTGGCTTGTGTCAGCACAGGTCTCATTTTTGTAGCTTCACGGTCAAATTTGGTTTATTGTTTTTGTTACTCTTTTGTATAGTGTTCAGTCTTTCTTTATTAAAGATTTTACCATGGACACTTACCACGCCGCATATTGGTCCTCTGATCCTTTTCGCCTCTCCTCTTCAGATGAAGAGGAGGACGACCGTGACATGCACACTCTTGATTAAGGTTTTGCTATATTTTGGGAACCAGACACTGGTTCAATTCCAGGCTGTATCACAATCGGATGTGATTGGGAGTCCCGTAGGGCGGTGCACAATTGTCCCAGCGTTGTCTGGGTTAGGGTTTGGCTGGGGTAGGCTGACTTGCCTAGTTAAATAAAAGGTTCAGATCCTCCACAAAGGTCCAGGAGTTGGACAGGGTGCCCTCTGATGCACCATGATGTGAGCCACAATACAATTGGACCAAGCTGTGTGCCCTGGGGGAGGCCACAAGAGAGTGCTTGGGGTACAGTCTTATGTATCTTGTCACCTAGCTCTGGTCGGAAAAGGAAGTAAAAAATCCATGGTCTCTGGTTGGACAGATAATTGCAAAAGGTTTCATTGCAATGGTGTGATCCACAAGATCAAAGGCCTTGCTGTAGTCTGTCAAGACCCAAGTGCTTCTGATGTCAGCTGGTCTGCCATGCTTACAAGGCAGTGGGTGGTTGAGCTACCCTTGAAGCAGCTGAACTGTTGGTTGAAGATGTTCTTTTCGATATCCTGTGTTACCCATTCAGCAACAAAACCTTCACAAGCCTAATGAATCTGCCACTGATGAGGCCAGGACCTGGGGCCTTTCTGAACGGAGAGTTGTCTCATGTGCATTTCCCATGGTTCAACAGTAGGGAGTGGCATAGCTGGTAAGATGCATGTAGGTCTGAAAGCATTAGTTGTGGTACTGATGTGGTGACAGATTAAAACTTGTAATTTATACACTCTTAGAAAAAAAGCTGCTATCTAGGACCTAAAAGGGTTCTGTCCCCATGGGAGAACCCTTTAAAAAAATGTTTTTGGTTCCAGATAGAGGCCAATACGTAGAGCTTAATAAAGAGCAGTGATACTAGCAAGAGCAGTGTGCGGGTTTCTTATTTTTTCTCATTTTGTTCAACTGTTACCATGCACCTGCAACAAAGATAGCTCAGATGTGAGTGCCTTTTGAATTTTGGTTCCAGGTAGAACCTTTTTGAGTTCCACAGAGGGTTCTACATAGAACCCAAAAGGGTTCTACCTGGAGCCAAATAGGGTTATCCTATGGGGACAGCCGAATAACCTTTTGTTATAAGAGTGTAGCATTGACAATAGCAGAATGGTTTTCTGGGTCGAGCCCGTCAACTTTGATGGAAATGGTCTTTTTACTGCTGGTCAGAGATTCAATTTGATGGTACCATGTTGCTGGGTTCTCCCTCTTGTTTTTCTGGATTTCAGTGTGGTAGACTGTTGATCTTGCTGTCTTGATCTCTCTCTGGGTTTTGTTCCTCAGAGCGTGCCATGAAGGCCAGTCTTTTTCACTGAAGGCTTTCTGTCTGCTTTTTATCAGCTCTTTGATTTTAGGTGAAATCCACTCCTTATCCTGTGCATGCATCCTAGCCACCTGTTCTGGGAAGTAAGCTGCAATGGCGTGATTGAGGGTGTTATAGAAATGGTCTGTTTTCTGCTGTGTGCTCTCCACATTTGTTACTTCCGGCCATTTAAGGAGGGAAAGCAGTGGAGGATGCAGAGTGGAGGACGCGGAGTGGAGGACACGGAGTGGAGGACTGCTCATAATAATGTCTGGAACAGAGTAAATGGAATGGCATCAAAACACATAGAAACCATGTGTTTGATGTATTTGACACCATTTCACATATTACGCTCCAGCTACTACCACGAGCCCGTTCTCCCCAATTAAGGTGCCACCAACCTCCTATGAGGGAAAACCACTAGCCACATCCACTGATGCTTAACTCTTTCAATGGTTGAATTACTTTCTTGATGATTGTGTTAGTGACAGAACTACAATATTATGATCACTGAGACCCAAAGGTGACATTGTTGTAGGGGTACTATAAAAGTCTGCAAAGTTGGCAATGACAAAGTATATGATGGAATTCTGTCTAGTTGGAATGTTAACAAATGGTTGTAATCCATTTCCTGAGAATAGTCCAGACACACCTTAACATGGTCAAAATCACCCATAATAAGGATCCCAGCAACAACATACTTGCTCCGATATCATCAAGGCTAGGAGTGGAACCCTGTGTGGTTGTCTGCTGCAAACGCCTATCAGTAAAAAGGAAGCGTTCCGAGATGCCGTTCTGCCCACCACTGACGTACCACATTATTTGCCTGTTTGCCATTCTCCTTTGACCTCTCTCATCCACAAGCTGTTTTCGTCCACAGGACTGCTAATGACTGGATGTTTTTTGTTTTGTAGCACCATTCTTGGTGAACCATTGAACCTGTCCTGCGTGCCCAGGAGGCCGGACGTTTCTGAGAAACTAGAACCGGTGTGCCTGGCACTGACGATCATACCGAGCTCAAAGTCACGTAGGTCACTCATTTGGCCCATTCTAACAAACAATAACTGAATGCCTTGATGCTTGTCTGCCTGCTTTACGTAGCAAGCTACACTGTCTGTAGGAGTGAACCAATTTGAAAGTCATGCCACTGCAGTAGGCCTATTGTCTTTTTTTGCAGTTAATTCTATATGTTTGTTGAGATGTTGATGAGGGTCCAAGTATTTCTTAAACAAATTCTTATTTACAAATGACAGCCTAGGAACAGTGTCTTGTTCAAGGGCAGAACACCATATTTTTACATTGTCAGCTCAGGGATTTGATCTAACTGCCTTGTTCAGGGGCAGAACGACAGATTTTTAAATAGTCAACTCAGGGATTTGATCTAGCAACCTCTCAGTTACTGGCCCAACGCTCTAACCACTAGGCTACCTGCAGCCGTATACTAAACCTGTCCTCCATTGTCTTTCTGTGTCGGACTGAACAGAGTCATTTTACCTGTGATATTCATTAAATAATAGTGCGGCCTCTTGTACCTTATTGCTTATTACAATATCCATTTTCCAATATGAGTAGGATTAAGTTGCCTATTAGAAACATGCCTACCTGGACCCAACTCTTCTCAGTGAAGACAGAGAAAGAGAGGTTTGAGGACACATGCCCTGATTCTTGAGGGGTCTAACAAGTTACACATGTGCTATACCAAACCCTTTGGTGGTGATTAAACAGATCCACCGATCTCTTGTTTAGCTTAATAGTTATACCATTCACCAGAGGCAGATGTCTCATATCATATGTACTCAATAGCATGTAGGCCTAAGCCACTGCATATGCATAGAATGAACCCAACTATTTCCCATCGTGTGAAATGGATGCACATTGTCATACAAGAAAGGCTTTAAACATAATCTTAGTAAGAAAAACCTCAGTAAGAAACATGTGATATGAAGAAGTGACAGCAGCACAAAAAAATGACACCAGACCAGGTGGAACATACTCATCTAATTTCTTTATCGATGGACTTTGCATTACAAGGACAACTTCCCAGATTCAACCTGTCTATTATATATTACTGCAATATTACTACTCTAGACTGCTTCACTGTTTAATCTCTGTTAAATTGAGTGGTCTCCTCCTGCAGTTTTGTATTATGGCCACTAGGTGGTGTACGTGCTCTACTTCTTTATGAAGAACTCATTGCACATCACTGTGAGGCAGGACACGAGGGTGACATACTCCTTGAAGTCAACAGTGTTGTCTTTGTTAGAGTCCAGGTCCTTGAAGATTCTGTCCACTGCTGACTTGTCACTGGCTTTCTGAAAACCGACAGAATGCAGAAGAAAGAAGGGGGAGCTTAACAAGAAAACTGTCTTGACACACAAGCTGTATTTCTGGCCAAAGATGATATAAAGGTGATATACATCTTAGTGAATTTAAATATTTTGGGATGCCATTGCTGGAGTTAGCAAGCATTGTTTATTTGAGCTGTATTCAGAAATGGACCCAATCTTTCCGGCATTCCTATTTTGCCCGACCCAACAGATCTCGGAAGAGAGAGCACTGACCCTGCCTCTAGAGCAGGGGGTGTCAAACACACTTCCTGGAGGGCCCTCACCTGGATCTCTCAGTCTTAATTTAAGGAAATAACAAAAATCTGCAGACACATGGCCCTCCAGGAATTCAGTTTGACATCACTGCTGTAGTGCAACAAAACAAATCTGATCCCAGATCATTAGGAATTGTATGCTCAGTCTCACTCACCCCAAGCATCTCCCCTAGTTCAGCCTGGAGCAGCTCTTTCAGCTCGGCCTTGCTGAGGGTCAACTTGTCCCCGTCCTTCCCAGAGTACTTGTGGAAGGAGGCGATGAGGAGAGACATGGCCTGCTGGATCCCAGACATGGTGACTATAGTTGAAGGGGAAAACAGAGAGGGACACAGAACCTAGTGAAGCACAAAAAAAAACATTTCTGGACATTGCTGTTCTTGCTCACTATAGATAAGAATATTATTTGTCCGTTCTTTCACTCTCAAAGTATGAAAACTCAATTCGGTGGGGCATTAAACTATTTCAATGAATTCACTGAAAGCATATGGTTGTTGCATTGCATGATACTGTAGCTTCATCATCATAGCTTTTGTCTCTTGTGTGTTTCTCTGCATTTTCCAATGAAAGGAATCAAAATAAAACCTGGTTTCCTCTGAGCCCATGGTAGCACCCTTTTCCCTACATAGTTAACTACTTTTAACCAGGGCCCTACATGGTGAACAGGGTGCCATTTGGGAGGCAACCATGGTCTCTACCACAGGTTCTATGGTGAAAAACACAAGCACTGTTATGGCAACGCCATGCTCTCCTGGTAATTAACATGGCTCCAGATGAGGAAACATGTAACGGTCTGGGCAAATCCCTTCTGGATTACTCTTCTACTGAATAACACCTCACCATATTTTTCCATATGCTGTGTGTTTACCCCAATTGTTACTTCTTTAATCTTCTTGTCTTCCTCTCTCTGTGTGTGTGTGTGTGTGTGTGTGTGTGTGCGTGTGTGCGTGTGTGTGTCTGCTCTTGAGGATGTGGTTGAGGGAGCAAAGGGTAGAGCCAAGGGAATGTTAGCCAGATGAGACAGAGAGAGAAGGAAATAATGAAAGATGGGGGAGTAGGGAAAAGGGAATGAGAATAGGAGAACCACAAACTGCTGCGATATTACAACTACTGACTAGTACTCACAGCGATAAGTGAAACCCAACTTGTCCTCCGCAATGCAAAACACATTGGTACAGAATGACTGGTTTGCAAGCCTCCGTTACAGAATCAAGTCCTCATAATAAAATCAACCACATTAGGAACCAAAAGAAGGACATTTTGTTTAAAAGTGCAAAACTCCGAAACAGAAGTCAGGTGAGCGAAGGGTTAAATCCAAAAACCAAGAGAAAAATGTAAGTGCACAAAACAAAACATACCGAGTAGGGATTACATTTTAAAACCACCACAGTAACATTGACGTTTAAACATTAGGGTGCACAATTAAGAAACCCAAGATTAAAGTTGCTACTCACCGAGATGTAGGAAGAATTGTGGGGAATGAGAAAGCAAAGGGAAAAGTGAAGAGAGAGAGAGAGAGAGAGTGGTGGAGGTTGGGATGTAAAGGGTTGTTTTATACATCACCACACCCTCCATCCCTCCCTCTTTTCTTCCCTACACTCTCTTCCCTGTCTCTCTTTCTCTCTCTGTAACATTAACTATTTTACTCTTCAACTATTCTCTTCATTCATTTCTCATATCCAACCATTCATTCCCCTTGACTTCAGATGCAATACAAATACACTTAGAATCCACTGCCCTTCTCACAATACAGGTGAATCGATGCATTTAGATTAAGTTTACTTTGAGTTTATGACCAGTGTTCTTTAGTTGTTATTGTACGTTTACAGAGAATGGATTTGCTTTAGAAATGATTTGATTGCAAAGTATTAAAGCCCAAAATGGGCTTCCAAATAGGTCTAGTGTTTTAACTTGTTTACAATGAATTAGATGATGCTAACATTGAATCTGCCAACCCATATGTCTTAATCCACTGCATTACGTACAATACGTCATTGATACTGTGCACTGGTGGTTTAGTTCACATACAGTGTAATGTCCTACAGACTTGTATTACATGGTACTTATGGATAAGATAAACATACCCATAAATATACTGTTGTTTACGTGTAACACGAGTGCCATTCAAAAAGTAAAAGGTAGCACATTGCAAAGTAGACTTTCTGAGAAAACATTTCACTTATTTAAGTGTAGTATGGCAGCAGATCTCGAATTTCATTTCACCACAGGTCTCCGTCCCAAATGGCACCCTATTCCCTACATAGGATATGTGTTTGACAGAGGGAAATGAACATAGCTTCACACCCCTGCTTGTTTGTGTGAGTCATGCAGTATCATTTATATAATAACAACATGTCCCAAAAGCCTGCGGTTTCCTTGGTCACGATTAACTTCAGTCACAAGTTAGATTCTTAGATGCACTTATAGGAATTGCTTCACAACTTGGCCAACATCTTGTACAAAGCTTTTAACTGGGAGGCATGGGCTGTATTGACTGGATGAAAATAGTCTCTGTATCAATCGTGTAATTGTGATTTGTATCAAATGTAAGGGCATAACATAAACCCTGTAAAGCATAGACTTGTTTAGTGCCATTTCCATCACATTTGAGTGTGTGTGTGTGCGCCTTATTACAATTATGTGATGAGGTAAACTGTAATAAACCTAATACTACTGTATTTACAGAGCAGAAAATAGTATTTACTCGCCAACACATCTTACATCATTGTATTGTAGCACTTTGTGCAGCCTTTCGTTTATCTCTGCTGTTAATTACACAAAGATATGCCACAGACACATACACACACACACACAGTTAGTCCTAGGCAGTGTCCCTGTCCCGTGCTCTTCCTTTGTTGCTTTGAGCAATTTATCATCAACTTCATCTTGTGATACTCTTCTTAAGCTTGCAAGAAGAAGAGACACCCTGACCCAAACACTATAAAATATTCTAACAGATTATTGAGTTTAGCATTTCGAGTCAGACGTCGTCGCCAGGCTCTTTTACTGTAAATCTTGACTTGGAGACAGAGAAAGATGGTGCATGCTTTGCGTACCACTCCCATAACTCCCTGCCTTCATACCTACAAATCAGTTTCTCTATTACTGTGTGAGGGGCTGGTTCTCCTTACAATTAGTTCTGAATGTGTGTGTCTGACTCAGTCAGGAAGCTTAATGTGCATGTATACTAGTTCCAGACAAAGCTCTGCAAATTGAGTTCCTCCTGACTCACTGCATAAAACTGGGAGTGTTATGGTAGTGAGTGGGTCCACTCTTCCTCCACAGCCAATGAATTCCACATTTCTGAGGTTGGGATTGTAACTTACTGACATGGCCATGAGCAGATGAGTCAGATAAGAGCCTGACTGAACATAATGATAAACATCTCGGGACCAGGGCCTTCTCCACCATAGCAACCAATGCAGTCTTGTTGGTTGTGTGTGTGCGAGGTCTATGGTTTAATAAGGATCGGACCCTTTTAAAAACATTTTTTTTGCCTAAAATGTCATACCCAAATCTAACTGCCTGTAACTCAGGACCTGAAGCAAGGATATGCATATTCTTGATACCATTTGAAAGGAAACACTTTGAAGTTTGGGGAAATGTGAAGAGAATGTAGGAGAATATAACACATTAGATCTGGTAAAAGACAATACAAAGAAAAAAAACGTTTTTTTCCCCCATATTTTTTTCCATGATCTTTCAAATTCAAGAGAAAGGCCAAATTGTAATATTCCAGGTTAGACACAATTTAGACTTTGGCCACTAGATGGCAGCAGTGTATGTGCAACATTTTAGACTGATTCAATGAACCATTGTATTTCTGTTCAAAATGTTGTATCAAGACTGCCCAATTGGTTTATTAATACATTTAAGTTCATAACTGTTGTCATGTTGAGATAAAGGGTCGTAAGACAGGCGCTGGAATGCATAATAGGGTTTTTTATTGACCCAAATTACAGCATGCCATGTAAAGGCACGGGAAAGAAGACCAAACAAACACGTATACAAAACACAGGGTTGAAACCCAAACAAAAAGTGCGAGGAGTACCTTGAATAAATAACACGGGATGAGACCCGAAAACACAAGTGCACCTTCCTCAAACAATAGCATGGTATTATTTTACTGTACTAGCTACTGTAAATTGGACAGTGCAGTTAGATTAACAAGAATGTACGTTTTCTGCCCATATCAGACATGATTATGTCCTGGGAAATGTTTTTCTTACTTACAACCTCATGCTAATCACATTAGCTCAACCACCCCACGGGGTGGTATACATGCTTGAGTTTCTGCATTTGTCTGTATGTGGATATGTTTGAGTATTGTGTTTGGCCTGGTCCTTGCTCGCCTTATCCATTTGTTAGAAGCGTTACATTGTTGTTGAGCTGAATGACCACATTCCTCTCTTCCTGTCTGCTCATTGGAATTCGTCCTTAATTCAAGCTTAATTCAATATGTCTTCAAGTTAGCATTAGCCTTCAAAAAAATAGGATCACATGTAAGGATCAGAATTTCAACTATGTTAATGTCAGCGCCGTGTGTATTAGGTGGCAGGGAAGTCAGGCGCAGGAGAGTCAAAATGGAGTGTAAATGGAGTATTTTAATAAATGTCCACAGAACATGCTCCATAACACTAAAACGTACAGACATGAAAAAACATGGGTACGAGGACCCCGTCGCACAACAACTAAACAACACTAACAATAAAACAATCTCTGACAAAGACATGAGGGGAAACAGAGGGTTAAATACACAACAGGTAATGAATGGGATTGAAAACAGGTGTGTGGGAAGACAAGACAAAACCAATGGAAAATGAAAAATGGATCAATGCTGGCTAGAAGACCGGTGACGTCGAACGCCGAGCACCGCCTGAACAAGGAGAGGCAACGACTTCGGCAGAAGTCGTGACAGTTAAGTATCTATAAGATAACCATTGAATATCCCCTTGGCCTTAGAATGACACAATATGCAGGTGTATGCTATATCTCATCATGGTGACACAAATATATTATCATTGTCTGTGAAGATGATTGTGTTCTCATGAGGCGTTGGTAATATATATGCATGTGGATATGTGCCTGCTGTTTATTTAACTATTGCCCCTGTATGTGAACACTGGGTAATAAAGGCCTGGGGTGTGTGTGTGTGTGTGTGTGTGTGTGTGTGTGTGTGTGTGTGTGTGTGTGTGTGTGTGTGTGTGTGCGTGTGTGTGTGTGTGTGTGTGTGTGTGTGTGTGTGTGTGTGTGTGTGTGTGTGTGTGTGTGTGTGTGTGTGTGTGTGTGTGTGTGTGTGTGTGTGTGTGTGTGTATGCTCCCCTGTGGAACTCCTCTCAGTTTTTTTCTTCATTTCCTACTGGCCTTTGACCCCGGTTTCACATACACAAACAACCATACCCACCTCTGCTGACATTAACCTCCACTGTGTGAGCTTTAAAAATATATTTTCTCTCCTTCAAAGATAATAATGTTTAAATTGAGAGGACCAGACAGGACTGGCATACTGAGCTTGTTGTCATTGCAGGCAATCTCAACGTTGTGCGTTACAGGGAAGACATCCTCCTCCCTCATGTGGCACCTTCCTGCAGGCTCATCCTGGCATGATCCTCCAGCATGACAATGCCACCAGCCATACTGTTCCATCTGTGCGTGATTTCCTCCAAGACAGAAATGTCAGTGTTCTGCCATGGCCAGCGAAGAGCCCGGATCTCAATCCCATTGAGCACGTCTGGGACCTGTTGGATCGGAGGGTGAGGGCTAGGGCCAATCCCCCCAGAAATATCCGGGAACTGGCAGGTGCCTTGGTGGAAGAGTGGGGTAACATCTCACATAAAGAACTGCCAAATCTGGTGCAGTCCATGAGGAGGAGATGCACTGCAGTACTTAATATAGCTGGTGGCCACACCAGATACTGACTCTTACTTTTGATTTTGACCCCGCCTTTGTTCAGGTACACATTATTCAATTTCTGATAGTCACATGTCTGTGGAACTTGTTCAGTTTTATGTCTCAGTTGTTGAATCTTATGTTCATACAAATATTTACACATGTTAAGTTTGCTGAAAATAAACGCAGTTGACAGTGAGAGGACGTTTCTTTTTTTGCTGTGTTTATGTGAGGTTTGACACAATAAGTAGATCTGGGTTGTATTCCTTAGGGCAATAAAGTATCAAAAGGTTTTGCAACAGAAAACAGAAACTAGGGTTAGTCATTGGACACCAGTTTCGGTAGTGCCTCCATGTTTCTTCCGTTTGGTGCCTAATGAATATGACCATGAGATGCCATAGCATAGCTTGACTTGTTGACTATTTTTTGTCAAGCTCAGAGTTCAACTGTAGAATATTTGTACTCTCCTGATATCTAGTGGTCAACGATGGAACTGTGTACTAATCACAGTGATCCCAGAATGCAGAAGACAAGAGGAACTTTGTCCAGAGCAAGCCAAACCTTGTACTTGTTTTTAAATAATTAGATGACCATTCTTCTTCTGAGAATGACTCTCAAACCAATGATCAATGACTTCCACCCCAGAGAGCAGAACTGGTTGGAAATATGTATTTTTTCAACCAGTTTTGCTCACTGGGAATGTATTTGATTTTGTCCCTAAGGGAGGGCAGCTCCCACTCAGCCCACACAAAGCTCTTCTCTGTCCTGGAGCACCATCTTCCAAAAACATCTGGAACTCTACCCCTTCAAAGAGTATCTTTAAAAAATCCTACAGCACCCCTCCCTCTCTTGCCTGTTGTGAACTAACACTCGCACTTGACTTTTTTCCTGCTAGCACTTGTTACTTTATGGAGGGAAAATGTACTTACTATGACTTAGATATGTGCTTGTCCCAACTAGCTATCTTAAAGGTCTAATGCAGCCGTTTTTTATTTTCAATCTCCATATCAATTACAATGGTCAAAAAGGAACAAAAGTAGCTTCTAGGTATAGAGCAATTTGTCAAGCAAGAATGTCCACAATTTCACAGTATTATCCAACCACATAATGTGGAAATATAAATTAAACACAGTGAAATCACATTTTTGACTGCAGGGGGGCCTTTAAGATGAATGCACTAAATATAATGTAAAAAGTAAGAATATGCAAATGTCTGTGGATTTTTGTTGTCTCATTTAACACAGTGCACTATAGAGCAGTACAGTATTCTACAAAATGCACATAGCACAAAGTGAGTAGAAATTATGTGATGAGATGATAGTGGGAACTTTCCAAAACCTTTCTATGTGTCATTACCTAACAACTCCCCTGTTGACCTTGTAGCCAATAACATTGGTTGGCCGCAGAGTAGGCCCTGCCCAAGTACACTCAGAGAGAGATAGAGAGAGATAACAGCTTACCCAGCCCCTGCTTTTGTTACCCAACATGCACCAGACCATAACACACAATGAGAAAGGCCTTGTGGGGAAAATAATGATATGACAATACACCATGTGTTCTATTTATTCAACCACCCTATAGTTATTTTTGATGGCCTCTGTTATATACAATCAAATCAAGACAAAATCAAGACCTTTTCAACTGTACTGTGTTTCGCAGTCAAAATGTTACACATTTTTGAACCATAAAGATAAGATGTAGATAGATGTCTGACCAAAGTTCATGAGGACTGAGGGTGTGTACTGTACTGTCGAACATTCTGAGCATTCCTCTCAGTGGTGCTAAGGGAATCTTTATCAGGCTCACAAGATAGTTCCCTCTGCCCTCTATGACAAATCCAGGTATGCTTTATATTGTTTGTATAAGACAAATCACAGGTTGTGAAATGACATGGTATGTGCTTGTTGGCATTCTTCTGAGGGCAGCTGTCTCCGAATAGGAATCATCCCAACAGATGTCAACATGCTTTATTTCTAACTTTTTCTCCTTTAATAAAGGACTAATTTAGGCCTGGGATACCAGGTAGGTGCATTTAATTATCAGGTATGACAGTAATCCAGCAGGCTGCAGACCTCGTAATGTAAGATTTGAATACCCCTGGGATATGGGGTCTTCAAGACAGTTATCAACACACGTATTCAATACTTTTACTCTGATAAAACTCCAATAGGTTGGTTATAACACATATAAAACCATATAAAAACGTTTTAAAGTCTCTCTCACAGTCTCTCACACACACACACATGCACACACGCGTGCTAAACAAGTAGCGTGAAGTACTTTACACAAAGGACTTCACGCTGCTTGCTTAGCACACACACACACGCACAAACACACACACAAAAATAATGACAACACCTCCTTGGTCTTTGTGTTTAATGGACAGTGTGACAATTACAAACGTGAAAATTAGAACCCTTCTCTACTCAGCACCCCATTCCTTCTCTCCTCTTTTCATCCCTCACTTCCCCATCTTCTTCTTGTGCATCTGGTAGCACTGTTCACAGGCGATGGACAGGCCCACAACTAGAGAAACAAACTCCTCAAAGTTCACCTCTCCATCACCATTAGAGTCCAGATCCTTCATTATCTTGTCTACTGTGGCTGGGTCCTTCTGAGACTGAAATGAAGACAGGGACATTTTAATAATACTAAATATTAATACTGTAATTTCACTGACAGTATTATGGGACAATAGTGAAAGTCGTTACTCTTTATTGGGCAGGTACAGTACATAACAAGTAGGGCCAAGTTGTTTTGCTGATCACTTAAATCAGGGAAAACTCTGGGCCCTAGTCAAGCCTTATAACTAGGGCCCGAGTTTTTCCTGGTTGCCTTACGTGATCAGGAAAAACTCATGTTCCTAATCATAAAGTGTGCATGTTTTCTGTATCAAACTAACACGGAGTGCTACTACAGCTAGTAGTAGATAGTAATAGAGATAATATACTATGCATTCCAAATGGCACCTTATTGCCTATATAGTGCACTACTTTTGATCAGGGCCCATAGGGTAGTGCACTCTATAAGGAATAAGGTACCATTTGGGACGCAGCCCGTAGTAGAGATAGTATTAGAGATGGCCACCTTGAGGAAGCCAGAGAGCTCGTTCTCCATCAGGTCCTTGAGCTCACGGCGGCTCAAAGTGTTGCCACTGCCCTCCTTAGCAGCGTACTTGTGGAACACGGTGATCATGGACTCCATGGCACGTTCCAGATCTGACGGCATGGCTGCAGGTCTGAGTGAGGTCACACAGCGAGAGAGACAGAGAGAGAGAGAGAGAGACAGAGAGAGAGAGACAGAGAGAGAGATGGAGACAGAGAGAGACAGAGAGAGAGAGAGACGGAGAGAGAGAGACAGAGAGAGAGAGACAGAGAGAGACGGAGAGAGAGAGACAGAGAGACAGAGAGAGAGAGACAGAGAGAGAGAGACGGAGAGAGAGAGACAGAGAGAGAGACAGAGAGAGAGAGACAGAGAGAGAGAGACAGAGAGACAGAGAGAGACAGAGAGAGAGAGAGACGGAGAGAGAGAGACGGAGAGAGAGAAAGATATTACATTTGAATGACAGCAAATTCAGAGTAAGAGATAGATGTTGGCTCAAGGAACTATATTTCCTGAGTGAATTTCATAATCTATGTGTGTGTGTGTGTGTGTGTGTGTGTGTGTGTGTGTGTGTGTGTGTGTGTGTGTGTGTGTGTGTGTGTGTGTGTGTGTGTGTGTGTGTGTGTGTGTGTGTGTATGTATTTGAGCATTAGAACTTGTTGAAAGGAATCAGTACCTTGTGCCATATGCCCTGCCTATTCCGATGAGAAATGCTCTGATGAGTATTCTAGCAAACTTCCACCAACAAAAGTTGATTACAAATACATTCCCATACATCCTGTATCAGTCAGATACACAAAGAAAACAGATACTTTGACCTAACTTGACCTGGTTTTAGTGAATTAGACAGAGAAATGGATTATAAAAGAGAGGCAGTAAAAAATGATGTAGTATGAGATAAGAGAAATGACTGAATGTGTGGAACATGTAGTCCAAAACTGGGTAGAAGGAAAGACAAACTAGAGAAGAGAAAGAGAGGCTGCACCAACACTGAGGAAACACGTGTGTGTACATGTCGACAGTCAGCTCTAAATCCATTCATTCAAAGTGAGCCACACCCTGGTGTAGTCTCTCTGGACTCCACTGAGTTAATATTAGACAATTCTACATGATGGTTATTATCATTAGGGCTACAAGGAAATGGGTAGAATGAGTCAGAGCAGCAGATAGGGACTTGACCGGAAATTGAATGAAAGGAAACATTTATTTCAGTCAATGTTAAAAAAAAATGTAATGTTAAAAAAAAATCACAATATTTTAGGCAAAACAATTATAACACACACAATTATAACGCTATAATAGTTAAGCAAACATGACAGGTTATATATCTGTTATATTATATATGTTTATATATATATATTATATATGTTGACCATGCTCTATTGCTCTTTTGACAAGTGGAATTATTTTAGTTATAGAAATGAAGTTTTAAAATCTTTAATCAATGCAGAACACATAAAAAGGTAAGTCTGGGCTGTAAAAAGTGACTTATGTTCACTTTTATATTTACAGATGAAAAGTATGGACACCCACTCCATAGAAAACTGCACCTCAAAGTCAATCGCACAAGACGAAGAATGCAACTATTTTACGTCTGCATACAAGTTTCTGAGTTGAAGGAGGAGCTCAGATAGGATTAACACAACTATTTAGCTTGAATCAACTTTTTACATTCGTGTTAGAGGCTGAATTCTTACCGTTCACGAGTGTTGAGTTGGCGATTGAGAAGAGGTTGAATTGTGCAGAGTTGAGAAATATCACGCCTGAGAATTTATAGACAGGCGACGCCCTGTCTGCGCTGCCTTCAGTGAAGGAAGTAATGATACCGTGGATATTGAGCAAGACAGTAAGACTATGACACTAGGTTACCTTGGTAAACCTATCAAACATAGTCAAGCTAATATTTTGCTCTGTGTAATAAAAACGATTAAAATGACTAACTCAACATATTTTTTTCTCTCTAAACGATTAATAGCCCTGCATTTAATTAATATCCCACTTATACACAGAATAAACGAGGTGGGCTAAACAATGAAATTTGAGAGTGAGGTAAAGAAAAATAGACATAAGCCTACTGTAAATGATCAATTAGCATAAATTGTAATGACAAACAACTTGTTTGAGCAAGCACTATCATTACAGTTGATCGGAGTGTTAATAATTAGCCCAGCAGTTGTAGCCAGAATTTATGATGGTGACCGTCCCTGATACGACATGTAGTGAGACTTTTACCTGTGTGATTTGTAATCACTCAGGGAGTGGTCATGATGACGTGAGAGGCCAGACCTATAGTAGTGTCCCAATTGGCACCCTATCCTCTATATTGTGCATTAATTTTCACATGGTTAAAAGTAGTGTACTATATGGAATAGCACATAGCATTTGGGTGTTTTTTAATTTGTTTTTTTACATATAGCAGCTCCAATAAGTAAGCTACAGTAAATCCAGTTATGCTCTCAGCAATATAATAATTATTATGATGTTTTCTGTACATTTCGATTGAGAAAGCAGTGGTGTATATCTGTCTGCACCACATATCAAGACTGCGTCGTTAAATAGCCAGAAAAACAAAAATATGTCTCTGCAACCGCCATGTAAAGTGGTCCTAATGGAGGGGGCAGCAGTTTTATTGTGCAACATTGAAACTTTTGGATGGGCATGTTTTTATGCCCTCTAGTGGAATAACCTTGTAACGGTAGAGTACTGTACTAATCAAATGAAATTGTATTCCTCACTTGCATCGTAAACAACAGGTGTAGGCTTAAAGTGAAATTCTTAATATAAGTGAAAGATTTTAAATACAGTTTTACATGTAGTTGTTTGGGACTGTAGCAATGAGGGGAAGATGATGCAATGACATAGTTCTCTTTGTCTCTCCCATTCTATTCCTTCATTTGTTCTCTGGTCTGCTTCTCTGCCCTAATCCTTTGTGTGTGTGCGTGCTTGCATTTGTGTGTGTGTGTGTGTGTGTGGTGTGGGCATACGTTGTGAAGAGGGATGACATAATTTGCTGTGCAAAAAAGACATGGTCATCCAGGGAGGGTCACCTAGCGACAACACCCAGCTTTATAAAAAAAACTCAATATTTTTGGCCGACACCCCTTTCCCTCTCAATCATCTATACTCTTTCCCAGTGGTGGAAAAACTACCCAGTTGTCATACTTGAGTAAAAGCAAAAAATATCTTAATAGAAAATGACTCAAGTAAAAGTGGAAGTCACCCAGTAAAATACTACGTGAGTAAAAGTCTAAAAGTATTTGGTTTTAAATTTAAGTATCAAAAGTAAATGTAATTGCTAAAATGTACTTAAGTATCAAAAGGAAAAATTAATAATATCTAATTCCTTACATTAAGCAAAGCAGACAACCACATTTTCTAGTTGTTTTTTAAATTTACTGATAGCCAGGGGCAAGCGCCAACTCTCAGACATAATTTAGAAACTAAGCATGTGTTTAGTGAGTTCACCAGATCAGAGGCAGTAGGGATGACCAGATATGTTCTCTTGATAAGTGTGTGAATTAAACAATTTTCCTGTCCTGCTAAGCATTCAAAATGTAATGAGTACTTTTCTGTGTCAGGATTTATGGAGATTTATGGAGTAAAAACAACATTATTTTCTTTAGGAATGCAGTGAAGTAAAAGCAAAAGTTGTCAAAACAATGTATAGTACAGATACCACAAAAATCTACTTAAGTAGTTTCAAGTATTTTTTACTTCAGTTCTATACACCACTGCTCTTCCCCGTTCTTTATTACCCAATGCATCATCAGCGTATAACTCACATATGACATTCAATGTCTCTTTGAGCCTCGTTGTGCTCCACTACCCATGACTTATCCTTAGACAGAGATCATTTGTGCTGCGTGTCATGCTTGAGGGTTCTCTATTTGTATAACTCCTATGATAGTAAATTGAACTGCACAACCCAAACAAGTTCTCTAATATCTTGAACTTGAATATCTACAGGGTCATTGAGAGAAACAGCCAAACCAAACTGCCCACACCCAAGATGATATACTGAAACCTGAAGAAGGCACTATGTTGCCGAAACGTTGGTTGTTAGGTTTACCCAATTGTTGGAAGCATACACAGAATATGTGACTTTCTTTCTTTTTATACTACGAGAACCTTCTGCAAAGGTCATAATTTTCCTATTATTTTGAGCCTTGCAATTTTTTTAAAACTTACTGTGTAATGGCATATTTGCAGGGTTATCATGTCACACTAGTCTCTTCGTCTCTTCAGATGACTTATATCAAAATCATCAAATCACATGCATATTTGTCACATGCGCCGAATACAACTGGTATAGACTTTACCGTGAAAGGCTTGCATACAAACCCTTCCCAACAATACAGAGTTTAGAAATAGAAATAGTAACACGAGCAATAAAATAAAATACACAAGAATGGAGCTACATACAGGGAGTAGAAGTACCAGATCAATGTGCAGGGTATTTCAGGTAGATATGTACAAGAAGGCAGGGCAAAGTGACTAGACATCAGGATGAATAATAATAAAAGTCCAATTAAGAACAGAGCAGCAATAGCAAGTGTATGTGTGTGTGTGTGTGTGTGTGTGTGTGTGTGTGTGTGTGTGTGTGTGTGTGTGTGTGTGTAAGGTGTATGTATGTGTGTTTGTGTTGTGTCAGTCTGCGTATGTTATGTTTGTGTGTGCGTATGTAGTGCATGTGAATGTGTGTGGGTTTTGTGTGGGCGTGTCAATACAGTGTGTGCGAGTGAGTTTGTATATGGTTTGTATATGTAGTTTAGTGAGTGTGTGTAGGGTCAGTTCAAGATAGAGTCAGTACAGATACTGTAGTTCAGAAACCCTTACTTGACTATTTAGCAGTCTTATGGCTTGGGGGGGAAGCTCTCTGGGAGCCTGTTGGTCCGAGAGCCAATGCTTTGGTACCGTTTGCCAGAAGGTAGCAGAGTGAACAGTCTATGGCTTGGGTGGCTGGAGTATTTGACATTTGTTTGGGCCTTCCTCTAACACTGCCTGATATATAGGTCCTGGATGGCAGGGATCTCTGCCTCTGTGATGTACTGGACTGTCCGTACTACCCTAAATTTCAGTCAAGGGCGGTGTATTTGCCATAGCAAGTGGTGATGCAGCCAGTCAAGATGCTCTCAAATGGTGCAGCTGTAGAGCTTTTTGAGGATCCGAGTGCCCATGCCAAATCTTTTCAGCCTCCTGAGAGAGAAGAGGCGCTGCCGTGCGTTGACCATGTTAGGTCCTTATTAATGTGGAGGCCAAGGAACTGAAAGCTTTCTACCCGCTCCTATAGTCCACGATCAGCTCCTTGGTCTTACTTTAAAAATATATATTTAACTAGGCAAGTCAGTTAAGAAAAAATGATGACTTACAGTGACAGCCTAGGAACAGTGGGTTAACTGCCTTGTTCAGGGGCAGAATGACAGATTTTTACCTTGTCAGCTTGGGCATTTGATCTAGCAACCTTTTGGTTACTGGCCCAACACTCTAACCACAAGGCTACCTGCCACCCTGACATTGAGGGAGAGGTTGTGGTCCTGCTAAGTTTCGGACCTTCTCCCTGTAGGCTGTCTCATCGCCCCCGTGTTGAGGATCAGCGTGGCGGAGGTCTTGTTGCCTATCCTCACCACGGGCAGGCCCGTCAGGAAGTCCAGGATCCAGTTGCAGAGGGAGGGGTTCAGTCCCAGGGTCCCTAGCTTGGTGGTGAGCTTGGAGGGGACTATGGTGTTGAACACTGATCTGTAGTCTATGAACAGTATTCTCACATAGATATTTCCACCCTTTTCCAGGTGAGAGAGGGAAGTGTGAAGTGAAATGAAAGATTGCATTATCTGTGGATCTGTTGGGGCAGTATACAAATTGGAGTGGGTCTAGGGTGTCTGGAAAGATGGTGTTGATAGGTGTCATGACCAGCCTTTCAAAGCACTTCATAATTACAGATGTGAGTGCTACAGGGCGATAGTCATTTAGGCAGGTTACCTTGTTGGGTACAAGTGGTCAGCTTGAAACATGTTGGGACTACAGACTGGGACAAGGATAGATTTAAATGTCTGTGAAGACACTTGCAAGCTGGTCTGCGCATGCTTTGAGAACCGGGCCCAGGTATTCCGCCCGGCGACCCTGTGATTGTTAACCTGTTTAAACGTTTAGCTCACACTGGCCACGGAGAGACAAATCACACAGTCATCCGGAAAAACAAGGCCTTTCACAGAAGGCACAGTGTTACATTCATCGAAGCGACCATAAAAGGCTTTTAGCTCTTTTGGGACTTCAATAATCGCAGGACAACTCATGGCTGGGTTTCCCTTTGTAATCAGTTATCGTCTGCACTTCCTGCCACATAGGATGAGCTATCGTCTGCACTTCCTGCCACATAGGATGAGCTATCGTCTGCACGTCCTGCCACATTGGATGAGCTATCGTCTGCACTTCCTGCCACATAGGATGAGCTATCGTCTGCACGTCCTGCCACATAGGATGAGCTATCGTCTGCACTTCCTGCCACATAGGATGAGCTATCGTCTTCACTTCCTGCCACATAGGATGAGTTATCGTCTGCACGTCCTGCCACATTGGATGAGCTATCATCTGCACTTCCTGCCACATTGGATGAGCTATCGTCTGCACTTCCTGCCACATAGGATGAGCTATCGTCTGCACTTCCTGCCACATTGGATGAGCTATCGTCTGCAGTTCCTATTTTCCTGACGATCAGCAATGATCATCCCCAGTTCATATTCAAAGATTGGAAAAAGACCCAATAATCAAACTTTGGGTACATGGAAGAACTATCCCATTCTTAATTGACACTGGAGCCCACTGTTCACCAGCTCTACCTCTTTGACACTAATGCTGACTTGGAGCTTTTTGTTGACAGTTTTGCATATATAGATCAAACTACAGGGAATAAATATGCAGGGTTTGGTACTGTGACAATTGATAGAACCACTCACATACAACAACCATTACCAGATACTTTCTCAGGTCAATAGGCTGAACTTTTGGCGCTAACCACTGCCTGTAAAATGGGAGAAGGGAAAAGGGTTACATTTTTCTCTGATTCTGCTTATGCAATAGGGGTTAGTTTCTCCTGGTGTGGTGTCTGGAGGAGTAGGGGTTTTCACAATGCCTGTGGAAGTCCTATTTGCAATATACAGTGGGGCAAAAAAGTATTTAGTCAGCCACCAATTGTGCAAGTTCTCCCACTTAAAAAGATGAGAGAGGCCTGTAATTTTCATCATAGGTACACTTCAACTATGACAGACAAAATAAGAAAAAAAATCCAGAAAATCACATTGTAGGATTTTTAGTGTATTTATTTGCAAATTATGGTGGAAATAAGTATTTGGTCACCTACAAACAAGCAAGATTTCTGGCTCTCACAGACCTGTAACTTCTTCTTTAAGAGGCTCCTCTGTCCTCCACTCGTTACCTGTATTAACGGCACCTATTTGAAGTTATTATCAGTATAAAAGACACCTGTCCACAACCTCAAACAGTTACACTCCAAACTCCACTAGGGCCAAGACCAAAGAGCTGTCAAAGGACACCAGAAACAAAATTGTAGACTTGCACCAGGCTGGGAAGACTGAATCTGCAATAGGTAAGCAGCTTGGTTTGAAGAAATCAACTGTGGGAGCAATTATTAGGAAATGGAAGACATACAAGACCACTGATAATGTCCCTCGATCTGGGGCTCCACACAAGATCTCACCCCGTGGGGTCAAAATGATCACAAGAACGGTGAGCAAAAATCCCAGAACCACACGGGGGGGACCTAGTGAATGACCTGCAGAGAGCTGGAACCAAAGTAACAAAGTCTACCATCAGTAACACACTATGTCGCCAGGGACTCAAATCCTGCACTACCAGACGTGTCTCCCTGCTTTTGCCAGTACATGTCCAGGCCCGTCTGAAGTTTGCTAGAGAGCATTTGGATGATCCAAAAGAAGATTGGGAGAATGTCATATGGTCAGATGAAACCAAAATATAACTTTTTGGTAAAAACTCAACTCGTCGTGTTTGGAGGACAAAGAATGCTGACTTGCATCCAAAGAACACCATACCTACTGTGAAGCATGGGGATGGAAACATCATGCTTTGGGGCTGTTTTTCTGCAAAGGGACCAGGACGACTGATCCGTGTAAAGGAAAGAATGAATGGGGCCATGTATCGTGAGATTTTGAGTGAAAACCTCCTTCCATCAGCAAGGACATTGAAAACGAAACATGGCTGGGTCTTTCAGCATGACAATGATCCCAAACACACCGCCCGGGCAACAATGGAGTGGCTTCGTAAGATGCATTTCAAGGTCCTGGAGTGGCCTAGCCAGTCTCCAGATCTCAACCCCATAGAAAATCTTTGGAGGGAGTTGAAAGTCCGTGTTGCCCAGCAACAGCCCCAAAACATCACTGTTCTAGAGGAGATCTGCATGGAGGAATGGGCCAAAATACCAGCAACAGTGTGTGAAAACCTTGTGAAGACTTACAGAAAACGTTTGACCTCTGTCATTGCCAACAAAGGGTATATAACAAAGTATTGAGATAAACTTTTGTTATTGACCAAATACTTATTTTCCACCATAATTTGCAAATAAATTCATGAAAAATCCTACAATGTGATTTCCTAGATTTCTTTTTCTCATTTCGTCTGTCATCGTTGAAGTGTACCTATGATGAAAATTACAGGCCTCTCTCATCTTTTTAAGAACTTGCACAATTGGTGGCTGACTAAATACTTTTTTGCCCCACTGTAACTATGGTTTTAGATCTCTTGGAGGCTATGATGCTGCCCTCTGCTTTGGCTATTGTGAAGGTTGCTGGTCACACTGGGGGTATGGGTAACACCATGGCAGATGAGGCTGCTAAACTGGCTGTCATAACCACTCCATGTTCTTCTCTTATCTCTTCTACACCAATGCCATGATTACTGTATATATGTGATGACCTTTGTTTCCTGATGGAAAAATACTGGATAATGGAGATGTACTGCTTTAGTTCTCAGGCTGAGAACTAAATCACCTGCTGATAGTCACGCAGCCTCAAGGTTGTTAAAGGAAACTTACATCCCCCCCATGCCAAAGACCACCCACCTATCAAGTTAGCCAGGTGTGTCTGACGGTGATTACGGCTATCTATTGTAAAATAATGGCAAAATATTTGCATCTGGAATTTGTCTTTCAGCATCAGTAGAACACGCCTGACTCTCCTCCACCAGTCATACAAGGAGAATGGTCTAATGCCTCCCATCAAAAAGAGAGCTGGGCCAACCAAGCACAGGTTACACCTGAAGAATGAGGACTTGCAGCGAGTGGTGAACTTCATCAACAACTACGCAGAGGATAATGCAATAGTATTATGAGGACGCCACCCAGGACACAAACACTTTGGTGGAAAGCTGCTTCCATACCATGTGACAAAAGCAGCAGTGTGGCGTCTCTATAAGGAATCGAAGACAACACTTGGTATGTAAAGCATAAACAACACATTTTGATTATTTAATTGACCTCCAACATGATTGCCACTACTTTTATTGATCTCACATTATTTCTGTATTTTCCAGAGGTACGTGTAGCCAGGCTGTGTGTTATTATTTGAACTTCTAGTTTCCAAGATTATGTTTCTGAATGCAGTGCTGCTGCTCTGCACATTTGTACGTAAGTGAAACTTACCTGAAAATGATGCATTAAAAAAAGGATATTATGTTTTACGTTCCATTTTCCTTTCATTCACTTATCTTAATGTTCTTTTGTTGTTTACAGGTGCACTTTCCTTCGGACCCTATGCAGCCAGGTCCCATCTACTTTTTAACTCCTCGCAACTGCAGTGGCCAATAAGAACAAGTTTGTGCTCTGGTATTGTGCCTGGCAGACCATGCACAAGCTCCGCCACAGTCTGGACCTTAACTTCCCTCACTTTTCAAACAGTCCATTTATATTTTCCAACTGAGCTATACATTTGGGTGAGGTTTTTTTCTCGCCTGAGTAACCTTGTTTCACTGCCAAAAATACAATTAAACCATCTAGTGTTCAGAGAAATAACAACACAATGTCAAATACAGGCAGCCTAGTCAAATAATTAACATCCAATCATATTAACTGTTTCTCTCTCGTGGGAATTCCACTAACGGTCTGTATGTAGCCAAACGTAGCTGCTGCTCATGTTGGTATCTGTACTGATGGCGCAAAGGCCATGACAGGGAGACATAGTGGAGAGATAACACGCGTGCAAGCAGTTGCTCCCGACGCCACTTGGGTGCACTGCAGCATCCACCGAGAGGCTCTTGCTGCCAAGGGAATGCCTGACAGCTTGAAAGATGTTTTGGACACTAGTGAAAATGGTTAACTTTGTTAAAGCAAGGCCCCTGAACTCTCGTGTATTTTCTGCACTATGCAATGATATGGGCAGCGACCATGTAATGCTTTGACAACATACTGTGTTGGTTATCAAGGTGCAAAGTATTGACACGTTTTTAAAAAATTGAGAGACGAGCTTAAAGTTTTCTTTACTGAACATAATTTTCACTTGTCTGACCGCTTACATGTTGACGAGTTTCTCACACGACTGGCCTATCTGGGTGATGTTTTTACTCGCCAGAATGATCTGAATCTAGGATTACAGGGAATCTCCGCAACTATATTCAGTGTGCGGGACAAAATTGAGGCTATGATTAAGAAGTTTGAGCTCTTCTCTGTTTGCATTAACAAGGACAACACACAGGTCTTTCCACCATTGTAACAACTGGATTCGTTATCCCGTTCTTGCCCTGCCTCCAGTCCACTTACCAATATCTGAACAAGTGAGCCTCATCGAAATTGCAACAAGCGGTTCTGTGAAAATTGAATTTAAATCAGAAGCCACTGCCAGATTTCTGGATTGGGCTGCGCTCAGAATATCCTGCCTTGGCAAATCGCGCTGTTAAGACACTGAGGCCCTTTGCAACCATGTACCTATGTGAGAGTGGATTCTCGGCCCTCGCTAGCATGAAAACTAAATACAGGCACAGACTGTGTGTGGAAAATGATTTAAGACTGAGACTCTCTCTAATACAACCCAACATTGCAGAGTTATGGGCATCCTTTCAAGCACACCCTTATCATTAACCTGTGGTGAGTTATTTATAATTTATTTTATTAACAAATAAGGTTTTCTATGTAAGATGGTTAAACAAAGAGCAAAATTATTAATTATTATTATTTGTGCCCTGGTCCTATAAGAGCTCTTTGTCACTTCCCATGAGCCGGGTTGTGACAAAAACACTCATTCTTATGTTTAATAAATGTATCGTATAGTGTGTGTGTTGCAGGCTTACAATGATGGCAAAAAACAACATTTGAGAGTACGCTGACCCTGGTGCTAGAGGGGGTACGCAGCTGGAGGTTGAGTGTTTGAAGGGGTACAGGACTATAAAAAGTTTGGGAACCACTAGACTGGAGGATGGTACAGTGCTGGTGGAAAGCAATGGCTGGGGAGAATGGGGACCAGGTGTGCGCAATGACACAGTTCCGGGGGCATCCGTGACAGTACCCCCCCGACGTGCGCAACGACACCGGCCCCGAGGACAAACACAGTGCGGGTCAATCAGGACCCTATGCAGTTGCCGAAGTTGCAGCGGCGTCGGACGGGGCAGTTTCAGCGGCTGACGTTGCGTCGTCAGACGGACCAGTTGTGGCAACATCGGACGGCCCAGTTGCAGCTGCAGAAGTTGCGCAGGCACCGGACAGACCAGTCGCAGCTTCGTCGGACGGCCCGCTCTCTCCCTTAATGGTAAATTATTCTGTCACATTGGTATGACGGGATCGGGACACAGTTGCAGGAATGCGTAATAGTTTTTTTTGTTTCTTTACCCAGCGTAACCCTGCGTGCCATGTAAAGGCACGGGGATGAAGACCAAACAAACACGTATACAAAACACAGGGTTGAGACCCAAACAAAAGAGCGAGGAGTACCTCGAATAAATACACAATCACACAATGATACCACACATGGGGAATGGGGACCAGGTGTGCATAATGACACAGTTCCAGTGGGATACGTGACAGAGCTCTCCAGTAGGTACTAAAATATTCAAAAGCCATTTTCTCAAAAGTGTTTACAAGTTTATCAACTTTCAAAGCAGAATTACTTTCCCATTGTTCCTCACAATTGCAGTGTACATGTATGATATACCATTTTGTAGTTCTGAGTCTCTACTTTTATTCAATGTAAAAAACACAATTTTAAATGTTGCTACATAAGACTGATTTGAGCCGGTTGGTCACATATGGACTTGGTATTTTACCAAATAGGGCTATCTTCTGTATACCACCCCTACCTTGTCACAACACAACTGATTGACTCAAAGAAATGATTTCCTCAAAACGAGGAAAGAAATTCCACAAATGAATTAACTTTGAATAAGGCACACCTGTTAATTGAAATGCATTCCATGAAGCTGGTTGAGAGAATGCCAAGAGTGTGCAAAGCTTTAATCAAGGTAAAGGGTTGCTACTTTGAAGAATCTCAAATATAAATTATATTTAGCTATTTTTAACACTTTTTTGGTTACTACATGATTCCATATGTGTTATTTCATTATTTTGATGTCTTCACTACTATTCTACAATGTAGAAAATAGTACAAATAAAAAAAAAACCTTGAATGAGTAGGTGTGTTCAAACTTTTGACTGGTAATGTATATGGTCTTTTTCCATGTTTGATGTCTCGCTGGAAGTCGTAGCGAGCTTTCTTGTATGCGTCAGTGTCCTGTTCATTGTAAGCAATAGCTCTAACCTTAAGCCTGGGCGGATATTGCCTGTAATACATGTTTTTTGGTTTGGATACGTTCTTCTAGGCACTGTGAAGATGACATTGTCTATGCACTTATTGATGAAGCCTGTGACTGTTGTGGTAAACTACTCAATGCTATTGGATGAATCCTGGAACATATCCCAGTCTTTACTAGCAAAACAGTCATATAGCCTTGCGTCTGCTTCATCCGACCACTTGCGTATTGAACGCATCACTGGTACTTCCTGTTTGAGCTTTTGTTTGTAAACAGTTGGTAGAAGTGAGGTAGATCGGTTTTAAGTCTCCCCGAGTTAAAGTCTCTGCCCACCAGAAACGCTGCCTCTGGGTGAGCGATTTCTTGTTTGTTAATTGCCCCATACAATTTGTTGAATGCCAGAGTGGTGTTGGTTTGGGGCAGGTTATACACAGCCATGATAATTATGGATGAGAACTCTTGGTGACTTAGCCAAGTGACTTAGAAGAGTACATATTTATACTGTTGTATAAAGAACTGTATAAACACATACTCTCTTCATCCATTTTTTTTTTGCCACCCAGGGTGTTGGCATAAGCCCCACTGTAGTACAGCATGTGTGGGGGAGAGGTTAGAGAGAGGCTGTATAATGACATCACTAATAAACCAGAAATAATACACTTCAGTAAGCCTGATCTGGCATGCAAGTATTTACTGCAAGGCAAAGAAATGCCACTGACAGTGTAATAGAAAATAGGCTTTCAATGAACTTACATAACTTCAACCATTTACTATCCTCTCAATAAGCAGTTGTTGTTACATTATGAAGGCAGACGGTTCTTAAAAACATGAGGACAAAGAATGTTTTGAATTCCTTTGAGATGCATGTTATGCAACTCTATTTTTATAGACTACTACTATTAATCACACAAACCCAAATAAGGTTGAGGATTATGCTAACAATAAAGACAACTACTTTTTTAGACAGTGTATTATATCAGAAATCTTTGTATTTGCTGAAGCAGCTAACATTATAGGTCAGGTCACACAGGGACATGCAGGAAGGGTGTAGCGTAGAAAGAGAGGAGGGTGAGGAGAGACTGATAGGAGTGAACAGGGCAGGGCAAAGTGGAGGATGGAACCAAGAGGAGTGTCACAGGCCAAGTGTTCTTCTATATACACCCCTTCACTTTCCACCCCCTCTGCACCTGACCAATTCTCCGATTGTACACACAGTTAAGACATACAGGACACTCAGGAGAAACTGAATAAATTATTAGACTGAATCTTAAAAGATTACATTGACAATAATAGGGTAGAAAGCAGGGAACTTATGAAAGCCATTTTTTAAATGTTTTGGGGTGAACCCCCCCCCCCCCCCCCCCCCCAATTTGGAACAGTAATCCACATGTGATATAGTTGTGTTACTGTTAATGATTATTTCCAAAGGTTATACTGTACTTTACTACTTCCTTGTTGCCTGTGTTCCTATAAATTCCTGCAGCTACCCAGTGCTTCATTTGGGGAAACAAGTGAAATCTGTTTGGGTAACATGTTTTCACAATGAAACATATTTCATAAAACTGTTGACAGCCCCTCTTTCTGCGCACACGAGTAAGTAATAAAGGAAAGAGAGGAGAGATGGAAACGCATGGTGGAGAGATATTCTGCAGCTGAAGGTACTATGTCAGCCTATTAATTATGAAAACATAAAAAATGCACTATTACTCGGCTATTCAAAATCAAATACAAACTCACTATAATTGTAGGCTAATAACTCTGGCCTGCACAATCAATGAACCAACAGCATCACCTAGGCCTACGCATTCTCTTCCAGACTTATGGATAGAACGTTTGGAGTGTAGCATAAGGTAACCAGTCCATCCAGTATGTATGCATAATAATACAGTCAACACTCAAAGGGGATTACTAGAATTTGTTTAATTTTGTAGTATAGGCTTCACCAATTATGTACCGAAGACACCTTGAATCAGTTTGTTTTATGTTTTTCATGGGCTAATGCAGGTATTATCCAAGATGGCGTAGCAGTCAGAAGTCTTTGTCTTTGTCTTGTCTCGTCCCATGTGTATATATATTTTTCTTCGCGTTCATTTTAATATTTTTCCTAAACCTCAACTTCAAAATACTCTCCTGCAACCTGTATTTCTATTTACCTCCGAAATGGAATACCTCAACTGAAGCTAGCAGCTTTCAGTCAGCTAACCACCGCTAGCAGTCATCAGCTAACCTTAAGCTAGGAAAGCTCTCGCCAGTTCGTACAATGCGTTTCAAACCAGAGCATACCGGACCTATTTTTCTCTCCATATCCCTGAATTCCTACCACAAACTCTGAACCTTTTCATCTGGATCATTACAGCTAGCTAACAGCAACCAGGGATGACTACTCCTGGCTAACGTTTCCGTCCCGGAGCTAGCACCAACTAGCCTGGGGCTAGCCCATGCTAGAACCATCTCCCGGCTCACTCCTGGGCTACAATATCCGGACCCCTTCTACTGCCGGTACGGGGCAGGGAACCCCGCCGATCCTCTACGACTGGAATACCGACATAATCTGCCCGAGGATTCCAACAGGCCCCTCAGGTGCGACGCCCGCTGAAGGTCCATTCTGCTAACCTGCTAGGCCTGCTAGCTACCTAGAGCTACTTGGAACCCTACTAATTCCACGACTGGTCTATCGGCGTCACCGCACGAAGAGGCAAAAACAGACTTACCCCCATCGCGACATCCCCCAAAGGCTAACTTGCTAGCCCTTGTCTACTAACTGCTAGCTTGCCTGCCCCGGTCTGCTAACTGCTAGCCCCTGCTAACTGCTTGCTTGCTAAACCGGTCTGCTAACTGCTAGCTTGTTTATCCCCGGCCTACTAACTGTTAGCGTGTTAGTATCGGCCTGCTAACTGTCTGAATCGCCGTGTTCCCAGTCAGCCCAACCACTCACTGGACCCATATGTTTACTTGGCTACGCATGCATCTCTCTAATATCAATATGCCTCGTCCATTACTTTCCTGGTTAGTGATTACTGTCTTATTTCACTGTAGAGCCTCTAGCCCTGTTCAATATGCCTTTACCACCCATGTTGTTCCACCTCCTACATATGCGATGACATCACCTGGTTTAAACATCTCTAGAGACTATATCTCTCTCATCATTACTCAATGCCTAGGTTTACCTCCAATGTACTCACATCCTACCTTACCTTTGTGTGTACACTCTGCCTTTAATCTATGCTATCGTGCCCAGAAACCTGCTCCTTTTACTCTCTGTTCCGAACGTGCTAGACGGCCAGTTCGTATAGCATTTAGCCGTACCCTTATCCTACTTCTCCTCTGTTCTTCTGGTGATGTAGAGGTTCATCCAGGTTCTGCAGTGCCTAGCTCCACTCCCACTCCCCAGGTGCTCTCATTTGTTGACTTCTGTAACCATAAAAAACGTGGTTTTATGCATGTTAACATTAGAAGCGTACTCCCTAAGTTTGTTTTACTCACTGCTTTAGCACACTCTGCCAACCCGGATGTCTTAGTCGTGTCTGAATCCTGGCTTAGGAAAACCACCAAAAACCTTGAAATCTCCATCGCTAACTATAGCATTTTCCGTCAAGATAGAACTGCCAACGGGGGCGGTGTTGCAATCTACTGCAAAGATAGCCTGCAGAGTTCTGTACTACTATCCAAGTCTGTACCCAAACAATTCGAGCTTCTACTTCTAAAAATTCACCTTTCCAAACAAGTTGCCACTTGCTATAGACCTCCCTCTGCCCCCAGCTGTGCCCTTGATACCATATGTGAATTGATTGTCCCCCATCTATGGCTACAGGTTATCTACAAATATCTGCTAGGTAAAGCCAAACCTTATCTCAGCTCACTGGTCACCATAGCAGCACCCACTCGTAGCACGCGCTCCAGCAGGTATATCTCACTAGTCACCCCCAAAGCCAATTCCTCCTTTGGTCATCTTTCCTTCCAGTTCTCTGCTGCCAATGACTGGAAAGAACTGCAAAAATCTTTGAAGCTGGAGACTCATATCTCCCTCACTAGCTTTAAGCACCAGCTGTCAGAGCAGCTCACAGTTCACTGCACCTGTACATAGCCCATCTATCTACCTACCTCATCCCCATACAGTATTTATTTATTTATCTTGCTCCTTTGCACCCCAGTATCTCTACTTGCACATTCATCTTCTGCACATCAGTGTTTAATTGCTATATTGTAATTACTTCGCCACCATGGCCTATTTATTGCCTTAACTCCCTTATCTTACCTAATTTGCACTCACTGTATATAGACTTTTTGTTTTCTTTTGTTCTACTATATTATTGACTATGTTTTGTTTATTCCATGTGTAACTCTGTGTTGTTGTATGTGTCGAATTACTATGCTTTATCTTGGCCAGGTCGCAGTTGCAAATGAGAACTTGTTCTCAACTAGCCTACCTGGTTAAATAAAGGGGAAATAAATAAATAAAAAGACTATCATACCGGGTTTCACACCATACCGGGTTTCACGCTTCTTCTTGTTTTTAGCTGATAGGAGTGGAACCCAGTGTGGTCTTTGGCTGCAATAGCCCCTCCATGACAAAGATTGATGAGTTGTGCGTTCTGATATGCCGTTCTGCACACCACTGTTATACTGCTCAGTTTTTTGTCTGATCGACAATTGAGGAGTGGAAAAACATTGCCTGGAACATCATAGCGAGTTCAGTTTACTTAAAGTTGCCTGCGCAGTCCCCAGACCTCAGCCCAATAGAGCATCTTTGGGATGACATGGAACGGGCTGTACGCAGCATGAATGTACCACTGTCCAATCTGCAGCAACTGCGTGATGCAATTGTGTCAGCATGGACCAACATCCCTGTGGATGCCCTGTAGAATGCCCTGAAGAATTCAGGATGTTCTGGAGACAAAAGGGGTACGACCCGGTACTAGATGAGTGTATCTAATAAGCTGTGTGTATACACAGTACAGTAGAATTCCATTCATTCCTATGGAGGACTGGTCCTTCTGTGGAGTACCAATATTCATAGCCTCTCAATGGCCACCGCATAACATCAGCAATCAAGTGTTTATATATTTGGAAAGTATTCAGACCCTTTGACTTTTTCCACATTTTGTTATATAACAGACCTATTTTAAAATTGATTTTTTTTTAAATCCCTCATCAATCTACACACAATAACCCCATAATGACAAAGTGTAAACAGGTTTTTAAATAATGTTGCTCAAGTATTCAGACCCCTTTGCTATGAGACTCGAAATTGAGCTCAGGTGCATCCTGTTTCCATTGATCATCCTTGAGGTGTTTCTACAACTTAATTGAAGCCACCTGGGGTAAATTACATTGATTGGACATGATTTGGAAAGGCACACACCTGTCCATATAAGGTCCCATAGTTGACAGTGTATGTCAGTGCAACGACCAAGCCATGAGGTCGAAGGGATTGTCCGTAGAGCTCCGAGACAGAATTGTGTCGAGGCACAGATCTGGGGGAAGGTACCAAACAATTTCTGCAGCATTGAAGGTCCCCAAGAACACAGTGGCCTCCATCATTCTGAAATGGAAGAAGTTTAGAACCACCAAGACTCTTCCTATAGCTGGCCTCCCGGCCAAATTGAGCAATCGGGGGAGAAGGGCCTTGGTCAGGGAGGTGACCAAGAACACAATGGTCACTCTGACAGAGCTCCAGAGTTCCTCTTTGGAGATGGGAGAACCTTCCAGAAGGACAACCACCTTTGCAGCACCCCACCAATCAAGCCTTTATGATAGAGTGGCCAGACGTCAGCCACTTATTAGTAAAAGGCACGACAGCCCGCTTAGAGTTTGCCAAAAGGCACCGAAAGGACTTTCAGATCATGAGAAACAAGATCCTCTGTTCTGATGATAAAGCATGGTGGTAGCTGCATCATACTGTGGGGATGTTTTTCAGCGGCAGTGACTGGGGGACTAGTCAGGATGGAGGGAAATATGAATGGAGCAAAGTACAGAGAGATCATTGATGAAAACCTGCTCCAGAGCACTTGGGACATCAGACTGGGGCGAAAGTTCACCTTCCAACAGGACAACGACCCTAAGCACACAGCCAAGACAATGCAGGAGTGGCTTCGGCACAAGTCTTTGAATGTCCATGAGTGGCCCAGCCAGAGCCCAGACTATGCATGGAGGCTCCCCATCCAGCCTAACAGAACTTGAGAGGATCTGCAGTGAAGAATGGGAGAAACTCCCCAAATCAGGTGTGCCAAGATTGTAGCTTCATACCCAAAAAGATTTGAGGCTGTACTCCCTGCAAAGGTTCAACAAAGTACTGAGTAAAGGGTCTGAATACCGATGTAAATGTGATAATTCATTTTTATTTTAGTTTTTGCAACCAAAAAAAACAAATGTTTTTGCTTCGTCACTATACGGTATTGTGTGTAGATTGACGAGGGGAAAAAAAACGATTTAATCCATTTTAGAATAAGGCTGTAAAGTAACAAAGTGTCGATAAACTCAAGGGGTCTGAATACCTTCCGAATGCACTGTAGATCACTGGCTAGGCCTACTACAGTGTTGTTTTGTATTGTGTTTGTGCAGCAGTAGCAATTTGTTATGTGAAATATCTGATTCATTGAATCGCACTAAATTCTTATTGAGGCCACTCTTTTCACTAAGAGTTAACGTTTATTGCGCATGCTGCGACTACTGCAGTCCTTCTCACCCCGCCCCTTTATATTACAGTAGGCTATAGCAGAGACCCCTGAATCGACAGAATTTCAGAGGCTATTGCGATTCGGTAAAGGAAGGGTGGGAGACATCTGGGCGCTCGGGGGTCACATTAGCGCAGAATTTGAAACGGTGTGTGCACTTTTATGGTCGTTTACATTTAATTTCCTTAAATTTAAATTTCTCTCTTCCATTTGGATTCATTTTTCTATTGTTAACGGCTATAGCCTCACGCGCGTGCGTCCAGTTTCAATAATCTTATTGCTCAAACCCGATGGCACATTAGGGTTTATTCCATCTATATACGCTGATCAGCCAGGAGTTATGAATTTCTATTTTGCAGTATTTGCCTTCATGGCACCGTGCATTTTTGTTATAGTAACAGTAGGGGTGTCATGTATAATTCATCGAAGGAGGCAGAGTCGGCTTTGAAAACGCTCACTTCTATGATGGACGCTCTGGTTCGTATTAGTGTAAGTAATTCTATACTGTCTGTGGTCTGTGTTAACATGTTTTGTTGTTTTCCCGTTGTAGTCTATTCTAGTCTATGACCTTTTATAGGCTAAATTTGATGCATACAGGCAGTAACAGATTGCCACCATTTTTGTTTAGGTTTCTGATTTGCCCGCATTTTCCACCTGTCGGACCACCCTTATTACATCATAATTTGGTCTATAACCTCACAACATTCAAGCACAATAACTCATGCGATTCCAACATTTAACACGGCTCAATGTAACACATTGATATATATATATATTTTTTTATACGGGCCTTTCTATAGGCTATTTCTAGAAAATATATAGCCTCTTTCTCCTCAACCTGCCCATCACCCCATTCTTCTACCTTGAATGTGGTAATAATTCGTTATGTTAGCCTAAATAGTACTATACCTAGACATTAAGGAAACAGATATGCATGTTTTAAATAGCACTGTAGCCAATACAAAATCGGAATCAGGTTGCTTGCTGTCTTGTGATGTTTGAGAACAGAATGTCGTACACCCATGTCGTATTGTGAATGTTTACGACTTCCCATTAGGCTACCATTTAAAATGTCCATTCAATTCTCCTGCATTTTTTTTATATCAAGCTGCGTCCAAATATGTTGAAGCCTTCCAAATGTATTGAACCACTTAGGTAGGCCTATCATAGGCTTAATGAATTTTGGTGCACATTTCTGAGACAAAACTATAAGGTGCTTTATAATGGTTTGTGTAAAAACATGTAACTGCAACATTATACAAACTGGAAACAAAAAGAGAAACCATGCAAATAAAATGCCACACACTTTGTGGAGCTCCTGGGATAAGCAGGGACCAGGGATGCTCATTACCACGGAGACGGGATTCAGGCCAGGCCCATGGAGGCCTTTTGCTGCAGAGGGGGAGATAAGGCCAAGAAAGGAATGGCTATGTGTACGAATTCTCTGAAACCCTGCATATGTGTGAGATTCTCTACTTTTCACTAAACTAATTCACCTATTTTTAATGTTATATTATTTTGGCGCATCTCTGAGTGATGTTCTTTCAGTTCCCAGAGTCATTTCATGCTTTCATGTGTATCTGAGCTCTTGCCGCATTTGGCAAAACGCATCATACCGTCTGTTTTTCTATATTTTGAAAGTGATATATCTTGAAAACTTGATTGCTGACATGCAAAACATTTTGGGACTGTTATCAACAGTTGATTAATGAAACAAATACCAAAATATAGTTTGAGTGGAATTGTCCTTGTGCACACCAACTTCTGTAAACTGTATGCGTTCTGGCGGAAGCCATTAATTTCAATGGGAGGCAATCTGCACTGCTGCGACTCATCTGCTGGACTAGGTTGCAGTGTGTCGCATGTGTTGGATTTCTTTCAACTTGTGTGTTGCTTTGCCGTGCCGTTTCAGAAACAAAAGTAGATGAACCACAGAAGGTGCTGTGTGCGAAGATTTTTCTCTGAACGTTCTGAAAACATGACTTTAAATATATCCACGAGGAAACCTCCAGGAAACATTATGCTGAAGTACTGAAATTCCCATCTCAGAAACATACAGTATGGTTTTCTGAACATTATGTGCCAGCAGGGTATCCTGTACCCTTCACAGAACATTGTGGGAAGGGTGTAAGCAAAATAACCATAGGACAACCACGCGCTCACCTAGGTCTAAGAAGCATATGGTTCTCAGAACGTTATGTTCTAGCTGGGTTGTATCCTTTTCTTTATGTCATAAAAATTGCCCAGGGTTCTTATTTCTGCTGTACAGAGGCTACATAATCATGTCAATACATTTGGTTGAGGGTTCAGAAGAGGGTGAGTAAAGAGAAAAACTGGAAGGGAGGGGAGAGTGAGCAGCAGTTATATATATAAAACAGAGTTGCTGCAGATCTTACTTTTCCAGACCTTCGCTACCATCAGCCAAGGCGCCGAAGCCTCTGTACATGTGCCGGACCCCTCACTCCGCGCACAGTCTCAATCCACTCCACTTGTAGAGAACAGGATACCGAATGATGCTCGCTTAATAAAATTAGATCAAAGCTGAATCAATGGCCGTGTTCGAGAGCATATCAAAACGACTGCAGGCGCCTGCCGACTGACTCATGACTAATTATTATTTGTAGATCAGTCAGTCACAATTTAACAATGATACATTGCGGTTTTGATCCTTTAGAACACGGACAATGTCTGCATGATCACGTTGCTTGTTACGTTACAGCCTTATTCTAAAATTCATTAAAAGTGTTTTTCCTTCATCGATGTACACACAATACCCCATAATGACAAAGCAAAAACATTTTTTTAAATTTTTGTAAATTTATTAAAAATAAAAAACGGAGTACTGATCATGATCACATGGTTTTTGTAAAGTTAATGCAGTTGCAAATCGGACCATCTTTAGCCCTATAATGCAACACACTACGAAAGGCGCCCCTCGAACACTTCCAAAGACTCCCTTTTAATTCCAATTGATATAGCCTAGTGCGTCAAAAGAGTGAATTCAGTCATTGTTTTCTTTTTTGATAACTAGGTTACTAGTGTAGCCTATGAATTCACTCTTTTGACGCACTAGGCTATATCAATTGGAATTAAAAGGGAGTCTTTGGGAGTGTTCGAGGGGCGCCTTTCATAGTGTGTTGCATTATAGGGCTAAAGATGGTCCGATTTGCAACTGCATTAACTTTACAAAAACCATGTGATCAAAGGTCATGAAGTATTGAATGCAGTTGACTGAAAAGTTCTGCAGTTGCTCATCACCAACTTCATCCTGCAGCCCTCACCTGCATTGTGGGAGGCTCTATTGTCAACCAATCATTAAGGTGTTTTTTTTTAACCAGATGTGACTGAAACAGGAACCAACTTTGCTGCAATTCATGTATGCATTAGATATGTACAATTGAATGTGGTATTTGAGGATCTCTCTCACCAAAAGATAGTACTTTACACACATATATTTACAGTTTGTGAGTGTGTGATATGGGGGTTGGAGACATGTTTATTTTGACATTACAACGAAAAACTTTTATAAACAATGGCAACACTACCATGTTGCAGTGAGCCCTGCTGTTGGAAAACCACATCAGTGTCCAATTTTCGGCTGTCGCAGATTATCCTCCCCCGACTTCACTCCTCGACTTTGTCTACAGTCGGTTGCTTTCACCTTACTACTGAATGTGCCATTAAAATAATTTGCATCTCACAAATCCTGAGCAGGGAGTTGAGGACCAATCAAATTAGATTCCATCACTCTAGCAAAGAATGTGCCATCGTCCCTTCATTCTACGTTCATAACAGTTTTGTTCTTTACTACACTTTTATGACCTGTATAATGTGTCAGAAAAATATCCCAATGGTTCATGCATTCAAAACAAGAGATGTTACCTGTGTGATATAATCGGTCTGACTAAACTGTTATCAATTTAAGTAGATTTGCTGTGGTAAACGAGGAAACATTTGATTTATATTGTAAGGAATGCTTGTCAAATATACTGAAAAAAATATACAAACGCAACATGCAAGAATTTCATTGATTTACAGAGTTACAGTTCATATGAGGAAATCAGTCAATTGAAATAAATCAATTAGGCCCTTATCTATGGATTTCACATTACTTGGAATACAGATATGCATCTGTTGGTTACACATACCTTAACAAAATGGGCCTCAGGATCTCGTGTCACGGTATTTTTGTGCATTCAAATTGCCATCGATAAAATGAAATTGTGTTCGTTGTCTGTAGCTTATGCCTGCCCATACCATAACCCCACCGCCCCCATGGGACACTGTTCACAACGACATCAGAAAACCACTCGCCCACACAACGCCATACATGTGGTCTGCGGTTGTGAGGCCAAATTCTCTAACATGACGTTGGAGGTGGCTTATGGTAGAGAAATTAACTGTTGAAGAATTCAATTAGAATTGAAAGAGAACTTTCAACAACAACATTTCACACAAGCACTGATATTTAACCCTTCCTCCTAGGATGAGTCTTCTCCTACACATCTAAACAGCCAATGCATCTTTGTTGCTAGACAGAACCATAGTGATATCTGTTCTTCCTCACTTTATCTGACCTGACCTCTACCCAAAAAGTGCTCACTCCTCCCCAACTCACAGCTGTCATGGTGCCTGGTACCAGACTAGGTCTTTTCTCCTCCCAGAGGATCCCTCCCATAGGATCCCTAATGGCTAACAATAGCATATCCTGAAATAATGTAAATGTGATACATTACCCTCTCTCCCTCAGTGACATGAATAAGTATATTTCATATTCTCAGAATCCAACAATAGAAAAAGTATTTTAGGTTGCGGTAATGAGGTGACCAGCAACTGAGATCAGCTGTGCAGGTGAATTTAGCGCTATTCATGGTTTAATGAGACATGAGATGGCAATAATCTAGTGCCATTGGTGGTTGCAAAAGGCCTGTTGTTATTTGATTATATTCCAATAGCCTACACCCGTTAGCCTATGCATTGTAACATAATGAAAGGTGTGAAAACCGATAATAGGCTAGTTTACTGTTAGTGTTTCCGTGGCTGAGTTGGTGAGCTGCTATCGGCCATCAGTAGATTGACAGATGTAGGTCTACTATAGAACGATAAACTTTCCTTCAATGTGGATGCTCGCCCACATTTTATACTTAGGCTACAGTGCCTTCAGAATGTATTCATACCCCTTGACGTATTCCATATTTTGTTGTGTTACAGCCTGAATTCAAAATGGATTGAATGCAAAAATTAAATCTCACCAATCTACACACAATACCCCATAATGACCAAGTGAAAACAGGTTTCACATTTATTCAAAATAAAAAACAGAAATACCTTATTTACATACAGTACCAAAGTTTGGACACACCTACTCATTCCAGGTTTTTTTTTAATATATATTTTTTGTATTTTCTACATTGTAGAATAATAGTGACAACATCAAAACTGCTTTAGTGCCTTATTGCAAACAGGAAGCATGTTTTGGAATATGTTTATTCTGTACAGGCTTCCTTCTTTTCACTTTGTCATATAGTTTAGTATTGTGGGGTAACTACAATGTTGTTGATCCATCCTCAGTTTTCTTCTATCACAGCCATTAAACTGTTTTAAAGTCACCATTGGCCTCATGGTGAAATCCCTGAGCGGTTTTCTTCCTCTCCGGCAACTGAGTTAGGAAGGAAGATTGGATCTTTGTGTGAGTTATTATGTGACTTGTTAAGCCAATTATCCTCCTGAAGTTATTTTGGCTTGCCATAACAAAGGGGTTAAATACATATTGACTCAAGACATGTCAGCTTTTCAGTTTTAATAAATTTGTAAAAATGTGTACAAATGCAATTCCACTTTGACGTTATGGCGTATTGTGTGTAAACCACTTGTATTTTTTCAACAACATTATAATTGATTGGTGGCGCAGTCTACTAAGACAGTTGGTAATCCTGCATGGGGCAAATATATATAAAAAAGTAAAATCCTTTATTTACAATATTCATCCGTGCCCACACGTATCTAATTTTGAAAAGTGAACGCATATCTGTGAGAGGGGTCACCCTGGTAGTAGTTGTAGGTTTTTAAACAGTACCCAAGAAGACCAATCTGTGAGTTAATTTGACCATTGGAAAAAGAGCTGCATAAATACTGCAATGCGTGTTGGATTGAACTGATCCCCCTAATCTTCATTTTCAAGTTGATGATTGCACTTTTCTTTCCTTCTTTCCAACACAATTCCGCAATACATGTGAGTTTAGATTTGAAAAATAATGATAATTGCATCACGGGGGATTCAAATTTACACAGAGCTCACAAATAAGCCACCCACAAATAATCCCCCTCCTGAACCAACATTTGCACTTGATCTCCCCCTTCTAGCTCTAACTTTGCTGATGGCTACTTTATTGAGAAAAAATTGACTTACTATGCCTGTGATAGAGTATGTGGTTGTACCAACTAGCTATCTTAAGATGGATGCACTAACTGTAAATTGCTCTGGATAAGAACATCTGCTAAATGACTAAAATGTCACATGTAAATGTGAGGGGTCTCGGTGCCTTACCACTGTGAGCTAACTGTCCAGAACTGTATTTGCTTGCGATGAACATCATTTTATTATCCAAGTGGCTCGTTTCAGATTGTTTCATCTTGTTCTTGATACATTCGCTGTGTTCAAATACACATACTAGCATACTGTATACCACATACTTAATGAGGATATACTACATACTATACACTATTAGTTCATTTTAGTATACTGTAAACGAACGGTATCCTTTCAGTTGAGCATACTAGCGCTACGCCAGTCTACCAGAAGTTGAAGCTGTTGCTATGCAACCTCTTGATATCTTTTTAGCATAACAAATTACTAGCTAGACATTTTACGACTTCGGGTGTTTTCGTAAATTCAATCTGGAGTGCCAGAATAATTACAATGTTTTGTGATTATTGGTGTCTGGGCATTCGTAAATTCAGAGCGTTGTCAGATTGTTCGTTCGTAAATTCATAGCGTTTCCCTCTCGGAGCGTTCAGAGCGCACACTGGCCGAGGAGTAGGGTTGATCCTATCGTTCTGATCATCACAACGGCAGTCAAGCACACAACAAGCTAACTGGCTAGCGACATCGAGACAGAAATGACAGACCACCTCACTCTGAACATTTTACTCGCCCTAGCAGAGCTGGTTAAGCTGTTTTCATGTTATCCAGAGCGTTGGTGACTGTACTTCTGGCAAAAATGTAATAATGATTTTTTTGCCAACGTTTACTGACCCCGGCCATATTCAACGGGTGTTGAGCGTTCGTAAATTCATCAGTTATTCTGCGCTCTGGCACACTCAGGCGAGAGTACTCTGAAATCAGAGTAAATAGCCAGAGTGAATTTATGTCCATTGAGAACGCATAACGACTATACCACTTAGCTAAGAATTACGTGATTTATCAAGTCAATAAACATTGGATAGTTAGTTAGATATCATATAGTTAATATACTGGCAATTAGTAGCCAACTAACATTAGGTAGCTAGCTAGCGATGCACCCTGTATTATCGGAATATTAAACAGCGTTTAAGAAATATATTACCTTCAACAGTGTTTTCTTGTGATCAAGCCATCAATGTTTTGTGATTATTGGTGTCGTAAAAATGTTAGCTAACGGGTTAGCAATTATCATGTTTGACATTTCAGTGGAAATACTACTATTATCAGCGGTAAGCGGTGTGTATTATCAGGAAACGGTCCCCAGTTAACGGCCACCTTAATATTCTGTTCAATTACAAGATATATCTGTTTAATTTTATTAAAAAAAAGAGACACCAACCTTGTATCCGAAGTGTTTACTAGATAGTTGACTAGTTCCCCCTCCGATGTTGGTGGAAAATTAGCTAACATACCAGTAGTTAAAGCAATGAATTTGTATCCGCTCTCGCTGGACTCCGGCCGCATGTTTTCCGCCATTATTTAAATGTGAAAAACAATGTGAAGCCACGCCCATTTTCTGAAGAATTGCATTATTGGCCCTAAAAGCACGGAAATAGTGTCCACTGCTTGTTTACCTCGTATTTTGGAGAATGTAGCACGACATCCAGGAACTTTTGGCATACTAACTCTATCCATACTCTGACCAATTAGCATACTACATACTTAATTTACGTCACAAATAGTATGGTGAGTATGATTATACAAACACAGCTAATTTCTTTTTGAGGTGTTTTGACTGATTTCATATTAATGCTAATATGGCAACAAAAAAAAAAATCCCATAGTTGCTAAAAAAAACTACCCGTCTATGCTTTAGTGAGAAAGTGTTCGGATCAGGTGCAACTACATGTACCCACCCCCAAAATGAATATTTATGAGCAATTCCCCCCATCCACAACTTCTCACCTGAATGCATTTTTTTAAACATTTGAAGCGGTTGGGCAAAGGCTGCAATTGCGGTTAAGACTTACCCTTTAACCTTTGAGTTGTTTCTGTTTTAACACTGTAACCACATGGAATGAATGCGTCAAAAATAGATGTTCATCCATGAGTCAAAGGGCAATGGGCTAATTTGAACCCATGCTGAGTCTGGCATATGTGTGCTGGGGTCAGTGGCTATAATAATTTATTCTGCCTATTGCTTCTTTTCAACATACAGTGCCAGTCAAAAGTTTGGATACAACTACTTATTCAAAGGTTTTTCCTTATATTTACTATTTTCTACATTGTAGAATAATAGCGAAGACATCAAAACTATGAAATAACACATATGGAATCATGTAGCAACCAAAAAAGTGTTAAACAAATCAAAATATATTTTAGATTTTATATTCTTCAAAGTAGCCACCCTTTGCCTTGATGACAGCTTTGCACACTCTTGGCATTCTCTCAACCAGCTTCACTTGAAATGCTTTTCCAAAAGTCTTGAAGAAGTTCCCATATATTCTGAGCAATTGTTGGCTGTTTTTCCTTCACTCTGTAGTCCAACTCATCCCAAACCTTCTCAATTGGGTTGAGGTCAGGGGATTGTGGAGGCCAGGTCATCTGATGCAGCACTCCATCACTCTCCTTCTTGGTCAAATAGCCCCTTACACAACCTGGTGTGTTGGGTCATTGTCCTGTTTAAAAACAAATGATAGCCCCCCTAAGCGTAAACCAGATGGGATGGCGTATCACTGCAGAATGCTGTGGTAGCCATGCTGGTTAAGTGTGCCTTGAATTAAAAAAAAAAAATCAAAGACTGTGTCACCAAAAAAGCACCCCCACACCATCACACCTTCTCCTCCATGCTTCACGGTGGGAAGTACACATGCGGAGACTCACAAAGACACGGCGGTTGGAACCAACAATCTCAAATTGGGACTCATCAGACCAAAGGACAAATGTCCACCAGTCTAATGTCCACTGATTGTGTTTCTTGGCCCAAGCAAGTATTTTCTTATTGTTGGTGTCCTTTAGTAGTGGTTTATTTGTAGCAATTCAACCATGAAGGCTTGATTCACGCAGTCTCCTCTAAACAGTTGATGTTGAGAAGTGTCTGTTACTTGAACTCTGTGAAGCATTTATTTGGGCTGCAATTTCTGAGGTTGGTAACTTATCCTCTGCAGCAGAGGTAACTCTGGGTCTTTCTTTCCTGTAGCAGTCCTCATGATAGCCAGTTTCATCATATCGGTTGATGGTTTTTGCGACTGCATTTGAAGAAACTTTCAAAGTTCTTGAAATGTTCCGCATTGACTGACCTTCATGTCTTAAAGTAATGGTGGACTGTCATTTCTGTTTTCATATTTGAGCTGTTCTTACCATAATATGGACTTGGTCTTTTACCAAATAGGGATATCTTCTGTTTACCACTCCTATCTTGTCACAACACAACTAATTGGCTCAAATGCATTAAGAAGGAAAGAAATTCCACAAATTAACTTTTAACAAGGCACACCTGTTAATTGAAATGCATTCCAGGTGACTACCTCATGAAGCAGGTTGAGAGAATGCCAAAAATGTGCAAAGCTGTCATCAAGGCAACGGGTGGCTACTTTTTTGGTTACTACATGATTCCATATGTGTTATTTCATAGTTTTGATGTCTTCACTATTATTCTACAATATAGAAAATAGTCAAAATAAAGAAAAACCCTTGAATGAGTCGGTGTGTCCAAACTTTTGACTGGTACTGTATAATAAAACAATTGATTTTCTGTAACGAAAAATACATATACCCCCTACAAATATGTAAATATATTCTAATACACATAAGAATTCACACAAGACGCGTTGTAGCCTTCACGTAGCCTACATAAGGTAGCCTACAATGTTGATACAGTATTGCATCATATACAAACACTGCTTCCTGCTGCCACCTGGCGGCGATTAAAAATATTTATTTAGATATTCAAATCCCCCTGCTGCAGGATAATTTTCCTCCTGTGACGAAAGTGGTCAAATTAAGATCCGACATCTGTACGTACATACTTGCTTAGTTAGTTAGTCCTCTTCATTCCTATGCAGAACATAAGGCATTCCAAATGTAAGCTACTTGCCTAGTATCCTACTTATAATAGTTTACACCCCCAGGATCACCATCAGTCACAGACACCAGAGCACAACCCACACCTCAGGAAGCCTCCCTGGGAGCTCTCATCATGACAAACCACAAGCACGCTGGCAGTGGAGATGCCAAGACCCTCATTAAGAAAGAGCTAACCAACCTCATCAAGGCTAAGCCGCCAAACATTGCTGGGGTGAGTCATTGCAACACCTCGGGCTAGTTTCCCGGACACCGATTAAGCCTATAGTCCTGGACTAAAAAGCACTTTCAAAAATGAAGATCCATTGAGCATGCTTTTTTTTAAAGTCCAGGACTAGCCTTAATTTGTGCCTGGGAAACCGTTCCCTTATGAGATAGAAAACACTATTCTAATGCTTTTTTTATATTGTTAAAGATGCAGACCGGGATCTTAAGCGCTTACAAATTCGTAACATATTTTACGAATTGGAATTTGCAGGACGTAACATATATGAAATGGATGAAGTAGTACACCATTTTTTTTCAGGGACCCGTTTTTGCTCGAGCACTACTTTCAAAACTACAGACTGAAATTATGCAAAAGCTCTGGAGCGTCACTTTAAATGCGTCATGATTTTAAGAAGTTTTATTGAAGTTTTATTGAACTTTGACTGATTCTGTATTGCAGTCCTAGCCATTCGGTGTGAATGACAATTAAATACAGAAATCCTAATATATTGTGTCTTTCTTGTGATCCTATATTACATTGACATAAGCAGAAGGGTGGTCCTGAAGTGGGGCACCTGATGACGATGCTGGACCAGGACGCTGACGGCTCCATGAACTTCAAGAAGTACATCACCTTGATTGGATCCCTTACATGTGCAACTGTGCCCTAGCGGGAAAATGCCAGCTTCCATCTGCTTTGTGCAGTGTATTACATTACACTCGTGCAGCCCAGTACATAATTGGAAATGTATAGTTTGATTCAACGCAATTCCCCCCTTCTGCAAATCAAATATGTATCTGTTCAGATTTTTGGTCTCTGGATAAGCTACCAACATTCTCATCTCCGGAGCATGTAAAAAACTCCAATATTTCCCTTTGGATCATGGCACTTGCTTTCATGACTGTTACTTAAGTCAGCAAGTTGTGCGATAAGCCTACTCACTGCTGCGTGTGTTGGTGGCTTGATGGCGCATGTTTTGATAGGCCTACCATGAACCCTTGTTATCCAGATCTATTAAGACAGCTTACAACAGAAATAGAATTAGCCCTACTATTGTAATGCATGATTACAATGCAATTCCCCCCTCCTGCAAATCAAAATGGGTCTGGATTTACTGGTAATATTCTCAACTTCAGAGCATTAAAAAAAACTCCCATAGGCCTATTTCCTGTGGGATCAGGCGCATGCTATGTTTTAATAGGCCCACCAAGAACCCATGTTATCATTATCTATTATTAAACAGTAGGCCTGTAGGCTAGTGCTGGTCCTGCATGTCCGATGCGCAAGATGCACATCCAAATTGGAAGTGAGAATGTCATTTTCACTTCTCCAGTGTGGGCTGACTAATCTACCAGCTCACGTTTGTTGCCTATGTTGTAGGCCTAGTGTTAGTTTGACTCATTGTGTACAGTACTTTGCTTTATTTGACAGCATTATTTTAAAGGATTTGAGGGTTAGTTTAAGAGTTGGGGAAAACAGGGCAATGAGTCATTAGATCAGCCATTGAAGATTTTATGCACAGGGAATAGGCTGCTATAAACCCATAGCACTGTTGATAGTATACCTTGGATACTGTGGATTGCTGCATGTTGCACACATGAGGTGTATAAACCCTGGATGACTGACAGGGGGCGCTGTATTGAAGTCACCTCACAGCCATCTTGGCATCTCTGCAATGTAAAACATATTTTTGAAGATATAGAAATGCATTTATTAATGTCTACATTCGTTTCCTGACACATTTATTATATTACAGACACCATAATGCACACTTTTAAATGATATTATGTGAGCTAAACATATACATATATATATATATATATATATATATATATATATATTACAAAATCCTTAAAGTATATATTTTTGGAGAGTACTAATGGTACTGTCCCCAACAACAACAACAAAAATATTTAAATAGCCGTGGGAAGTAGGGGTGCTGCAGATAGATTACAATAAAAAAAAGTGTTAATAAAAAATACATATGTTTTTTGAAGAAAATTAAAAATGTGTTTATCACTAGGCCTTCATTACTCCTGTATGAGAGGAGCAGAGAAAAAAAACTCCTTATCAGCAGAGCCCACAGAAATGCCTCCGTTCTTTCACCATTCATTGTTCCCATAGGGGGATTTTACAACCACTTCAAACAAGGTCTGTGTTTCATGTAGGCTTTCCCTGGCGTGACATTTCATTTAGGCTTTCCCTGGCGTGACATTTTGATAACCGTGTAAATCTCTCTCGGACAAGGTGACTTGTATCAATATATTCGGCTCTATTTACCCCCAGATTCTAAAATACTAATTAGCCTCAAAGGCAACATATGAAAACCTACAAATCCCTGTAAGCTCCTGCGAGTCATCTCTAGCTGACACCTTTGCTGTCAGATAGCTAACTACTAGCTACTGTGTTAGAGCTGAGACAAAACCCTTCCAACACTCCTGCTCTTCAGGACTTCCTGCAATGACTGAAACAGACCAAAGCAGGAGAATAGTATTCCGGGTTGAAACAGTTTACCTAGTTGAGAGGTGATAAGACTCAGGCATACCCATTGGTTCTGGAATAGAGAAGGTTTGCAATTTGGCATCAATTACATGACAGTTATTCTACCTAAAAAACAAACGTGTGAATACCAATTACCTTTCACATTGGTAGTTACAGTCTTGTCCCATCTCTGCAACTCACATACGGACTCGGGAGAGGCGAATGTTGAGAGCCATGCCTCCTCCGAAAACACAACCCCGCCAAGCCACACTGCTTCTTGACACAATGCACGCTTAACCCGGAAACCAGCTGCACCAATGTAGGAAACACCGTAGACCTGGCAATTGTGTTAGCGTGCATGCGACCACTGGAGTCGCTTGAGCACGATGGGACAAGGACATCCCGGACGGCAAAACCCTCCACTAACCCAGACGACACTGGCCCAATTGTGCGTCGCCCCATGGGTCTCCCGGTCGCGGCCTGGTACCGTACCAGGATCTGTAGTAAGGCAGCTAGCACTGCGATGCCATAGACCGCTGCGTCACTCTGGAGGCCCCAATTCCAATTCATTTTAACCACATTATAACAAGTAGGACTAAATAAGGTTACATAACCTTGTCTAGTAGCTTTACTAATAATTTGCTGTCCAGAGTGTAACAGCAAACAGATCAATGTCTTCCCGAAGTAAAGTAAGTTGAAAGTTGACTCAAGAGAAGCTAATCAGTCAAAAACTCTCAAAAAGCCAGACCAAAATAAAAAGTCAAGTAGTAGGTTACTGAAAATAGGCTTCCCACCCCCCACCCCTCACCCCTCACCCACAGACACAAACAAACATGATCAAGAATGCCTAGCTTCATCATCAAAGTTAATTAGCTAGTTAACTAGCAAGCTAGACTGTTGGTTTATAAAAGCCAAAGAAAGCTAACGTCGTTGTTAGGAATTTCTCATGCATTTAAATATCAAAACAAATAGATGGCTAATGTAGCCAGTCTACACTTGGGCTCCCAAGTGGCACAGTGGTCTAAGGCATTGCATCTCAGCTAGAGGCGTCACTATAGACAACCTGGTTTGAATCCAGACTGTATCTCAACCGGCAGTGATTGAGAGTCCCATAGGGCGGCGCACAATTGGCCCAGCATCGTCTGAGTTTGGCCGGTGTAGGCCATCATTGTAAATAAGAATTTGTTCTTAACTGACTTGCCTAGTTAAATAAAGGTTAAATTAAATTTAGAAAATGGCTAACTAGCTAACCATTAGCTAGCCTACAACTCAACGTCTTACAGGAACGAGCTCACTGGCCAAGCACACACACGTTCGTGGATGGTCCGATCACTTCTGACACCAATTTAATGAAACAGACAGGGAGCAGGTGTCGAACCCTTAACCTTCTGGCCCGAAGTCCAGCGCGCCATCGACTGTGCCCCAAAAGCATGCTCGAGCGGCAGAGTCGATATCTACGCTTATAAACACAGGGTCGTTCCAAGTATTGATAAAAGTAGACTTGTCTGAGAGTTATTTACACAGTTATCAAAGTGTTTCTAAAATCTCCCATGGGAAAAAGTAATGGTGGAAAAACGATTGGAACCATTTCCATGTTTGACCACTAGGTTTTTATGGGTATTTTGATTCATGCTGTGATACTTTATGGCCAATACATAGCATCAGCAATCCAGGGTTTATATACAGAAATGGTTGCATATTAAGGGCGTGTTCGTAAATTCACTCTAGAGTGTCAGAGAGCACTTGGAGTGTGCTCTGGGCGTTCGTAAATTCAGAGTGTTGGCAGATTGTCCATTTATAAATTCAGAACTGGTCCGAGTGTCCTGACCTCGCCCATTTTACTCGCCCTAGCAGAGCTGGTTAGGATGTTTTCATGTTATCGAGAGCGTTGGTGATGATAACTGTGACACTGGCAACAACTGAATTACGTTTTTTTGCTGACGTTTACTGATATCGGTCATATTGAACGGGTGTTGCACGTTCATAAATGCATCAGTTATTCTGCGCTCTGGCACACTCAGACGAGTGCTCAGAAATCGGATTAAATAACCAGAGTGAATTTACGAACTCACCCTAATATTACTATTGTGATGTATAATTGCTATGGTAATTTCGAATATCCAGGCAATGAGCATTAGGGGTAATGTAGTCATTATACAGAATCTACATTGCAAGTGCTTACAAGTGCTTACATCATTTACATTGTAACCGCATGGTATCCCAGGGAAAAAAATGGAAAATAAACAAAAATACAAAACACAGGAGGACATGTTTCTTTTAAGCCTAAAATGAAGGAATTCATCGCAAAATCAACTGCAGTTTAGAGGCTTAAGGTATAGATGCCACATTAATAAATGCCTGTTTAATTTGAATTTGTTTGTCCGGGTGTTTTCTTTGTGAATAAGGTTTTTGTTTTGTAGAATGAGGAATTTATAAGGAATAAACGTTTGTGTCAATAACATATGTACCAGTAGGCTAATTAATATGTAATAATAATATTATGCGGTGACACCATTTCCTTGTACTATAAGGATAGTTGAGATCAAATTGTATTAACATGGTTGCATTGGTTATGCTAGTAAATTAATGAAACTGTTTCCTATAAAAGTATAGCCTAACTAGTGTGTCTTTCTGAAATTCTGTCAAAATCAGCAAAAGCGTGGTAGGCTATCTGTCCTGTCCCAGTATGGCGTCTGTGAGCGCACAGGCAGCGCAATTGAAACAGTAGAAAAACTACTTAAACTACTTAAACAAATATAGTAGGCGACAGTATGAAGTTTGGCATAAACTGCTTCTCCAATAGAAATCCCACTTCTGATACCAGTGTACCGAACGGCGGGGAAGGGAAGAGAAAGGCAAACACACCCTGGTGCATGCCTGGGTTGAGAGGCAAACACCCTCGCGCTAATAGGGTTAAGTCACTCGGTCGGAATTGTAACATGGCTCATATACTGGAGGATCGCTACAAAATGTTTTATCTTTGCCGTTAATAAATTGACAAAAGACCCAACGACGTTTGTAAAGTGTTTTTTTGGCACGCGTTGATGAATATTTGCAATCCCACTTGACAGTGGCGAACCCACTGTTTTTTCTCCGGTGAACAGCAGTAATTTATTTTGTAGCCTAAAATATCAACGTAATTGAGGCCACTTTAACAGGGTTTATTAGGCTACACATGCTCAGGCCATGTAGTCAGTTTACCCCCACCCCATTATATTACAGTGTAACCAGCCAGCAACAGCAGAGACAGAAACCCCTGAATCGTGGTAGATTTGCCTAAATTGATGCGATTCGGTAAAGGAAGGGTGGGAGACGTCTGAGCGGGGAGGATCCCCCCAAGCGCATAATCTGGCAGCATTTGGAATTGTACATTTTTGTGATCGGATGATCGTTGTGCCTACATTTGATTTCGTTACAAATGTATTTTCTCTCTTCCATTTGGCTTTATTTTTCTATTGGGTTGCAGGCCTATATTGTAGTCTATAGCCTTATTTGCTTGCGTCCAGTTCCAACCTTACTGCGCAAAACAGATGCCTTATTAGGGCAGGGCCTACTTCAGCTAAATTAACTGATCTTCCAGGATTTATGAATATCTATTTTGCAATATTTGCCTTTATGGCACCTGTTGTTATTGTTATGATAACGGTAGGGGTATCATGTGTAATTCATCGAAGGAGGCACAGTCGGATTGAACGCTCGCTTCAATGATGGACGCTCTGGTTCGTGAGTAGCCTGTGTCTGTGGCCGTGTCAGTGTGTGTTTTGTCTGTGTTTACATGTTTTGTTGTTTTCCCGTTGTAGTTATAGCCTCTGACATTTTATAGGCTAACGATGATGCATGCAGACAAATCTCCCCCTCACCCTCCTTGTGGCGGGGCAGAAATACCCCCCCCCCCCTTTCAGTTTCTATCCTCTCCGGGAGCATCGCTCCGATAACCATGGAAGAAACCTTCCTATCATGGCGGCTAGATTCCAGGTGAAGGTAAGAAATGCGCTGTTTTGGAAAACAAGCTGGTGAGAGACAGGCGTCGCATTACACAGCAATTTGCGCTGAAATAGGCTATTTGGACAAATTGCTGGTCTACATCAGTGTATTTTAGCGTAGCATGCACTGTAAAAAAAGGGGGGAAAAATAAGTATTGTTGTTTTTAAGGTAACATACTGTCTGCCATTTACCTGTACTGTTAAAGCAAAGTTTAGACCTATTTGGAATTTATGGTAGGCTAACATACTGTACTTATTTTTCAGTAAGTTAGGGGAGTTAGGGGAGACCGGGGATGGATGTAACATGGGTTGATTGTAACACTCTCAATATCTTCAATCAGGAACAAATTAGAATCACGACTCACTGTGCACATGCAGTTTAATCCTCAACCCTCATGTGAAGAAGTAAGACCCTGTGATAGATTTTATTATCACAAATCTGATTTTGAGGTAAGAAAGTAGTTTTTTGCAGATGGTATCACCTGCTTTGTAGTTTGATTCACCAAACGTATATCAGGTTTATAACCAGTGTGTGTAGATATTTTTTTAATGTAAGTCAGCAATGCTAGAGTTTTAATATGTAGCTAAAATTAAGCTAGCTGAAGACTGCAAAGGGTCATGGTTAGTTGTAACAAGCCTAAGGAGGTCTGGGTGCAGTCGTAGGAATATAAATGATGGGCCCACCAAGCCTGTATCCCAAGACTACCATACCACTGTCCCAACTGTGAATCTGATTGAATGAACATGTACAACACACACACACACGCTCTGTCTTTCTCAAAATCACTCATTCACTCACCCTCACACATACATGCACACACACATGTTTTTGTTAAAAAAGTTAATGGAGCATAAAAATAATACACATTTTATGATTTGTATTTTATTATTTCTGCCACACAAAATGTTAAACATGGCAATGTTGTTCTCATGTTCTCAAAAAATACCTTAAATATTTTGTTGCATGTCATAATTTATGCAATTTTTCAAACTGTTACATTTTACCCTAAGCCCTGTTACCACTGTCCTGGGAGGTGGGGTAAATTGTAACATTTCACTCCTTGCATTTGAGACAAAGTCACACTGTGTCTGTTTGATTTAGAGAGATAATACCTACACTAATTTGTAGCAGACAGATGTAAGTTGTTCGTATCTCATTTTGAATATAGTAGCTCAAACAATCTCTGAAAAATGAACAAAAATGCAAAAACTGTTATAACCATCCCTTGTCTACCCTACCTAAAAATAACATGATTTTTTTTACAGTGTGGATATTCCTTGTATAATCGGCCGCGTAAAATATAACATTGATCAATAGGGTAGAATGCAGGAATTTATCAAATAAACCTTTTAAAAATAAGTTTGAAAACAACACATTATTCTTCATGCATGTGTCATTTTGAACACTCATCTACATAGGGTACAGCTGTGTGACTGTTAATGATTCTTTCCTAAAGATGTACTGTTCATAATTATTTGGTTCTTTACTAGACCCACACTACTTTTTCAGAAAAATATTTGAAATAGCGCCAACATTAATTTACATGCATTCGAAACACGAGTTGAAATGTCAGTTACCTGTGTGATATCATAGGTCTGAGTAAACTGTTATCAATTTATCATGGATATTCTGCATGTAGTAAGTGCTTACTTACATGATGTACTTTACTTACTTACTTTATTCCTGTGCAGAACATAAGGCATTCCAAATGTAAGCTGCGTGCCTAGTAGTCTACTTATAATAGTTTCCACCCCCAGGATCACCGTCAGTCTCAGACACCATGGCACAGCCCACACCCCTGGAAACCTCCCTGGGAGCCCTCATCATGGCATTCCACAAGCACGCTGGCAGTGGAGATGCTAAGACCCTCAGCAAGAAAGAGCTAACTAACCTCATCAAGGAGGAGTTGCCCAACATAACTGGGGTGAGTCAATGCAACAACTCGGGCCAATTTCTCAGACCCCCATTAAAGCTTATCATCCTGGACTAAAAAGCACTTTCAATTAAGATTGTCCATTGAGCATGCTTTAAAAAAAAGATGTAATCTGCAGTGAGGAAACAGCAATGTGGTATAAAAAAAGGAAATACAGTGCAAATTCTGTTGTCCTATCAAGCCGACCTGGTCTCAGAGCATTTCGTATTATACTGTACGTAAGACTGATAAGCTCCATTTAGAATGATATGTTACATTTGGTATGGTTACATAAGACAGATGGTTACTTAAGGCAAAAATCAAAGGAGGGTGCTTTGGTGGGTGTATAACGCGATTGTCTAGCAACCCAAAGGTTGCGAGTTTAAGTCTCATCCCGGACAACTTTAGCATTTTAGCTAATTAGAAACACCTCAACTACTTACTATTTTTTAGCTACTTTTCAACTACTTAGTATGTTAGCTAACCATTCCCCTAACACTGACCTTAACCCTATAACTTAACTCCTAAACCTAACCCCAACCTTAACCCTTTACCCCTAGCCTAGCTAACGTTAGTGAGCTAGCTGAAGTTAGCTACATAGCTAAAATTCATAACGTATCATACATTTGCAAATTCGTAACATATTGTATGTTTTGCAACTTGTAACATATAATACCAATTGTAATTCGTAACATATACAAAATGAGTGATGACATCCACAAATTAATACATACCAAATGAAACAAAAATTAAGTATTCCAGCTTTAAAGTCCAGGACTAGGCTTAATCTATGTTTGGGAAACTGGTCCCTCATGAGACAGCGAATGCTATTCTAATGCTACTTTTTATTGTCAAGTGTTGTGATTTTAATAAAAAATGCACTTGAAATAAAGTTTGATTGTGATTGACTGATTCTTTATTGCATGGAGTCTCATTCATTTAGGACTAATGACAGCAAAGTAAAGAAATATTCATGTAATTGTGTCTTCCTTGTGTTCTAATCCCCTGCTTATGTTCTCTTGACATGAGTGAAGTGTCAGCAATTCAGTGTGAATGACAACAAAATACAGAAATACTAATGTATTGTGTCTTCCTTGTGATCCTATATTACATTGACATGAGCAGAAGGGTGGTCCTGACGTGGGTGAGCTGATGACAATGCTAGACCATGACGGTGATGGCGCTGTGGACTTCAAGGAGTACATCACCCTGATTGAATCCCTTGCCTGCATGTGCAACTGCTTCCTGGAAGGGAAAATGTATCTTCTATCTGCTTTCTGCAGTGTATTGCATTAGGCCTGCATGTCACATTAATAATGTCTCATATCTCATTGAGTAAATTGCATACACGCCTTCCTCGGTGTCCACGCGCATGCCCGTATGCACACATAGATGCAAAGAGTTGCATAACTCTGCAACAATTATAAGACTGATCCTCAAATACATGCACCCAGGTGGATTCTCTTGTCAGAAATTGGCTCAATTGGTAGTGCATGGCGCTTGCTATGCCAGGGTAGTGGGATTGATTCCGGGTACCATCCGTACGTAAAATATATGCATGACTAAGTCGCTTTGGATAAAAGCGTCTGCTAAATTACATATATTATTATATATTAGGCTATTAAGATCTAAGGAATGCTGCTACACAGAGCATGTGATATAGTAAACACGATGTGTAGGCTATTTATTTACTGTGTTGTGCATGTACAGTAATTCAATCAGTCTGTTTGGAATTATTGATATGTTTTGTCTTTAATGCTAATAAATGGGGAAAAGAACCAACCGAAGATTCACGTTGGTGAAGCGATTTGTTTTGCATGCGTTTATGAACATTTGCAAACAAATCAAATGTATTTATATAGCCCTTCTTACATCAGCTGATATCTCAAAGTGCTGTACAGAAACCCAGCCTAAAATCCCAAACAGCAAGCAATGCAGGTGTAGAAGCACGGTGGCTAGGAAAAACTCTCTAGAAAGGCCAAAACCTCGGAAGAAACCTAGAGAGGAACCAGGCTATGAGGGGTGGCCAGTCCTCTTCTGGCTGTGCCGGGTGGAGATTATAACAGAACATGGCCAAGATGTTCAAATGTTCATAAATTACCAGCATGGTCAAATAATAATAATCACAGTAGTTGTCGAGGGTGCAGCAAGTCAGCACCTCAGGAGTAAATGTCAGTTGGTTTTTCATAGCCGATCATTAAGAGTATCTGTACCGCTCCTGCTATCTCTAGAGAGTTGAAAACAGCAGGTCTGGGACAGGTAGCACGTCCGGTGAACAGGTCAGGATTCCATAGCCGCAGGCAGAACAGTTGAAACTGGAGCAGCAGCACGGACAGGTGGACTGGGGACAGCAAGGAGTCCTCATGCCAGTTAGTCCTGAGGCATGGTCCTAGAGTTCAGGTCCTCCTCTGAGAGAGAGAGAGAAAGAGAGAATTAGAGAGAGCATACTTAAATTCACACAGGACACCGGATAAGACAGGAGAAGTACTCCAGATATAACAAACTGACCCTAGCCCCCCGACACAAACTACTGCAGCATAAATACTGGAGGCTGAGACAGGAGGGGTCAGGAGACACTGCGGCCCCATCCAATGATACCCCCGGACAGGGCCAAACAGGCAGGCTATAACCCCACCCATTTTGCCAAAGCACAGCCCCCACACCACTAGAGGGATATCTTCAACCACCAACTTGCCATCCTGAGACAAGGTCGAGTATAGCCCACAAAGATCTCCGCCACGGCCCATCCAAGGGGAGCGCCAACCCAGACAGGAAGATCACATCAGTGACTCAACCCACTCAAGTGACGCACCCCTCCTATGGACGGGATGGAAGAGCACCAGTAAGCCAGTGACTCAGCCCCTGTAATAGGGTTAGAGGCAGAGAATCCCAGTGGAGAGAGGGGAACCGGCCAGGCAGAGACAGCAAGGGTGGTTCGTTGCTCCAGAGCCTTTCCGTTCACCTTCACACTCCTGGGCCAGACTACACTCAGTCATATGACCCACTGAAGAGATGAGTCTTCAGTAAAGACTTAAAGGTTGAGACCGAGTCTGCGTCTCTCACATGGGTAGGCAGACCATTCCATAAAAATGGAGCTCTAGGAGAAAGCCCTGCCTCCAGCTGTTTGCTTAGAAATTCTAGGGACAATTAGGAGGCCTGCGTCTTGTGACTGTAGCATACGTGTAGGTATATACGGCAGGACCAAATCGGAAAGATGGGTAGGAGCAAGCCCATGTAATGCTTTGTAGGTTAGCAGTAAAACCTTGAAATCAGCCCTTGCCTTAACAGGAAGCCAGTGTAGGAAGGCTAGCACTGGAGTAATATGATCAACTTTTTTGGTTCTAGTCAGGATTCTAGCAGCCGTATTTAGCACTAACTGAAGTTTATTTAGTGCTTTATCCGGGTAGCCGGAAAGTAGAGCATTGCAGTCGTCTAACCTAGAAGTAACAAAAGCATGGATACATTTTTCTTTATCATTTTTGGACAGAAAGTTTCAGATTTTTTGCAATGTTACGTAGATGGAAAAACACTGTCCTTGAAACAGTCTTGATATGTTCGTCAAAAGAGAGATCAGGGTCCAGAGTAACGCCGAGGTCCTTCACATTTTTATTTGAAATGACTGTACAACCATCAAGATTAATTGTCAGATTCAACAGAATATCTCATTGTTTCTTGGGATCTAGAATAAGCATTTCTGTTTTGTCCGAGTTTAAAAGTAGAAAGTTTGCAGCCATCCACTTCCTTATGTCTGAAACACAGGCTTCTAGCGAGGGCAATTTTGGGGCTTCACCATGTTACATTGAAATGTACAGCTGTGTGTCATCCCTATAGCAGTGAAAGTTAACATGTTTTCGAATGACATTCGCAGGAGGTAAAATATATAGTGAAAACAATAGTGGTCCTAAAACGGAACCTTGAGGAACACCGAAATTTACAGTTGATTTGTCAGAGGACAAACCATCCACAGAGACAAACTGATATATTTCTGACAGATAAGATCTAAACCAGGCCAGAACTTGTCCATGTAGAGCAATTTGGGTTTCCAATCTCTCCAAAAGAATGTGGTGATTGATGGTATCAAAAGCAGCTCTAAGGTCTTGGAGCACGAGGACAGATAGAGAGCCTCGGTCTGATGCCATTAAAAGGTAATTTGCCACCTTCATAAGTGCAGTCTCAGTGCTATGATGGGGTCTAAAACCAGACTGAAGCATTTCGTATACATTGTTTGTCTTCAGGAGGCAGTGAGTTGCTGAACAACAGCTTTTTCTAAAATCTTTGAGAGGAATGGGAGATTCGATATAGGCCGATAGTTTTTTATATTTACTGGGTCAAGGTTTGTTTTTTTCAAGAGAGGCTTTATTACTGACACTTTTAGTGAGTTTGGTACACATCCGGTGGATAGAGAGACTTTTATTGTGTTCAACATAGGAGGTCCAAGCACAGGAAGCAGTTCTTTCAGTAGTTTAGTTGGAATAGGGTCCAGTATGCAGCTTGAAGGTTTAGAGGCCATGATTATTTTCATCATTGTGTCAAGAGATATAGTACTAAAACACTTGAGCGTCTCTCTTGATCCTAGGTCCTGGCAGAGTTGTGCAGACTCAGGACAACTGAGCTTTGGAGGAATACGCAGATTTAAAGAGGAGTCCGTAATTTGCTTTCTAATGATCATGATCTTTTCTTCAAAGAAGCTCATGAATTTATTACTGCTGAAGTGAAAGCCATCCTCTCTTGGGGAGTGCTGCTTTTTAGTTAGCTTTGCGACAGTATCAAAAAGACATTTCGGATTGTTCTTATTTTCCTCAATTAAGTTGGAAAAATAGGATGATCGAGCAGCAGTGAGGGCTCGTCGATACTGCACGGTACTGTCTTTCCAAGCTAGTCGGAAGACTTCCAGTTTGGTGTAGCGCCATTTACGTTCCAATTTTCTGGAAGCTTACTTCAGAGCTCGGGTATTTTCTTTGTACCAGGGAGCTAGTTTCTTATGACAAATGTTTAAAGTTTTTAGGGGTGCAACTGCATCTAGGGTATTGCGCAAGGTTAAATTGAGTTCCTCAGTTAGGTGGTTAACTGATTTTTTTCCTCTGACGTCCTTGGGTAGGCAGAGGGAGTCTGGAAGGGCATCAAGGAATCTTTGGGTTGTCTGAGAATTTATAGCACGATTTTTGATGCTCCTTGGTTGGGGTCTGAGCAGATTATTTGTTTCGATTGCAAACGTAATAAAATGGTGGTCCGATAGTCCAGGATTATGAGGAAAAAAACATTAAGATCCACAACATTTATTCCATGGGACAAAACTAGGTCTAGAGTATGACTGTGACAGTGAGTAGGTCCAGAGACATGTTGGACAAAACCCACGGAGTCGATGATGGCTCCGAAAGCCTTTTGGAGTGAGTCTGTGGACTTTTCCATGTGAATATTAAAATCACCAAAAATTAGAATATTATCTGCTATGACTACAAGGTCCGATAGGAATTCAGGGAACTCAGTGAGGAAGGCTGTATATGGCCCAGGAGGCCTGTAAACAGTAGCTATAAAAAGTGATTAAGTAGGCTGTATAGATTTCATGACTAGAAGCTCAAAAGACGAAAACATATATTTTTTTGTAAATTGACATTTGCTATCGTAAATGTTAGCAACACCTCCGCCTTTGCGGGATGCACGGGGGATATGGTCACTAGTGTAACCAGGAGGTAAGGCCTCATTTAACACAGTAATTTCATCAGGCTTAAGCCATGTTTCAGTCAGGCCAATCACATCAAGATTATGATCCGTGATTAGTTAATTGACTATAACTGCCTTTGAAGTGAGGGATCTAACATTAAGTAGCCCTATTTTGAGATGTGAGATATCACAATCTCTTTCAATAATGTCAAGAATGGAGGAGCTCTTTATTCCAGTGAGATTGCTAAGGCGAACACCGCCATGTTTTGTTTTGCCCAACCTAGGTCAAGACACAGACACCATCTCAATGGGGATAGCTGAGCTGACTATACTGACTGTGCTAGTGGCAGACTCCACTAAGCTGGCAGGCTGGCTAACAGCCTGCTGCCTGGCCTGCACCGTATTTCATTGTGGAGCTAGAGGAGTTAGAGCCCTGTCTATGTTGGTAGATAAGATGAGAGCACCCCTCCAGCTAGGATCGAGTACGTCACTCCTCAACAGGTCAGGCTTGGTCCTGTTTGTGTGTGAGTCCCAGAAAGAGGGACAATTATCTAAAAAAAATCCTATATTTTGGGAGGGACAGAAAACAGTTTTCAACCAGCGATTGAGATGTGAGATTCTGCTGTAGAGCTCATCACTCACCCCAACTGGGAGGGGGCCAGAGGCAATTACTCAATGCCGACACATCTTTCTAGCTGATTTACAAGCCGAAGCTATGTTGTGCTTGGTGACCTCTGACTGTTTCATCCTAACATCATTGGTGCCAACATGGATAACAATATCCCCATAGTCTGTACACGCCAGTTTTAGCTTTAGCTTGCACCATCTTTAGATTAGCCTTAACTTCGGTAGCGCTGCCCCTTGGTAAACAGTATATGATCGCTGGATGATTCATTTTAAGTCTAATACTGCGGGTAATGGAGTCGCCAATGACTAGGGTTTTCAATTTGTCAGAGCTAATGGTGGGAGGCTTCGGTGTCTCAGACGGGAGGAGTAGAGACCAGAGAAGGCTCGGCCTCTGACTCCGACTCGCTGCTTAATGGGGAAAACCGGTTGAAAGTTTCTATCAGCTGAATGAGGGACACCGGTTGAGCATTCCTACAGCATTTCCCTCCAGAAGCCATGACAAAGTTGTCCGTCTGTGGGGACTGTGCGAGGGGATTTATACTGCTATCTGTACTTACTGGTGGCACAGAGGCTGTTTCATCCTTTCCTACACTTAAATTACCCTTGCCTAACGATTGCGTCTGAAGCAGGGCTTGCAGCACTTCTATCGTTCTCCTGTATATTTTGAGTACAGCAACTGCAATTAGAAGACATCATGTTAATGTTACTACTTAGCTTCGGCTGTTGGAGGTCCTGACGAACCATGTCCAGATAAAGCGTCCGGAGTGAAAAGGTTGAATGGGAAAAAAAAGCAATCCCAGCTGTGCTATAGATGTCCTTGAGAACTCATGTTCTCAAAAAAGGCCTTCAGTATTGCTTTAGACACTAGTGTTATTTTGTATTATGTTTATAAAGCAGTATAATGTTTTATGTAAAGTAGGCCTATTCATTAATTTTCACATTTTTGGGGGGTGGTCACTTTTTGGTAACAGGGTTTATTACGCATGCTCCGAGTACTGTAGTCCTTTTCACCCGCCCCTTTATTACAGTGCATAGCAGAGACAGAAACCCCAGAATCGTGGCAGAATATCCGAGGTTGATGCGATTCGATAAAGGAAGGCTGAGAAATGTCTGGGCTGGGAGTAGTTTACCAAGCGAATAATCTGGCAGCATTTGGGATGGTGTGTGCATTTTCATGACCGTTTAAATTTATTTCGTTTCAACAAAATGCCTCTCTACCATTTGGCTTCATTTTTCTATTGTTAACGTTTTTATGGGTTGTAGCCTCACGCGCCTGCGCCCAGTTCCAATAATCTTATTGTGGAAATGGTGAATCAGGATTTATGAATATCTATTTTGCAATTTTCGCCTTCATGGCACCTGTTGTTATTGTTATGATAACGGTAGGGGTATCATGTGTCTTCAAGGAGGCACAGTCGGATTGAACGCTCACTTCTTCAATGATGGACGCTCTGGTTCGTATTAGTATGACTAGCCTGTGTGTGGTTGTGTCAGTGTATTGTTTGTGTTTACATGTTTTGTTGTTTCCCCGTTGTAGTCTCCTAATAGCCTAGGACATTTTATAGGTTAATGATGCAGACAGTAACCTAACTATTTATTTTCAGGTGTCTGATTCGCCCCAATTTGCACCTGTCCGACCACTCTTATTTCATAATAATTTCCTAAATTTAACAGGGCTCATTGTCACACATTAATATTTAAAAAAAAGTTATGTAGACCTATCTATAGCATACGAATATATATATATTCCTATTCCACCCCATTCATCTACCTGGTCATGAATTCGTTATGTTGGCTAATAGTCTTCAACCTAGACCAAAAGGAAACAGAAAGGCCTATTTATGTTTTAAATAACACTATAGCCTTTACCATACTTTCCCATTCAATTCACCTGTAAATATGTGGAAGCCTACCAAGTGTATTGAATCACTCATAGGCCTATTATAGGCGTTACCCATTTTGGTGCACATTTTCTTTTAGAACTATAAGGTGCGCTCTAATGACCTGGTGATTTTTTTGTGGACAACAAACATGCGTTAAAGATGTAGACCCTATGCTTATTCGAATGCAACACTTGACACGCTGGAAACAAACAAAGAAGCCGTGCAAATAAAATGCCACACGTTTTGTGCGAGCTTGTAGGATGTGCAGGTACCAGGGATGCTTGTTACCATGGAGACGGGATGCAGGCACGCGGTGCAGTCTTGTGCTGCATAGGGGGAGATCAAATAAAAACGAGGGTACCGAAAATCGCACAGGGCATAGGCTATTGTAGTTTTCAACAAAGAGAACAATGAAAGACTGACAATCACTATTTTTAAGCACTATATCAACAGGAATTTAAAGGTAGTCTTTAAAATAATTAACATCTCACAAATCTCCCATGTCACACCTCCTTGTAGTTGGGGAGAAATCCCCCCGCTTTCAGTTTCTAGTGTCACCTCTCCGAGAGCACTGCTCCGATTACGGTGGAAGAAACAATCCTATCATGGCGCCTAGATTCCAGCTGAAGGTAAGAATTGCGCTGTATCACAACGCGTGTTCTGGAAACCAAGCCGGTGACAGATATTGCATTGCGAAGCAATTTGGGCTTTTAACATGGAATGCAGGTCCTATGTGGACAAATCATTTGTGGACGTCAGTGGATTGTAGCCAGTGTAGCATAACCTGGCTAGCATATTGCTCGAGTAGAACAAGAAAGAACAGGACGGATTTGACATTGGTGAATGACATAGAGACAGTGTGACTCAAACCATATCGTGCTGGGAAATTATAAATTATAAAGATCTGCGTATTTTGTGATGTGATGTGTGTGTGTGAAGGGCTTGGCTTCATATACATTATATTAAAAAGATAACTTTGGTGCATTTTCACAAAAGCACAAAAATCTAAACAGATCATGTTTCAAAACTCGAATCAAATGTTTTTATTGACCAAGTACAACAAACGAATTCACAGTCACTTGTTCACTGCAACAAATCACTCTAATCACTCAATTTGGATGCATTTTCAATTTAATTATCTGCTTTTCAAAATGCAACATTCACTTTAAGCCTACATTTGATATGATATTCTTATCATTTGTTAACACTACAATTCATTATCACTTAATCAAACTGCTCACAACTTAATTACTGAACTAAACTGATGTAGTGCCTAGTTAACATATATAGTTTGATAACTGAAAATGTATATATTTTTACCTCATAAATGTATCAATTTGACATCAATTTAAGTTGGAAGGGAAAACTAAATCATACTGTATATGGATGTGATCATTCTCCAGAAGCCAGTGTGCTTCAATAGGACAATGTGGAAAGAGTTACTCTGATGTGCTACCATTTGGAATTATAGTGCAGAGTACAATGCACTGCTGAAATAGCTGGGTTGTATATAACCATATATTCCACTCATTATCTGAATTTCATTGATACGCTCACTGTAAGCTGATTCATTTTGTTGAGCAGAGAGATAGGAGATACTGCATAGAAACACATAGAAAAGGTGATCATGTAAAATGTTGCAAGGGGCAGAAATGACATACAACACCATAGTACAGTATGTGACAATAAAACATGTTATTATTATTTTTAATTATACACCATATTTCTGATGATTTGTCCTACGATTGTACTGTATAAGGATAATGAAAACGTAAGACTGACCTGTTTCCCAACATGCTCACAATGTGTATATTGTATTGTTTTGCTGTTGGATTAAATAGTAGTTTAAATAACTAAGTGGCGAACCTGTCATTATCTGATGCATTGGTGATTTTGCATGGATGACTCGGGTGTGAAAGATATGTGCAACCCCAATGAATGCACAATCAAAAGTTCTTTAAAAAGATAGAGGCCATTACAAGTGTTATGAGTTTAGAGTTTTGTACTTAGAGTTTTGAAAATAGACCACTTACAGTGCATTTGGAAAATTATTCAGACCCCTTGACTTTTTCCACATTTTGTTTTTCTAAAATAGATTAAATAAACATGTTTTCCCTCATCAATCTACACACAATACCCTATAATGACTTTTTTTGCAAATGTATTAAAAACAAACAGCAATACCTTATTTACATAAGTATTCAGACTCTTTGGTATGAGACTCGAAATTGAGTTCAGGTGCATCCTGTTTCCATTGATCATCCTTGATGTTTCTGCAACTTGATTGGAGTCCACCTGTGGTGAATTCAATTGATTGGACATGATTTGGAAAGGCACACACCTGTCTATATAAGGTCCCACAGTTGACAGTGCAAGTCAGAGCAAAAACCAAGCCATGAGGTTGAAGGAATTGTCCGTAGAGCTCAGAGACAGGCATAGATATGGGGAATAGTACCAAAAAAATGTCTGCAGCATTGAAGGTCCCCAAGAACATAGTGGCCTCCATCATTCTTAAATGGAAGAAGTTTGGAAACATCAAGACTCTTCCTATAGCTGGCCATCTGGCCAAACTGAGAAATTAGGGGAGAAGGGCCTTGGTCAGGGAGGTGACCAAGAACCCGATGGTCACTTTGGCAGAGCTCCAGAGTTCCTCTGTGGAGATGGGAGAACCTCCTAGAAGGACAAAAATCTCTGCAGCACACCACTAATCAGGCCTTTATGGTAGAGTGGCTAGACAGAAGCCACTCCTCAGTAAAAGCCACATGACAGCCCACTTGGAGTTTGCCAGAGGCACCTAAAGGACTCTCAGACCATGAGAAACAAGATTTTTTGGTCTGATGAAACCAAGAATGGACTATTTGGCCTGAATGCCAAGCGTCACGTTGGGAGGAAACTGGGACCATCCCTACAGTGAAGCATGGTGATGGCAGCATCATGCTGTGGGGATGTTTTTCAATGACAGGGACTGGAAGACTAGTCAGGTTCGAGGGAAAGATGAACAGAACAAAGTATTGGAAGATCCTTGATGAAACCTGCTCCAGAGCACTCATGACCTCAGACTGGGGCGAAGGTTCACCTTCCAACAGGACAACAACCCTAAGCACACAGCCAAGACAACTTGTGAGTGGATTCGGGACAAGTCTCTAAATGTCCTTGAGTGGCCCAGTCAGAGCCCGGGCTTGAACCCAATCTAACATTTCTGGAGAGACCTGAAAATAGCTGTGCAGCGACGCTCCCCATCCAGCCTGACAGAGCTTGAGAGGATCTGCAGAGAAGAATGGGTGAAACTGCCCAAATGCAGGTGTGCCAAGCTTGTAGCGTCATACCCCAGAAGACTTGAGTCTGTAATCGCTGCGAAAGGTGCTTTAAACAAAGTACTGATAAAGAATCTGAATACTTATGTAAATGTAATATTTGTAATACGTTTTTATTTGTAATAAATATGACAAAATGTCTAAAAACCTGTTTTGCTTTGTCATTATGGGGTTAGATTGATGAGGGGGAAAAAATGATGTTTTCAATATCACTTTCCACCGGCACGTAACAAAATGTCAAGGGGTCTGAATACTTTCTGAATGAAACTATGTCAGAACAACAGATTTGTACCTTGTCAGCTCAGGGATTTGAACTTGCAACCTTCCGGTTAGTAGTCCAATGCTCTAACCACTAGGCTACCCTGATGCATCCTGCAACAGTTAGGTTACTGACTGATTCTTAATTAATTTCCTTCACTTAGAGTAGGAATGCTGATCTAGGATCAGGTCCCACTGTTTTAGCAAGTGGGGGACAACTTCTGGTGAAACTGGAGGGCGCTCAATTCAAATAAATAATCATAAAAATTATGGATGTTCTTGTTAATCTAACTGCAGTAGCTATTTCAGCGAAAACATGCCATGCTATTGTTTGAGGACGGCGCTCCATATCAAAATATTTTTCCACCGGCACAGGTTTTATAAATTCACAAATAGTGATCAAATATTCACTTACTTTTTGAAAATCTTCCTCTGATTTGTCATCCAAAGGGTCCCAGCTATAACATGTAGTGTCGTTTCGTGAGATGAAATCCTTAATATCCCAAAAAGTCAGTTTAGTCGGCGCCATTGATTTGAATAGTCCACTCGTTCAACATGCAGATAAAGGAATCCGAAAACGCCTCAGATACCCTAAAATGTCATCAAACTATAATGTTTCTTACGGAAAGAAGTATGTTCAATAGGAAACCGATTCTAGCAGGTGTGTCCTATCTTCATTGCGCTCGCAAACACGAATTTCCAAGACTGTGTTCCTGTACTAAAACTGACATTTCTTATTCGTTTGTGGAGTTACAAGCCTGAAACCTTGAACATAGACTGCTGACACCCTGTGGAAGCCATAGGAATTGGCTTGGCTAATTTTGGCTTATTTCCAAAATGACCTTATACTTGCCATTCTAAGAGGATGGTCTCTCTCTCAAAAACAGTTCTGGTTGTTTTTTGTTTGGATTTTCTCCTACCTTATCTATTGTGTTATATTCTCCTACATTATTTTAACATTTCTACAAACTTCAAAGTGTTTTCTTTCCAATGGTACCAATTATATGCATATCCTGGCTTCAGGGCCTGAGCAACAGGCAGTTTACTTTGGGCACATCATTCAGACAGGAAGTGGAGAAAAAAAGGGGCCTAGCCCTAAGAAGTTTTTAACCCTAAACCTAACATTCCCTTGAATATCAAAGTGACCCATGAATATCAAAGTGACTTACAGTAGTGAGTGCACATATTCTCATAGTTTTTTGTACTGGTCCCCCATGGGAATCAAACCCACAACCCTTGCATTGCAAGCACCATGTGCTACCAACCGAGCCACACAGGACCCCTACCTGTGTGATTCATTGCCTCTCCACCTCTCCCTCCTCCCCAGTCTAACGTGAAGAGCATGGAGTGCGAGCTGCATTGCCCAGTGTGTAAGGAGATTGTCAAGCAGCCCGTGGTCCTGCCATGTCAGCACAGCGTCTGCCTGATGTGTGCCTCAGAGGTCCTGGTTCAAAATGGCTACCCTCCTCCGGAGCTGCCACCCGAGCCCAACTCTCCTGCCTCCACCCCCAATACCCGCTCTCCCCGCCAGGCACGCAGGCCCATGCCCAGCAAGGCCGACCATCGACCCATCGACCGCGTGCTACGTTCAGGTAATGTGTGTGTGTTTGTGTAAATGTGTGTTTGCACGTGAGAGAGAGAGTGTGTGTATGTGTGCGTGTATGTGTCTTTTAGATTCAATGTCAAGTGACGATCAATAGGACTAGTCTGGGGATGCGTTGGGAATACACAAGTCATTCTGTCTTTCTCTCTATTTCCTCCACTACCCATCCCTCTCTCCTCATCCCATTGACTGACTTCTCCCCCTCTGTCACCCTTTGTCCAGGATTTGGGACGTATCCGTCGCCGGGGCGACGGCGTAAGGAACCGCCCCCCGCGATGTTGTTTCCGTGCCCACCCTGTGGGAGAGAGGTAGAGCTGGGAGAGAAGGGCCTGACTGACTGCCTGCGTAACCTCACCTTGGAGCGCATTGTAGAGAGGTAACACACACACACACACTTACATTTATACACGCAAGTACGCACACATGCACTATGCACAGGTCTTGGTCTTGTGAGCTGTTACTGAAAAGACACATACATTTTATGTGATCCCATGTGATCTTATGTGAAGTTAATGTAATAACCTGTAAAGCAACATGTGATAACATGAAACTACACATGTGAAAACACGTGATCACATGTAAAATGTTCCATGAACCCATTTTCACATGATTTTCATGTGAAATTTCACATGAAATAATGTGATTTGCCACTTGTGAAATCGTGTTTTTTTTCTGTAAGGAAGGATGTAGCCCTGCCTTAGGGCTGGGTGGTATACCGTATTTTGATGCACAGACTGGTTTGGGTTTTTACTTTACCTTCTATAACGGATATTGAATGTTTGGTTTGTTAAATGTGATACACCATGTGTAACGTCCATTTTTATAGTCATCTCTCTCCATGCTGCTTTCCACACAGACCTAGCCCCTCACCCTGTCACTCAAGGATCTAATTTGTTGTTCCTCGACCACGAGACACTTGCGTTCAGTGGCCAATGCAGCACATGCAACAATGATGACAACGATGCTGTTTTCACTTTGCTTCTTAATATAAATCCACTAGCTTTCTATAATTACACTATTAGTTTGTGTTTCTTACATCTGCAAATGGCTAGTTTGTCTTTTCTTAGCAGGTTGGGCCTAAAGTTGGGCCTAAATTGCCACTAATGCTAATTGCTAGTTAGCTGGCTAGCTAATACATGTACTGAGTCAGAGCAAACGTAACTAGCTATACAGCCTGATAATACCAGGGATGGTGCGACCTAAATCAGCAAGTCGTTTGTGCAACAGCATCTTCTAAATCCAAGAGGAATATGCGAAGCATGAACATCTTAGCTACATGAAGTATCTAAGAGAAAACATTCAACTTAACCAAAGGTTACAGGGTCCCCTATGAAACACTGACCATCACTTTGGTTCCTACCCTGTCACAATAACTCCTCCCTGGCATTTTTATTCGTTGTCATGTCGAACAACATTGTATTCAAAGTGCCCACTATTATAGTCTAACTATAGAATTAGAATAATCATTCTATTTCCATTATCCCAACAGTTCAGCCAAATGGTTTGCTCTAAATCGCAACTGCAACATTTTATTTAAAATGGTTTGCCCATATCGTGCAGCCCTACGTGGCAGTGTGGAAATGATCACAAATGAGTGCAGGAAATGCAGAAATTTATGAAAATGCTGGAAATTATTTTTGTTTTAAGTTGAATTGAACAGTATAAAACAATCAGAAGGGAGAAAGACCCATTGAAATTGCTTAGAATGTATGTGTTGCCATCTTATGGTAACACACTTCTCGTAAAGCAAATTTAGAACTTTTATTATTCAAAAACATAAAATACCTTGATACTGTATGATATTTTGGCCATATTGCCAAGCCTTACCCTGCCTGCAAAATCAGTGTCACCGTCGGGAAGGAATTTCCTCTTGGTCTGTTGAAGACGTTAGTTTTCCAGTCGGTTCAGATCTCACCCGTGACACACACACACGCACGCACACACACACACACACACACACACACACACACACACACACACACACACACACACACACACACACACACACACACACACACACACACACACACACACACACACACACACACACACACACACACACACACACACACACACACACACACAGTGAGAGAATGTGTCCAAGTACTGCTTTCCAAATAGCACCCTGGTCAAAAGTAGTGCACTATATAGGGAATAGGGTGCCACTCTTGTTAATCAGCATGGAGCTGACCTAGAGAGGAAATTAGCAGAGCTCCCAGACTGCAACACACTGCAGCAAACTACTGTAGCAGAAAGACACTGCACTTCCACTGGACTACTGCAGTGTAACTGCTAAAAGCTTATTTTCCCCATGTAGAGTAACCTCTTAATGTTATTTATCACCCGGTCTACCCATCCCCTCTCTCTCTGTCTTGGCCCTGTTCTCTCCATCCATCATTCTTATTTTTGTCTCTCTTTCTTTTGCCTTTTCCAACCTCGCCCACCCCCTATCTACTACTATCCTGCCCTAATTCGCCCATGCTCTCTCTCTCTCCCCTACCCTCCTTCCTTTAATCATTCCCCTCTATCTTTCTCTCCCCCTTTCTTAGGTACAGACACACAGTGAGCCTGGGCAGTGTGGCTGTGATGTGTCAGTTCTGCAAGCCTCCCCAGTCCCTGGAGGCCACTAAGGGCTGCGCCGACTGCCAAGCCAGCTTCTGTAACGAGTGTTTCAAGCTCTACCACCCCTGGGGGACTCCTCGCGCCCAGCACGAACACGTCCAGCCCACCCTCAACTTCAGGCCCAAGGTGAGGCCTGTCTCTCTCTCATCCCTCTCTCAAACCTCTCTTCTCTCCTTTCTCACCCCTCTTGTCTCTCCTCCTCCAGGTTCTGTCGTGTCCGGAGCATGACCAGGAGCGTCTGCACTTCTACTGTAGGACGTGCCAGCGGTTGCTGTGCCCGCTCTGCAAGCTGCGCCGAGTCCACGCCGGGCACAAGGTGGCGCCAGTCGCCCAGGCATACCAGACACTCAAGGTAGGCATCCGGGTGCAATGGCTTAATTGGTTGTAGCATGGTTCCTGCATTGGCCTTTTACTGTGGAATTGACTGGATAATGCATGTAATACCTGAGCTGCTTTGAATAAAATTACCTAAATGGCAATATTGTTATAATCAATTGCATTAGTGGTTATCACACGCAATGGGGATTGGCCCTCAATGGTTGGTTGTTAGTCTAGTAGTACAGTGCATGACAGAAAAGGGGTAAGTCGCCATTGAACTGTGGGTTTAGATCATCCAGTGTGTAAGAGATGAATACAGTTCAAATGTAGGGTAATACAGAGCTACTCATGTGCATTAGGATTAAGTCTGGTCAGGGCATTAACTCTTTGTTTATTTGACAGGACAAGATTACCAAGGAGATGAACTACATTCTGTCCAACCAGGAGACAGTCCTGGGCCAGATCTCACAGCTGGAGAGTGCCACCACTCAGACAGAGGTAACTAAATAATACTGCAGTCTGCAGAGATCCAGAAATAACCCACCAGAGGGGTATACCACAAAGCAGGGCTAACTTTGATAAACAACCAGAAATAACTTTTGATTAATTAAGAAAGTTTACCTTAGATATGTGTTTTTGGATGTTGAGTCAATTAGACCAAGTTTTCTTTTGTAAAAATAAATGCCAATTCATCATATGAGCTTCACTGTGCGGACAATAATACAGTGCCTTGCGAAAGTATTCGGCCCCCTTGAACTTTGCGACCTTTTGCCACATTTCAGGCTTCAAACATAAAGATATAAAACTGTATTTTTTGTGAAGAATCAACAACAAGTGGGACACAATCATGAAGTGGAACGACATTTATTGGATATTTCAAACTTTTTTAACAAATCAAAAACTGAAAAATTGGGCGTGCAAAATTATTCAGCCCCCTTAAGTTAATACTTTGTAGCGCCACCTTTTGCTGCGATTACAGCTGTAAGTCGCTTGGGGTATGTCTCTATCAGTTTTGCACATCGAGAGACTGACATTTTTTCCCATTCCTCCTTGCAAAACAGCTTGAGCTCAGTGAGGTTGGATGGAGAGCATTTGTGAACAGCAGTTTTCAGTTCTTTCCACAGATTCTCGATTGGATTCAGGTCTGGACTTTGACTTGGCCATTCTAACACCTGGATATGTTTATTTTTGAACCATTCCATTGTAGATTTTGCTTTATGTTTTGGATCATTGTCTTGTTGGAAGACAAATCTCCGTCCCAGTCTCAGGTCTTTTGCAGACTCCATCAGGTTTTCTTCCAGAATGGTCCTGTATTTGGCTCCATCCATCTTCCCATCAATTTTAACCATCTTCCCTGTCCCTGCTGAAGAAAAGCAGGCCCAAACCATGATGCTGCCACCACCATGTTTGACAGTGGGGATGGGGTGTTCAGGGTGATGAGCTGTTCAGGGTGATGAGCTGTGTTGCTTTTACGCCAAACATAACGTTTTGCATTGTTGACAAAAAGTTCAACTTTGGTTTCATCTGACCAGAGCACCTTCTTCCACATGTTTGGTGTGTCTCCCAGGTGGCTTGTGGCAAACTTTAAATGACACTTTTTATGGATATCTTTAAGAAATGGCTTTCTTCTTGCCACTCTTCCATAAAGGCCAGATTTGTGCAATATACGACTGATTGTTGTCCTATGGACAGAGTCTCCCACCTCAGCTGTAGATCTCTGCAGTTCATCCAGAGTGATCATGGGCCTCTTGGCTGCATCTCTGATCAGTCTTCTCCTTGTATGAGCTGAAAGTTTAGAGGGACGGCCAGGTCTTGGTAGATTTGCAGTGGTCTGATACTCCTTCCATTTCAATATTATCGCTTGCACAGTGCTCCTTGGGATGTTTAAAGCTTGGGAAATCTTTTTGTATCTAAATCCGGCTTTAAACTTCTTCACAACAGTATCTCGGACCTGCCTGGTGTGTTCCTTGTTCTTCATGATGCTCTCTGCGCTTTTAACGGACCTCTGAGACTATCACAGTGCAGGTGCATTTATACGGAGACTTGATTACACACAGGTGGATTGTATTTATCATCATTAGTCATTTAGGTCAACATTGGATCATTCAGAGATCCTCACTGAACTTCTGGAGAGAGTTTGCTGCACTGAAAGTAAAGGGGCTGAATAATTTTGCACGCCCAATTTTTCAGTTTTTGATTTGTTAAAAAAGTTTGAAATATCCAATAAATGTCGTTCCACTTCATGATTGTGTCCCACTTGTTGTTGATTCTTTACGAAAAAATACAGTTTTATATCTTTATGTTTGAAGCCTGAAATGTGGCAAAAGGTTGCAAAGTTCAAGGGGGCCGAATACTTTCGCAAGGCACTGTATATAATAATATTTAAGCAAGTTAGCTGGCCAATTTATTGATGCTACTGACCACACCACCATAGACAGCATTGTTTACCACAGTAGACATCATATGCTCATATACAGTGGGGCAAAAAAGTATTTAGTCAGCCACCAATTGTGCAAGTTCTCCCACTTAAAAAGATGAGAGAGGCCTGTAATTTTAATCATAGCTACACTTCAACTATGACAGACAAAATTAGAAAGAAAAATCCAGAAAATCACATTGTAGGATTTTTAATGAATTTATTTGCAAATTATGGTGGAAAACAAGTATTTGGTCAATAACAAAAGTTTATCTCAATAATTTGTTATATACCCTTTGTTGGCAATGACAGAGGTCAAACGTTTTCTGTAAGTCTTCACAAGGTTTTCACACACTGTTGCTGGTATTTTGGCCAATTCCTCCATACAGACCTCCTCTAGAGCAGTGATGTTTTGGGGCTGTTGCTGGGCAACTTGGACTTTCAACTCCCTCCAAAGATTTTCTATGGGGTTGAGATCTGGAGACTGGCTAGGCCACTCCAGGACCTTGAAATGCATCTTACGAAGCCACTCCTTCGTTGCCCGGGCGGTGTGTTTGGGTTCATTGTCATGCTGAAAGACCCAGCCACGTTTCATCTTCAATGCCCTTACTGATGGAAGGAGGTTTTCACTCAAAATCTCATGATTCATGGCCCCATTCATTCTTTCCTTTACACGGATCAGTCGTCCTGGTCCCTTTGCAGAAAAACAGCCCCAAACATGATGTTTCCACTCCCATGCTTCACAGTAGGTATAGTGTTCTTTGGATGCAAGTCAGCATTCTTTGTTCTCCAAACACGACGAGCTGAGTTTTTACCAAAAAGTTATATTTTGGTTTCATCTGACCATATGACATTTTCCCAATCTTCTTCTGGATCATCCAAATGCTCTCTAGCAAACTCTAGACGGGCCTGGACATGTACTGGCTTAAGCAAGGGGACACGTCTGGTAGTGCAGGATTTGAGTCCCTGGCGGCGTAGTGTGTTACTGATGGTAGGCTTTGTTACTTTGGTCCCAGCTCTCTGCATGTCATTCACTAGGTCCCCCAGTGTGGTTCTGGGATTTTTGCTCACCGTTCTTGTGATCATTTTGACCCCATGGGGTGAGATCTTGCGTGGAGCCCCAGATTGAGGGAGATTATCAGTGGTCTTGTATGTCTTCCATTTCCTAATAATTGCAAATCAAGCTGCTTACCTATTGCATATTCAGTCTTCCCAGCCCGGTGCAGGTCTACAATTTTGTTTCTGGTGTCCTTTGACAGCTCTTTGGTCTTGGCCATAGTGGAGTTTGGAGTGTGACTGTTTGAGGTTGTGGACATGTGTCTTTTATACTGATAATAAGTTCAAACAGGTGCCATTAATACAGGTAACAAGTGGAGGACAGAGGAGTCTCTTAAAGAAGAATTTACAGGTCTGTGAGAGCCAGAAATATTTCTTGTTTGTAGGTGACCAAGTACTTATTTTCCACCATAATTAGCAAATAAATTCATAAAAAATCCTACAATGTTATTTTCTGGATTTTTTTCTTCTCATTTTGTCTGTCATAGTTGAAGTGTACTTTTGATGAAAATTACAGGCCTCTCTCATCTTTGTAAGTGGGATAACTTGCACAATTGGTGGCTGACTAAATACTTTTTTGCCCCACTGTAGCTCTATGGTCCTAATCTGTGTGTTGCTGTCTAATACATCATCTCTGTGGTCCTCCTAACCTCCCTGTGTGTTGCTGTCTGACTGTTGAACAGCGTAGCCAGGCTTAACAACAGAATGAAATAGAACACGATCCTGGAATAATATTGATTGACATACATTATATCTCTATGGTCCTACTCCTGTGTGTTGCTGTCTGTCCACAGGCAAACAGCGTAGCGGCACGGGAGCAGCTGTCTCAGAGCGTGAGAGACCTGACCGCCCTCCTCGCTGAGCGCCACGCCTCATTGTCTCAGGCCCTGGAGGGGGCACGGCAGAGGCGGGGCGAGGCGTTGGCGGGCCAGGTGGCGGAGAGGCGGAGCCTGCTAGAGCATGCAGGCCTCATGGCCTTCTCCCAAGAGCTGCTGAAGGAGACGGACCCGCCCTGCTTCGTCCAGGCAGCGCGCCAGACACACAGCAGGTACTTTACACACAACAGGTCTGACTGGCTGGGCAGCAGACAGCGTGGAAGCTTATACAAATAGCACCCTATTCCCCATAGAGCTCTGATCCAAAGTAGTGCACTGTAGGGAATAGGGTTCTATTTTGGACGAATACCCAGGGCTCTTTAACGCCCTAGTTTTGTTGATTTTTCTGTTTATTTCTTTATATGTTTCTTTGTTTGTTTCTCTGTTCTTATTGTTCTATTTTCTCTCACCCAGTCCTTCAATCAATGTCTATTGTCTATTCTTCTTTCCCTCTTGTGTATGCTTTCACTGCTCATCCCACGGCATCAGCAAAATGACAAATGGCCACAAGAGGGAGTCAGTAGACCTGTTTGTGAAAGATAACGTGGCGTGGATTTGGCGATGGGTGTTCTATGTCGTTGTGCTCCAACCAGTGTTCACTGTTTCCAATGATGGCTTGTTAGACTGACACGGGATTAGTGGCATGAGACATGTAGTTATACAGGTAGACAGTAGACTGCTGCAGTATGTAGTCTCATTAATCTACAGTATCTGTAATCTCTCGTGGACAGGTCTATGTAAACATAACTGGTACCATAGAATCTGTAGGGAATGGAATGGGTTGCGTGGGATAACAAGCAGCAGTAGTTCTGGTGTTTGGTTTTTTTGTAACTGGTCATTTGGTCAAATCACGATTTCGCAGGTATTAGCATCTTTTGGATTTCGGAAGGGTTCTGCTCCTTATTCTAGCGTCTCTTAGTCCCTTCTCTTAACATGCATGGACCCAAAATGTAATCAAGCAGCCCGTAACTTGCAAAGAGAGACGTTGGAGCTCCTCGTTCCGGTTCTGCTCCTTATTCTAGCGTCTCTTAGTCCCTTCTCTTAACATGCATGGACCCAAAATGTAATCAAGCAGCTGACCAATTACGTGAGACTTTAGTTCTGGATTAACCAAGATGAATCTATCTGCTATCAATTAAAGTTACTCTAATTGCGTATTACCCTAATAATTAAAGTGGTTAAGTCTGCGTAGTGCATACCTCCCTCCTCGGACTTGTTATCTACTCCCAAACAACTATTCTAAAAGTCTCCCCCCCCCCTCTCTCTCCCCCTCCTCGCTCTCCAAGGTTATCCACGTCCATCGAGGGGCTGCAGTGTTTCTCTCTGGCTGCTGATCCCTCCTTCAGACACTTCCAGCTGGACGTCTCCAAAGAGCTCAAACTCCTCACAAACCTGCAGTTCATCCAGGGTGAGACAGAGGAGAGGATAAAGGAGGGGATAGGGGGCTAGGGAGGGGTAGAGGGATAGAGCCAGCCAGAGAGAGAGAAGGATAAAGGAGGAGGCTAGGGAGACATTGAGGGTAGAGTCAGTCAGAGAGAGCGGAGGATGGAGGATAAAGGAGGAGGCTAGGGAGACGTAGCGGGATGGAGTCAGTCAGAGAGAAGGAGGATGGAGGATAAAGGAGGAGGCTAGGGAGACATTGAGGGTAGAGTCAGTCAGAGAGAAGGAGGATGGAGGATAAAGGAGGAGGCTAGGGAGACATTGAGGGTAGTCAGTCAGAGAGAAGGAGGATGGAGGATAAAGGAGGAGGCTAGGGAGACATTGAGGGTAGAGTCAGTCAGAGAGAGCGGAGGAGAGGAGGATAAAGGAGGAGGCTAGGGAGACATTAAGGGTAGAGTCAGTCAGAGAGAAGGAGGATGGAGGATAAAGGAGGAGGCTAGGGAGACATTAAGGGTAGAGTCAGTCAGAGAGAAGAAGGATGGAGGATAAAGGAGGAGGCTAGGGAGACATTAAGGGTAGAGTCAGTCAGAGAGAAGGAGGATGGAGGATAAAGGAGGAGGCTAGGGAGACATTAAGGGTAGAGTCAGTCAGAGAGAAGGAGGATGGAGGATAAAGGAGGAGGCTAGGGAGACATTGAGGGTAGAGTCAGTCAGAGAGAGCGGAGGAGAGGAGGATAAAGGAGGAGGCTAGGGAGACATTGAGGGTAGAGTCAGTCAGAGAGAGCGGAGGATGGAGGATAAAGGAGGAGGCTAGGGAGACGTAGAGGGATGGAGTCAGTCAGAGAGAAGGAGGATGGAGGATAAAGGAGGAGGCTAGGGAGACATTGAGGGTAGAGTCAGTCAGAGAGAAGGAGGATGGAGGATAAAGGAGGAGGCTAGGGAGACATTGAGGGTAGAGTCAGTCAGAGAGAAGGAGGATGGAGGATAAAGGAGGAGGCTAGGGAGACATTGAGGGTAGAGTCAGTCAGAGAGAGCGGAGGAGAGGAGGATAAAGGAGGAGGCTAGGGAGACATTAAGGGTAGAGTCAGTCAGAGAGAAGGAGGATGGAGGATAAAGGAGGAGGCTAGGGAGACATTGAGGGTAGAGTCAGTCAGAGAGAGCGGAGGAGAGGAGGATAAAGGAGGAGGCTAGGGAGACATTGAGGGTAGAGTCAGTCAGAGAGAGCGGAGGATGGAGGAGAGGGCTATAGAGACATAAAGGAATAGTCAAACAGAGAGCAGGGTTAGAGCCAGAGTATTTGAAAAAGGGATTTAGGAGGGGAAAGAGAGGATATAAGAGAAATTACATACTACAGAATACAATCATGTAACATTTTGGTGGTAATTCAATTTAAAGGTAGACTCAGCAAGATTAAATAAATGCACAAGATAAACAGCAGAGTGGGTCAATTTCCACAACAACTAAGAGCGTTAAAGCGCAAGGTTAAACTTGTCCTGTAGCTATCACGTTGTAGAAGTGTGAAGCGCACCCGTGCACATGCGCAGATACTCTGTGTGGCTGTGTGAGAGCAAAGTGTTGCATCGCGCTATTCTGAATATCTGCGGTGCTGCTCATGGCAACATCATCTCGATGAGTCTGCCATTAATTATGTTGTTTTACTGAATCATACTGTATCTTCAACTATGCATTAGCAAACTGTAGTGAACATTTGGTAGTGTTGCATATGTAATCAAGCCAGAGAGTATATTTTTGTATCCAACATCTGACTGACAGCTGTAATGTTTTTTCCCATCAGCCCCTCTGGCCCCTGTTATTGACACCCAAAAGACCCTGGCCTATGACCAGCTCTTCCTGTGTTGGCGGCTGCCTCAGGAATCCGCCCCCGCCTGGCACTTCTCTGTGGAGTTTCGTCGCCGGGGGGTGGTGCCAGGAGGCGGGGCCAGGGGTGGTATCCAAGGGCGATTGGCTGCAGCCCGCTGGGGCTGGCAGCGGCTGGAGGAGGTGGGCGGAACCAGTGCTGTGATTGACAGGTTGGAGATGGACAGTGTGTATGTGTTGAGGGTGAGAGGCTGCAACAAGGCGGGCTTCGGGGAGTACAGTGAGGAGGTGTACCTACACACCCCGCCAGCACCAGGTGAGGTCTATACACTGTTCTATAGGTACACACACACACACACACACCCACACACACACACACACACACACACACACACACACGATCTCATCAGTATTGGTATAACTGATATGCATCAGAACAGTATCCATAGAGATCATCTTAATGACTAATTTCTCTATTTTTCTGCCCATTCCCATCCTTCTCTCTACCCATACCATCCAACTCTCCTCCCATCCCATCTCTCTATCCAACCCCTCCTCTAAACACTGTCTTCACACGTCTCTCCTCAGCTCTCTCATTCCACTCCTAGGTCCACTCTCTCAATCCACATCTCTCCCTCTGCCTGTTAATGTGAGCATCGACACTCTTTTCTCATTTTTCCTCTTGTTGCTTCGCACATATCTCTCTACCTCTTTTTACATTTATACCATGCATATCTTGTCCTCCCAGCCACCCTCGTTCTCCCTCCATAATGAGATCTCAAGAGTGTGTTGATGAGGTTTGCTATTTGTTAAAACCTGAGGCTTAACAAATGGATTTGGTTGATTGAGATCTATGCTAATGAGTCTGGGAAGTCCGGAATGGTCAATGTCTCCCTTGGTAAATGATTCTATTCTGCTATGTTTCCCTCGGGAATATTAATAATCCCAATTTAGGAAAGATGCATCTCCTTCTCCTTTGATTGACCTTCTGTTTGGACTGTTTTCTATTAGTTTCTAGTTTGTTGATGAAAGACTGTTTGACTCCCTCTCTCCTCGTCCATGTCTCCTTTTTTTCATTCCAGAGGAGTTGCATGACAGTTCTTTATCCCTCTTCTCTGTTAAGCCTCTCAGTTCTTTCTTTGTTGCCCTGATTCTATACAGTGCATTTGGGAAGTATTCAGACCACTTTTCCACATTTTGTAACATTACAGCCTTATTCTAAAATGTATACAATTGTTTTTTTCCACTCATCAATCTACACACAATACCCAAATAATGACAAAGCGAGAACAGTATTTCAGTCATTTAAAAACAGAAATACCTTATTTACATGAGTATTCAGACCCTTTGATATGAGACTCGAAATTGAGCTCAGGTGCATCCTGTTTCCATTGATCATCCTTGAGATGTTTTCTACAACTTGATTAGGGTACCTCTGTGGTAAATTCAATTAATTGGACATGATTTGGAAAGGCACACACCAGACTATATAAGGTCCCACAGTTGACGCTGCATGTCAGAGAAAAAAACAAGCCACGAGGTCAAAGGAATTGTCCGTTGAGCTCCGAGACAGGATTGTGTCGAGGCACAGATCTGGGGAAGGGAACCAAAACATTTCTGCAGCATTGAAGGTCTCCAAGAACACAGTGGCCTCCATCATTCATAAATGGAAGAAGTTTGGAACCACCAAGACTCTTGCTAGAGCTGGCCGCTCAGCCAAACTGAGCACTTAGGGGAGAAGGGCCTTGGTCAGGGAGGTGACCAAGAACCCAAAGGTCACTCTGACAGAGCTCCTCTGTGGAGTTGGGAGAATCTTCCAGAAGGATAACCATCTTTGCAGCACTCCACCAATCAGGCCTTTATGGTAGAGTGGCCAGATGGAAGCACTCCTCAGTAAAAGGCACAGGATAGCCTGCTTCGAGTTTAAGGACTCTCAGACCATGAGAAACAAGAATCTCTAGTCTGATAAAACCAAGATTGAACTTTGGCCTGAATGCCAAGCGTCACATCTGGATGAAACCTGACACCATCCCTACAATGATGTATGGTGGTGGCAGCATGCTGTGGGGATGTTTTTCAGCAGCAGGGACTGGGAGACTAGTTAGGATCGAGGGAAAGAAGAACGGAGCAAAGTACAGAGAGATCCTTGATAAAAACCTGTTCCAAAGTGCTCAGAACCTCAGACTTGGGCAAAGATTCACCTTCCAACAGGACAATGACCCTAAGCACACAGCCAAGACAATGCAGGAGTGGATTTGGGACAAGTCTATGAATGTCCTTGAGTGGCCCAGCCAGAGCCTGGACTTGAACAACATCTCTGGAGAGACCTGAAAATAGCTGTGCAGAAATAAATGCTCCCCATCCAACCTGACAGAGCTTGAGAGGATCTGCAGAGAAGAATGGGAGAAACTCCTCAAATACAGGTGTGCCAAGCTTGTAGCGTCATACCCAAGAAGACGAGGCTGTAATCGCGGCCAAATGTGCTTTAACAAAGTACTGAGTAAAGAGTCTGAATACTTAAGTATATGTGATATTTCCAGTTTTTTTTTAAATAGAAATTATCAAAAGATTCTGAAAAACTGTTTTTGCTTTGTCATTATGGGGTATTGCGTGTAGATTGATGAGGGGAAAACAATTTATAAGGCTGTAAAAAATGTGGATAAAATCGGGGTCTGAATACTTTCTGAATATGCTGCATCTTACTACTCTATCCCTGTATTAGTGCTGCTCGATTAACAGAAATATCTGTTATTTTTGGTTTTTTAAACAACTAATTGACCGACATCGGTTCAATTATTTTGAATTCCACTTTGTTCTGTTTTGTTCTGTGAGCTCAATGTGCGGTTTCTGTAATAGATAACTCAGATCAAGCCTGAACTGTGCGATGTAGTAGGGAGTTTTAGTTTTCAACAGGAAAAATATTCTACATTGTTTAGCACAGAAAACCTGATAATTAACTACAATGACCATAATCTATTGCGTGCCCGCTTGAACTTGTCTGGTCTGTGCGGAGCAGACACAGAGACTGAGACAAGAGAGAACGTGCAATGAAGAGGAACAGAAAGCAGTTGCTTCACGAGCCTGTAAATACATGCTCTAAGTGATTGATTGTTGGTATTGAGCAGTCATAAAAGTATGCCTTATTTACCTTGAAAAATGACTAAAATAGTGATAGAGATGAGATGACTCGGAATTAAATATAAAGTTATCAAATAAAACACATATTTTATGAAATAATGTGAATAAATGATAGTTAAGTAATAAGCAGTCACTACCATCATTGTTTTATTCTGTGTTTTTACAGAATTCAGCACACATAATGCACATTGCATTTAATGTCAATTTCTTTTATCGAAATCAAAATAAAAAAGTGACTATTTTTGAATAATCGAACCAACCTCAAAAAGCACTAATTGCTCAGCACTACCCTGTATTTACCTCCTCTGTGCCCTTATCGTCTTCCTTCCCTCTCTCCTACTTCGCTTCTCTACTCTATCTCATCAAAACCCACCTCTTCCCTCCTTCCTACTTATGCACTCCTCCTTCCACCCTCCCTCTTTCTTTCCCCCTTTCCATCTCCCTATCCTCCCCTGGCCTCCTCTCTCTCAGTGTTAAATTTCTACCTGGACTCTCGCTGGGGTCTCCATGCCGACCGGCTGGTGGTGAGTAAGGAGCAGCGCTGTGCCCGGAGTGTTCCCGGCTTGTCCCTGATGCAGGCCGCCGACCGAGCGCTCACTTCCTGTCACCTGACTGCAGACCTCCTGGTAGGCGACGTGGCCATCACCCAGGGCAGGCACTACTGGGCATGCTCAGTGGAGCCCGGCTCCTATCTCGTCAAAGTAAGTGGAATGACTGGGAGGAGAGTTTGTCCCAATCCCAAATCGTCCCATAAGGCCAGTGCCATATTCACATATTCACCAGATCTGAGAGGATTTGCCCTCTGCTAGGTGGAAGTTAACCCGTATTGCTTATACCAATCAAATCCTTTCAAATCTCCACAGGTGCATAGGGCAGGGATCAGCAACTAGATTCAGCCGTAGGCAGATTTTTTATTTTCTTGTGCGGATGGTTGGGGGGCCGGATCATAGTTACAAATAATTTGACTGCAAATTGATCTGCAAGAAGCCCAAACAGATACTAAAACATAATAATTTCAAACCTTGCTTACATTTGTATGTTGACTCCACATTGACTCTGTACCGGTACCCCCTGTATATAGCCCCACAATTGTTATTTACTTAAGCTCTTTAATTTGTTATTATTATCTCTTACTTTTTGGGGGGGTGTTTTTCTTAAACTGCATTGCTGGTTAATTAAGGGATTGTAAGTAAGCATTTCACTGTAAGGTCTACCTACACCTGTTGTATTCAGCGCATGTGACAAATAACATTTTATTTGATTTTGATATGATCACGTCTCTCTGGTATGCATGAAAATAGTTGGGAACAGATTTCTTAAATGAAAATCACTTGGAGCTGATATCCTGGATTTTTTGCAGTCTTATGTTCAACAATGAAAATCCCCCCCCACACACACACACAAAAAATCTCTCTATATATTTATAAATAAAAATCTCAAAACGTATAAATAAAACCATTTGGCCCGTGGGCCGCCAGTTGGGAAACCCTTAGAGGACGATTTAGAATGGGCCCTTACTGTGTTGTATGGTGTGTATTTATGTGTTTTTTTGTATATATACACAAAACTATATACAAAATACAATATACAAAAACGTGTATGAAAATGTATGTGTGAAATTATTGGCACCCTTGATGAGCAAGAAAATGCTGAGCTATATTGTATGCTACAAAATAAAATCTGGAAACGATATTATTTTATACTAATATAATTGCTCGGAGAAAGAGATTGTTTAACATGTAATATGACTTTTTTTCTCAAAAAGATAATGGTAAAAATTATTATGCAACCCTGTTTTCAATAACTTTCAATACCTCAGCACTGTGCCTAAAATGTTTTATGAGATTGGAGAACTATTGGACTGGAGGGATTTTAGTCCATTCCTCCATACAGAATTTTTCCAAATCCTTTATCTTTTGTCTGCGCTTATGGACTGCCCTCTTCAATTTGAACCACAGGTATTCAATGGGGTTCAAGTCTGGAGTAGAGGTCTTCACGGGTCCAACTTTTGGACCCCTTCTGAAATGAACCTGGGGCTTTTCCACCCGGAACCGACATGCAAAAATTCATTTTTAAAATAGTGACCCGTTCCGAACGAACCCGAGGACCACTAGACCCGTTCCGTATAGACATGGTCAGATCCAAACCCTGTCCGATCCGAATGAGGGAAGCAGAAAAGTCACTTTTTAAGCTACTTCATTATCCAGAGCTGATAAAACGCGAGGGAGAGGGAGAGAGATGTCCACTCTAGCAGGTGGGGAGGGGCCTTGATACTGTGAGCGAGTGACTCAGGGAGCAGGCTAGGCTAATTGAGGCTGCTAGGCTAATTGAGGCTGCATGCTCTTTCTCGTCCTACAGTTACAAATAACAACAACCCCATTTAGAATATTAAGTATAGCAGCCTACCTGTTAGCTCTTGGTTATTGTAGCCTGTCCTTCACCTTAACTTTTAATTCTGTCATTTTAATTCCATCTTCCATTGATTAGATATCTCCTAACTTTTGCCACATTGAGGCTCTATGACTGTAGCCCAATTGCACTTTGATGACTTATAGTTGGCCAACAACAATAACAAGCTACACGCGCCACTCTTGAAAAGAGCAGCAGCATAAATTATACAAGGTCTCTCTCTCCTCTACTGCAGCAGTCTCTTTCGGATCTGTACAGGTCCTTTCGGAGAAGTCAGTTAAAATTACACCTTCATATCAGAGCCGACCCAGACCTGTGACAGTATCTAGAATTCTGGATCAAGACCCACTCAGATCCTGGATCGGGCCTTGGGCCCTCTCGCCTGGAGGTGTTGATTTTGATTTTGTGGTCAATTTACTATTCCTTTGTTAATGTTGATGTGTGCTTGGGGTTATTGTCTTGCTGGAACATCCCCCTGCTGCCAAGTTTCAGCCTCATGGCAAGCAGGTTTTTGACTAATATACCGACACATAATCACACCAGAGAAAGTTATTTCCATCAAGACAGTACCTGAATCCAGCAGATAAAGGGGATGTACACAGTCAAAGTCAGAAGTTCACAGACACCTCAGCCAAACACATTTAAACTCAGTTTTTCACAATTCCTGACATTTAATCCTAGAAACATTCCCTGTCTTATGTCAGTTAGGATCACCACTTTATTTTAAGAATGTGAAATGTCAGAATAATAGTAGAGAGAATTATTCATTTCAGCTTTTATTTCTTTCATCACATTCCCAGTGGGTCAGAAGTTTACATACACTCAATTAGTATTTGGTAGCATTGTCTGTAAATTCTTGAACTTGGGTCAAACGTTTCGGCGAGCCTTCCACAAGCTTCTCAAATTAAGTTGGGTGAATTTTGGTCCATTCTTCCTGACAGAGCTGGTGAAACCAAGTCAGGTTTGTAGGTGTAGAAAAGGCCCATGGAGTTGGTGGAATAATTCTTTAATTCATTGCCACGTACTCAGCTGGGCCAGGGGCGCTTTAATTAGGTCAGGTGGAAACGTCCGACAGATCTCAACTCCATAAAAGGAGGAAATTGCCATCGCCTGAGCTCACTGCTTTCTCTTCCTTAACTCCATCTGATCCAGAAGTTCTGTGCGTCCATGAATCCACGTAAGTCCACCGACTGTTATCTTTCATCTGAACTATCTGTTGCGATCCGGAAAGTGGGCCATCAGTTATTGTTTATAGTTAATACCGCGGAGCGCGGCTTGGAGCGCATGCTTCAAACATATTGTGTAATGTGAATTGTCAATGATCACGGCCCTACGGATCCTCATAGGCCAACTTTGCAATCGATATGCTTACTATGTAAGGACATTGTTTACATGAAGACAATTGAAATGAGAAACGTAATTGTTTGCTAACTGATTGACTTTGATATCAAACTAATGAGGATTATAGATTGAATAACCACTGTTTGTATTCTTTCATGATTTTCATGATTTATGATAAATATTTACGAGCCTAAATGACTTGCGGATGATTACTATTGACTTCTAAATTAACTAGATTGTTGACTTCCCTAATTATGTTAATCATGAATGATCGGATACATGTTATTTGTTTCCTTTGTTATGCAGCACAGACGACCCAGTAAATATACCACTTTATGGTTAAAGGAATTCCTGCCTCAGTCTCATCCATTCCTCTGTCAGTCATCCTACCTGTCCAGCTACCCACACAGATTCCACTAATCTTTCAATGGTCCTTCGAGCTGGATGATGACTGAACCAAAGACAGGTGAAAAGGAAATGGAGGAGGAGAGGGAAGAATTGTCTCCACTGAAAGGAAGAGGAGGGGAGAGCAGCTGAGGGAAAGGTCTTGGAACAAAGGAAATATCCAGGAGCTAAGCCTAAAGCGACAATGACTTCATCCTCAACCACCAGCAGCACCAGAAGAACCAGGCAAGTACCTGGTTATCTTAAGGATTATGTGGTCGAGTTTCCGACATCAAAGGGCAAGCCCACCAGAGCTCAAAGTGGTGATGGATCAACTGTACGTTTCAGCATCAACCATCCCCTCTGAGCCAAGGACCGGCTCCGCTCACCCCTTAACTAATGGGAAAGCGTCGAGGCACTCTAGACGGAGTGGGAGTTCGACCAGTGGTTACCCCTTTGGAAGTAGCCATGGCAGCCGCCATTCACTAGCCCTCAGCGATTCACAGACCGCTGTCCTACAAGAGGATGAAGTTATTAGCTTTGGAGGAAATTGAGCGTCAGATTGAGGAGGAACGACAGGCTGACGAACGATGTCACCAATTGGATGTGCAGACCCTTAGAGCTCTATAGGAACTGGAATTCATTGCCAATGACAGCGCCGGCACCGTCAAGCCAGAAGGGAATTGGAGGAGGCACGGATGGTCTCATCCTTCCTGGAGAGGAACGAACAGGGGGTTGACCTGACCACCCCTCCACATGGACCTGACCTCCACAAGGACCTGACCTATCTGCCTTTCTTTCCCAATCTGCCCATCTGGTACAGCATGGCACACAGTCCCCGGAGGCTCCGGGGTCAACCGCCAACATGGAGCACGGGGGACAGGCCGCTCCACCAACGCCCTCTATGCCAGTGACACAAGTTAGCATTCCTCCATCTGGACAAAGCATCACTCCTTCGCCTTTCCGGCAAATCGTTCCTCTCGTCCAGGGCCAGGCCAGTCCTCAAACATCAGGTGGGAGGGCTCTCACCCAATTCCGGCTGCCACCAATGGAGGGTCTGGGACAGTAGGGGATCTGCCCAATGAGGCCACAGTGGGCTCATCAGAAGTCCCGGGTTTATCCTTCACGCAACCAGAAGAGGGAGCGAACATTATGAAACTTCTAGTAGCCTCAGCCTATGGAATTCCCAGACCCATGGAATTCCCAGACCCAAACTGCCATACTTTGAGCGTGGAAAGGAGAGTGAATTTGTCCTTTTGGAAATGGCATTGGAGAGCCTACTGGGTATTCACAGTCATCTCTCAGAATGCTACAAATACCAAATACTAATGGATCATTTGTGGTTTCCCAGTGCATACAGGCTGGCCCAATCCTTTATGCACTCCGCAACACCATACACTGCTGCTCTCCAGGCCCTGAAGGCGAGATATGGTGAGCCACGCCAGCTAGTCCAGAATGAACTAAACAACATCCTGAACACATCTCCAATTAAAATGGGAGACCATGCTGCCTTCCAAGAGTTCTCCCTGGCTGTCCAATCCCTGACCTCGATGCTCCAATCTGTTGAAGGAGAAGACAGGAACGAGCTGAAATGTGGTTCCCACGTGGACAGGCTTCTTAGCAAACTTCCAGTGTACCTCAGAGACAGTTTCATTGAACATTGTTTGAACAAGGGCATCCTGAGAGAGGGCTCGAGAAGCACCTATGCTCTGAGTCCTGGCTGCATGGTTGGAGGTGAAGGCAAAGGCGAAGAGCATCGCTCACCAGGCCACAATCTCAGCCATAGAGAACCGGGGGAAGGAAGGAGTTTGAACGCCAGGAGGGACAGAAAAGGCCAAATCCCACTACCATGTACTTAAATAGTGAAGCCGGGGAGGAACCCAGGAAGAAGACCCCTCAAGAGCAAGACCATCAAATTCCAGCCTTACTGCCCATATTGCAATAGTAAGGGGCACTTCCTTGGCTCATGCCCCAGGGTAAAAAAGCTCACTCAAACTCAATTGAAGGCCTGGATCACTTCAGGCGAGCGATGCTACAAGTGCCATAAGGCGGAGACCTGCACATTGAGGAAACCCTGCAATCGCTGTAAGGAAATCCATCTCACCGTGTTGCATGATGTAATTCCCCAAGCACAGAAAGAGCATGGCCATGCTAGGAGCTGCAAAGGAGGTGCACCTCGACCTGCAGAACCGGTCTCCAAGGCTCATGTTGAAGGTGGTCAAGGTCACTCTGCAAAGTGAAGGGAGAAGCATCGACACATTCGCCGTTCTAGATGATGGGTCAGAAAGAACTATCATCCTCACGGCGGCCACCCGTCAGCTTAACCTGGAGGGGACACCCGAGACCCTTAATCTCAGAACGGTGCGACATGATGTTATCTAAATATCTAAATGAAAGGCGCTGCTGTGACCTTTAGCATTTCACCTTCAGGGAACCGGGATATGGCCTATAACATCACCAATGCCTTCACAGCAGATGGCTTCAATCTCTCAGAGCACTCCTGCCCGGTAAGTGTTATACAGAAACAATATCCTCATCTACGAGGATTGCCTCTTCCTAACCTGGCCAGAGTAGCGCCACTTATCTTGATTGGGTCAGACCACCCACATTTCGTCACCCCGACTGAGCCTATACGAGCTGGACCAGAAGGAGGGCCCATTGCTGTCCATACATCCTTGGGTTGGGCTGTGCAAGGTCGAGCCCATCTACTTCTCTCCACCCAAGCTGTACAGTCACAGCAAGTCCTCTTCACCAGAAGCAATCCAGCTCCATCCCTCTGTGCAGCCACTGACCTCCTTCAGAATGTAGAGATGCTCTGGGAGATGGACACCTTCTCCAATCGGAAGCCACAGGAGGTCACCTGCTCGAGACATGACTGATGCATTAGACCTCCTGGAGAAGTGCACCACCACCACTGAACTGGATGGCGTTCAGAGGTACGCGACCCCACTGCTACGGGTGCCCAACCATCCTCCTCTGGCAACCACAACACGGGCTGTATTCCTTTGCTGTTGTTCTGGGATTGATTTGCACTTTTCGCACCAAAGTACGTTAATCTCTAGGAGACAGAATGCGTCTCCTTCCTGAGTGGTATGACAGCTGCGTGGTCCCATGGTGTTTATACTTGCATACTATTGTTTGTACAGATGAATGTGTGTTAGTTGAGAATTATCTGTTAATTGAATGATTCGAATATTCCGCCCTGAAACATATAATTGTATGGAAGTGATTAGAATGTATAAAATCATAATCAATAAATGTGTAGTCCTAGTCAGAATTAGGGTAAAACAATATGTCTTTATGGTAATATAAACACAGACTGTCTGAGCTTGGTGCCGACCTGACTAGAGATTGGGAGAGAACAGGGAGTACGTGTCAAGAACAAGGTCACTAATCTCTGTCGGCTGGGTAGCAGGACATGTGTGTGTGCATCTGTGTGTGTGCGTATGGTTGTGTGAATGTGTGGGCGTGAGAAGTCAGTATAAAATGAATGCTTTTGTATTCTTGACTGGGGAACGTTCCCGTGAATAAACATTTTTGACTATTTAGCTGGGCCTCTGTCTGTTTCATTTGACCAGGATCTTACAAATTCTGGTTTGTAGACTGAGTAATATAATTAAATTGGGTTATGAACCTGGAGAAGAAATTTCTCTTATCAATGTGATACCTTCAGGCATTTGGAAATTGCTCCTAAGGATGAGCCAGACTTGAGCATGACGGCTGCGTGGTCCAATGGTGTTTATAATTGAGTACTATTGTTTGTACAGATGAACGTGGTACTTTCAGGCGTTGAAATTGCTCCCAATGATGAACCAGACTTGTGGAGGTCTACAATTTTTTCTGAGGTCTTGGCTGGTTTCTTTTGATTTTCCCATAATGTCAAGCAAAGAGGCACTGAGTTTGAAGGTAGGCCTTGAAATACATCCACAGGTAGACCTCCAATTGACTCAAATGATGTCAATTAGCCTATCAGAAGCTTCTAAAGCCATGACATAATTTTATGGAATTTTCCAAGCTGTTTAAAGACAGTCAACTTAGTGTATGTAAACTTCTGATCCACTGGAATTGTGATTAAGTGAAATAATCTGTAAACAATTTGAAAAATGAATTGTGTCATTGCCAAAACTATAGTTTGTTAACAAGAAATCTTTGGAGTGGTTGAAAAACGAGTTTTAATGACTCCAACTTAAGTGTATGTAAATTTCCGACTTCAACCGTATATATTGCATTCGTAAAGTTTTCAGACCCCTTCACTTTTTCCACATTTTGTTAAGTTACAGCTGTTTTCTAAAATTGATTTTTTTTAAATCCTTCAATCTACACAACCCTAATGACAAAGCGAAAACAGGATTTTAGAAATGTTTGCAAATGTATTAGAACTAAACACATTTACATGAGTACTCAGGCCCTCAATTGAACTCAGTTGCATCCTGTTTCCATTGGTCATCCTTGTTATTTCTACAACTTTTTTGGAGTCCACCTGTGGTAAATTCAATTGATTGGACATGATTTTGAAAGGCACACACCTGTCTATATAAGGTCACACAGTTGACAGTGCATGTCAGAGCAAAAACCAAACTATGAGGTCGAAGGACTTGTCTGTTGAGCTCAGACATGATTTGGTCAAGGCACCGATTTGGGGAAGGGTTCCAAAACATTTCTGCAGATTTGAAGGTCCCCAAGAACATCATTCTTAAATAGAAGAAGTTTGGAACCACCGAGGCTAGAGCTGGCTGACCGGCCAAACTGAGCTATCGGGGGAGATTGGCCTTGGTCAGGTAAGTGACCAAGCACCCAATGGTCACTCTGACCAGAGATTCTCTGTGGAGATGAGAACCTTCCAGAAGGACAACCATCTCTGCAGCACTCTACCAATCAGGCCTTTATGGTAGAGTGGCCAGACGGATCCCACTCTTCAGTAAAAGGCACATGACAGCCTGGTTGGAGTATGCCGAAAGGCACCTGAAGGACTCTTAGACCATGAGAAACCAGATTCTCTGGTCTGATGAAACCGAGATTGAACTCTTTGGCCTGAAAGCCAAGTGTCAGGTCTGGAGGAAACCAGGCACTGCTTATCACCTGGCCAATACCATCCCTACGGTGAAGTGTGGTGGCAACATCATGCTGTGGGGATGTTTTTCAGCCGCAGCGACTGGAAGAATAGTCTGGATCGAGGGACAGGTGAATGGAACAAAGTACAGATGAAAACCTACTCCAGAATTCTCAAGACCTCAGACTGGGGCGAGGGTTCACCTTCCAACAGGACAAGGACCCTTAGCACACAGCCAAGACAACGCAAGAGTGGCTTAAGTCTCTGAATGTCCTAGAGTGGCCCAGCCAGAGCGCTGACTTGAACCTGATCTAACATCTCTGGAGAGACCTGAAAATATCTGTGCTGCGATGACACCCCATCAAGCCTGACAGAGGATCTGTAGAGAAGAATGGGAGAAACTCCCCAAATACAGGGGTGCCAAGCTTGTATCGTCATGACCAATACTTGAAGCTGTAATCGCTGCTAAAGGTGCTTCAACAAAGTACTGAGTAAATTGTCTGTAAATCTGATCAGTTTTTTGTTTTGAATACATTTGTAAAATGGGGTATTATGGGGTAATTTGTGTAGATTTAGTAGGGGAAAAAAACAATTGAATGCATTTTAGAATAAGGCTGTTGCGTAACAAAATGTGGAAAAAAAGTCAAGGGGTTCGAATATGTTTCCGAAATGCACCTGTAGATACATAAAAAAGCTATGTATTACTTGTTAAATAGAATATGTTACTCTGAGTAATTGTATTAGTATACAAGAATATAATAATACAAATAAATAGCATACAATATAGTATTTTAATTATTTATTTCTACATTGTTTTGTTCATATTTTCAAGGGTGCCAGTAATTTCAACCCCACTGTATGTTGCTGCCCCCTTTCATTGCCTCTCTCTGTTCCACAGGTGGGAGTGGGCCTAGAGGCCAAACTACAAGAGTGGTTTCACCTTCCGCAAGACATGGCCAGTCCCCGGTGAGTGGTGCTGGAGGATGAGGCTATAAAGTGCAGGGAGGACAGGAAGTAGTCAATGGAAAATTGGTTGAGGAGAGACTATCAGGGCTTGTATAAAAAAAAACATCTCAGAGTAGGTGTGCTGGTCTAGGATCAGTTTATCCTTTTACATCATAATGAATGAGATTACATGGAGAGGGGGAACAGATCAGCCTTCCTACTCTGAGACGCTTTATGTATACGGTCCCTAGTTGTGTGTGTGTGTGTGTGTGACTCCGCACTCTCTATTTCCTTCTCTCTCTTCCTCTCTCTCTCTCTCTCTACCTCCCCCTGTAGTTATGACCCAGACAGTGGCCATGACAGTGGGGCAGAGGATTCCCTGGAATCCCCTCCCCCCTTCTCTTTCCTCACCATGGGCATGGGCAAGATCTTCCTGCCCCAGGCTCCCAACCATCATAACAACCATGGTTGCAATGGCACCAACCCCCGCCGCAACCCCACCATCGCCAATGGCAACAGCCCTGCCTCCTCGCCTACGGGCCTCACCTACCCCCTGCCTCCCAGGCTTGGGGTGTGCCTTGACTTTGAGAAGGGTCGCGTCACTTTCTACGATGCCCACTCGCTCCGTCCTCTGTGGGAAGGGCCTGTCGATTGCTCCGGCCCTGTTTGCCCGGCTTTCTTTTTTATTGGCGGAGGGGCACTACAGTTACAGGAGTTGGTGGCCAATCGGATGGCAGACCAGACTCCAGTCAGGAGGGTCACCATCCAATCACGTGTCACTAATCTGAATAACTAGGCTGCGATTCAATTTGAAACCACGGTGTAGCACGCGCTTGACATTTAAAGGTAATTTCCAATTGAGCCGACCTCTACAGCGTTTACCCTGAATGTGATCTCTGCAAACGCAGTAACATTGCCTTTTAAACGGCGCATTGATCTTAGGCGCCTTAATCTTAGGTGATTGATTGGACATAGAATGTAAAGTCAATTGTAAGCTATTTACTTGGCCAGAGCAAAAAGTTAGTAACCTAATTTTGTTGTTTTTTTATCTCATTTGTATGAAAAAAACTAGTTTTTATTGCAACCGATATGCAAATGTATTTCACTTTATTACATACTTTTTGGTTTACATTTTATTTAGCCAGAAATGCTAAATTGCTTAAGTAGGGGCTGGCAAATTACACACACAGCAATTATGTAATGTCTCCTATCTTTAACGCTTGCTCTATTAACCAATTAACCACGCTATACTGTATATATTTACGGTATATATGTATATATGCAAGAACATATATTTATTTTAGAAAAACAGTTTCTCAGTCATGTTCTGTCTGTGTGTTCATCTATGTCCAGGGTATTCAAATCTTACCCTACGAGGTCCGGACTACTGCTGGTTTTCCGTTTTACCTGATAATTAATTGCACCTACCTGGTCTCCCATGTGGAAATGACTTCGAGATCCAGAATTTAATTGGAGGTTCTTAGTTTTCTGATCATGTAACAGTTCCCCCCTTCACTGTACTAAAACTATTTACACATCTACTGTACGTCTGTATCTCCAATGGAAAAAAAGTCCTGACTGTTAGTGAAATCTTCCCACTCACTCCATCACAACCCCAACTAAAGTGATTTATCTGGTCTAAATACTGTCTAAATACTCATTGAGTAGACAGTAGATTGAGTTAGGAGGATAACATGTCATGAGGAAATACTGAAATTAGGAACTGAATGATACCGCTTCAGCCACCTTTATCACTTGATTAATGTGTTTGTGCATTGGTTGTTTTTCCAATGTTTAACTGTGTGTGTGTGTGTGTGTGTGTGTGTGTGTGTGTAGGAATGAGAATGCAGTTAAAATAATTCACGTCTGATAATCATATTGACCACCATTTGCTGATTATAACTGTCTTTTAGGGAATATTTTGTATTATTTGTGTGTGCTTGATTGTAAATTATGAACAGTACTTCTTATGAATGATAAGCTTTCTAGAAATGTAGGTTGTTTCCAAAATGATACCCTATTCCATATATAGTGCACTAGTTTTGACAAGGCCCAAAGCTTGGTCAAAGGTAGTGCACTATTTAGGGAATAGGGTGCCATTTGGGACGTAGGCAAATGTTGATTTCACCTGCTGGCAGAATGTTTGTAAAAAAATAATTTAAAAAACAGACAAACAATTTACGCTAAATAAAGACTAATTCTGAAAATGAGAACCTGACCTCCTTATTGTTATGTGTAGTAGTAGTAGTCAAACCAGCTTCAGTTAATTTGCTTCAGCATGTGTAACATTCTCCAACTCTCTAAATTCATATTGAAAGTACTTTCATGTCAAAACAGACCCTTGATATTTATGATAATAGTACAGTGTATATATATATATATATACAGTGGGGCAAAAAAGTATTTAGTCAGCCACCAATTGTGCAAGTTCTCCCACTTAAAAAGATGAGAGAGGCCTGTAATTTTCATCATAGGTACACTTCAACTATGACAGACAAAATGAGAAAAAAAAATCCAGAAAATCACATTGTAAAAGGTACTGAGAGCCTGCTTGGAGTTTGCCAAAAGGCACCTAAATGACTCAGACCATGAGAAACATGATGAAAACAAGATCAGACTCTTTGGCCTGAATGCCAAGCGTCAAGGCTGGAGGAAACCAGGCACTGCTTATCACCTGGCCAATACCACCATGCATGGTGGTGGCAGCATCATGCTGTGGGGATTTTTTTCAGCCGCAGTGACTGGAAGAATAGTCAGGATCGAGGGACAGTTGAATGGAACAAAGTACAGAGAGATCCTTGATGAAAACCTGCTCCAGAACGTTCAGGACCTCAGACTGGGGAGAGGGTTCACCTTCCAACAGGACAGCGACCCTAAGCACACAGCCAAGACAATGCAAGAGTGGCTTTCGGGACAAGTCTCTTAATGCCCTCGAGTGGCACAGCCAGAGCCCGGCCTTGAACTCGATCTGACATCTCTGGAGAGACCTGAAAATATCTGTGCAGCGACGCTCCCCATCCAACCTGACAGAGCTTGAGAGGATCTACAGAGAAGAATTGAAGAAATTCCCCAAATCCAGGTGTGCCTAGTTTGTAATCGCAACCAAAGGTCTTTCCACGAAGTACTGAGAAAGGGTCTGAATACTTATGTAATTGTGATATTGAATTTATTTTTATTATAAAGTCACAACCATTTCTAAAAAAAACAGTTTTTTCTTTGTCAAAACAATTTAATATATTTTAGAATAAGGCTGTAATATAACAAAATGTGGAAAAATGCACTAACATATATATATATATATATATATTATTTACTACCTTATTTACATAAGTTTACAGCCCTTTCCTATGAGACTCAATGTAGTTTCATAGTGTATCTATAAAACATTTATTTTATATTTATTTATCCAGGTTAAGACGCTTGAGGTTAGAAACCTATTTTGTGAGGGGGACCTAATAACTGCAGAGGGGTGACTACTGCACTTGTTTTGTCTAATGATGTATGTAAAACACTAGATGTGTTTGTATGTATTTGTCAATGAGAGGCTTTGAAGCCACCAGACTGACATATTGGTACTCCTCAGAAGGAGCAGTCCTCAATAGGAATGAATGGAATTCTACAGTATTTCAAGTAAATGTTTCAAGGACAAAATTACATGTATATTAAGTATTTTTTGTTGAAGTGGGGACAGTAATATTAGTATTTTATAAAAATGTTACTTTAAGGAATTTTTAAAATATGTTTTTATGTTTAGCTGACATTATATAAACGTATGCATTAAGGTGTCTGTAATAGAATAAACGTGGCAAAAACTAATGTAGTTATTAATACATTTCTATAGCTTTCTAAATCTACCAACATGGAGGTGTGGCAGCTTCAAAACAGCATCCTTTGTCATATAGTGTAAATACATATAATTTGATTTGACCAGTATCTGTGCAGTGCTTCTCCTTGACCACTGGGTGGCAGTAGAACATGAATTACTCTAACAGTAAACCCAATTCATACCTTGGGAGAATCTCAACTGATTTGCCTTAATTCCTTGCATCCTCTCTCCTGGCCCTCTTCTCAAAACCCATTGGATGAGAAAGTCAGGGGCGTGACCAAGTGGTTTTAAGAAGAAGGCAAGGAGAGAGAGGACGCAAGGGAGAGAGGACGCGAGGAATCAAGGAAATGCAATTAATAGTCTCCCCCTGTCCTATATTCAGTATGTACTGTGGACAGACAGCAGTAATGAAGGAATGTACTTCACTTTATCAAACATGCATAAAAACCCTGATACATAAAAATCAGCACTGCCTAACAAACAATTTTTGGGATAAAAAAATATGTATATTATATGGTGAATTAAATAAAGGACCATTTTCAGATACTTTAGTGTTGTGGAGGAGCCACCTGTTTGGAGATGATGACAATAGAGTCACTAGCCTGGTTCCTGATCACTTGGATTTAGAAGTGGGGGATGGATATAAATATCTATATACATTTTTTATTCAGCCGGATAAATGCTCCAAAAAGCCTACCCTACCGCTCAGATGCGTCTGCATGGTCCTAAAAGACACTGTTGCCTCATTTTGTAGACTTGACTAAAGCACACACACAGATCTGGAACCAGGCTATGCTGCTACCCCAGCCTTTTCTAAACAATATGGTTTATGTCTATTACACTTTATTGTAGTTGAATGGAAGGAAAAATACAGGTCTGCTTCCAAGTTGCCTAAATGCCGAAGATGGATGACAAATGTAGACTACGCAAAAATTTTAACAAATTCCACATGTTTAATGAAAACACAATTCTGACTGTAAAATGCTATATTTAAAGAAATGTTAACACTTGGTTGCAGTGAGAAATGACATGTTTTGATGAATCATAAATAAAATGAACATCTGCTAAATCATGGGGCAGCAACAGCAAGAGCTGTCATCTATCTACCTGAGCGGAGCCCCCCAGAAGGCAAATAAAATAGGGGCTGACTCTACCCATCCACTCCATTCCGAATTCCAGCTCCTTCCCTCTGTACACAGGTACAGACTGCCTAAGCTCTAAAAAATGAGGGGTTCAACAAGGGTTCTTCTAAGATCCTTAAAGTTCTTTGAAGAACCTTAGGGTTCTTGGCACCAAAAATGGCCGACCCAAAGGTTCTTCCAAGAACCTCATTGAGGAACCGCCTTAGTTGGTGGGGGTTCTTGCAGGAACCTAACTGCCCAACTGAAACACTTGGATTTGGAAGGACAGCAGGTGCAGGCGCTTAAGTTACAAATGTAAAGATCTCAATTTAAGGTAAGGTTTGTCTCTTGTGTGATCTAAATTGATATTGTTTTATGATGATACCATCTATCTTTTCATATTTGTGCAAATCTTTCTAAAACAGAAAATGGACACAATTCAACAGATATCAATTAACAAAAAGGTAAGAATATGTAGACTATAAGAATGAGTTGATGGTTAGCTGTATTGGGGGCAGATGACTGAACTGTTCACTTTTGTGTCTGTAGGTATACAGACAAGGAGGCGTAAAAAGGTATTTCAATTTGTATGTTGTGCAGATCACATTTACTATCCTCCTTCCTTACCTCATAAATTAATATCCAATAGGCAATTGGATCCAATTATCCAATTACATTATGGATAAGGTATGTGTGTGAAAACCATTATCAAAACAGTTTTTTTCATTCACATTCACAACAAAAACCAAGGTATGAAAACTGTTGTGTGCATATTTTGTTAATCTGTATAATTGAAATGTTCAACCTCCCTACACCTCTGATGAATATAACAGGAAACCTGTTCGATCACCATGCACGGCAAAATCATTAGAGCGTTGGGCCAGTAACCGGAACGTTGATGGATCGAATCCCGAGCTGACAAGGTAAAGATCTATCGTTCTGCCCCTGAGCAAGGCAGTTAACCCACTGTTCCCTGGGTGCCGAAGACATGGATGTCGATTTAAGGCAGCCCCCCCCGCACCTCTCTGATTCAGTGGGGTTGGGTTAAATGCGGAAGACACATTTCAGTTGAATACATTCAGTTGGACAACTGACTAGGTATCCCCCTTTTCCCGATGGATACGGAGAACATCAACATCAGCACGCCAGAGGATATACCCATTGGACTTGGGGCTCTGCTGGGGGTTGTACCTCTGTTAGATTCTGTCTAAATCTGTAACAGATTGGTTAAGGCTGACTGGAGGTATGCAGCCACAACACAAATGCAGCAGGACCACATTATCCTCCCAGTGAGTATTACACCCAGCATGAGCCTTGTTTTAAATACCTCAGAGGAATTACAACCGATATTTAATCTCCATGAACATCATGTAACATGTACAGGGGGGGGGGACTTGAAAAGTCATTTGAAATGATCTGATGAAGGCCTGGCTGGTTGTGAGATCCAATCTGGAAGAGCTGTACTGCAGCCTGCCATCTGGAAGACCCCACTGCACATTCTGGTTGTTGAGGCTGGTAAACGCCACTATCTGTACAAGATCTGTTTTTAACTATACCCTCTAAGCCAATATCATTCTAAGGCCCAGTGTACTAAATACTGCCTGTATAGCATGAGTTCCAGTCTGTTAGTGCTATTATGACAACTCCCAGTCAGCAGCAATGGAATAGGCAAGCGCACAAACAGATCTATGACCAGGCTACTGTCTGTATACATGGCCTATATTTCATTGTTTGTTGAGAACCTGTCCTATGTCGTACAGTTAAAGTCATCATTACCATGCTTTGCTGTAATGGAGGTTCTCAGTGATACATATAGACAATGCCCTTTATTATCCAGTATAAACAGTAGCCTTCCATACCACCTACATGGCACCAACTGTCCCACTTTGATTGCAATATAAATGCTTTGAATGAATTGCTACCCAACATGTTCACAAGTTACATAGTAACACAATTCTATTTGTTCTCAATCAATCAATCAAATTTATTTTATATAGCCCTTCGTACATCAGCTGATATCTCAAAGTGCTGTACAGAAACCCAGCCTAAAACCCCAAACAGCAAGCAATGCAGGTGAAGAAGCACGGTGGCTAGGAAAAACTCCCTAGAAAGGCCAAAACCTAGGAAGAAACCTAGAAAGGAACCAGGCTATGTGGGGTGGCCAGTCCTCTTCTGGCTGTGCCGGGTGGAGATTATAACAAAACATGGTCAAGATGTTCAAATGTTCATAAATGACCAGCATGGTCAAATAATAATAAGGCAGAATAGTTGAAACTGGAGCAGCAGCACAGTCAGGTGGACTGGGAACAGCAAGGAGTCATCATGTCAGGTATTCCTGGGGCATGGTCCTAGGGCTCAGGTCCTCCGAGAGAGAGAAAGAAAGAGAGAATTAGAGAGAGCATATGTGGGATGGCCAGTCCTCTTCTGGCTGTGCCGGGTGGAGATTATAACAGAACATGGCCAAGATGTTCAAATGTTCATAAATGATCAGCATGGTCGAATAATAATAAGGCAGAACAGTTGAAACTGGAGCAGCAGCACAGCCAGGTGGACTGGGGACAGCAAGGAGTCATCATGTCAGGTAGTCCTGGGGCATGGTCCTAGGGCTCAGGTCCTCCGAGAGAGAGAAAGAGAGAAGGAGAGAATTAGAGAACGCACACTTAGATTCACACAGGACACCGAATAGGACAGGAGAAGTACTCCAGATATAACAAACTGACCCTAGCCCCCCGACACATAAACTACTGCAGCATAAATACTGGAGGCTGAGACAGGAGGGGTCAGGAGACACTGTGGCCCACTCCGAGGTTCTCCTTTTCACCTTTGGCATGCTGTAACATTCACATTACCCATTGTTAAAAATGATACTTTTTCATAAATATAAAACAATTTCACACTAAAAATAGGCCTTTGGCTAGAAATACAGTTGAAACATTCAGTGCTTCTTTCATCCATCAGCAGCATGAATATATCCTGTCTGGCTACCTAATTAAAAATGAGAAGCTGAACCGAAGTGTTAAAAAAAAAAATTGATTTGAGAAGCCATTGTGAGGCCATCTTCACTCACTGTAATAAATGAGGGGTGACAGTCCATATGGCCACTTAGTGTAAGCTAGTGCACTACGATCATGGGTGGAGAGACATGGCTAATTCAATGACCATTTACACTCCCAAAGCCATTTGGATTGTTTTTCCATATTTCTGTTTTCTCCAAACAAACTCTGATGTTAGTGTTTCACAATAAAGATGAACTTGCAATAAATATGAATGTAGGCAGGCATAGAAACGTCGGCATTGGTCTCGCTGCAGTAGCTATATCCCTATATCCCTGAAGTGGGATGTTACAATATTGCTGACTTAAACTGTGGCATCGTCCTCAAAGACTTAGACTTTTCATTCATACCCCTTAACTTATTCCACATAAAAAATAAAGTGTTACAGCCTAAATTCATTTTTTTCTCTCACCGACCTACACACAACATCCCATAATGACAGTGAAATTAATTAAATACCAAATTTACTTACATAAATATTCACACCACTGAGTCAATACTTTGTAGAAGCATCTTTGGTGGTGATTATAGTTTCGTCATCTTGGGTATGTCTGCATCAGCTTTGCGCATCTGGATTTGGGGATTTTCTCCCATTCTATCAAATTCTCTCATTCTCTGTTAAGTTAAATGGGGAAGGGCAGTGAACAGCAATTTTCAAGTCTTTCCACAGACTTTCAGTGGGTTTCAAGTCTGGGCTTTGGCTGGGCTACTCAAGGACTTTCACATTATTGTTCTGAAGCCATTCCAGTGTTGCTTTCGCTGTATGCTTGGGGTCATTGTCTTAGTGGAATATAAATCCTTGCCCCAGTCTAAGGTCATATGCACTCTGAAGCAAGTTATCATCAAGGATTTGCCTGTGTTTGGCTCCATTCATTGTGCCCTCTATCCTTACCAGTCTCCCAGTCCCTGCCACTGAAAAGCATTCCCATAGCATGATGCTGCCATCAGCATATTTTACAGTGGGGATGGTGCTAGACAGGTGATGAGTTGTGCCTGGTTTTCTCCAGACATAGCGCTTTGCATTCAGGCCAAATAGTAACATGTTTGGCTCATCAGACCACATAATCTTTGCCTTATGCTCTCAGAATCTTTCAAGTTCCTTTTTGCAAACTCCAGGCATGCTGTTATGTGCCTTTTTCTCAGAAGTGGCTTCCATCTGGCCACTCCCACAAAGCCCAGATTGGTGAAGTGGGGAAGGTACTGTCGTCCTTCTGTCAGGTCCTCCCATCTTAGCCAAGGAACACTGTAGCTCTATCAGAGCGGTCATTGGGTTCTTGGTCACGTCCCTGGCTAAGGTCTTTCTTGCCCGGTTGTTCAGTTTAGTCGAACAGCCAGGGTCCGGGTAGTTCCATATTATTTCAATTTCCCAATGATGGAGACAACTGTGCTCTTTGAAACTTTCAACACTCTAGAAATAGTTTTATATCCTTCCCCAGATATATGCCTCATCACAAGTCTATATCAAAGATCTACAGACAGTTCCTTAGAATTCATAGTTTCTGCTCTGACATGTATTGTCAACTGTGGGACCTTATATAGACAGGTGTGTTTCTTTCTAAATCATGTCCAAACAATTTCATTGGCCACAGGTGAAGTTGTAGTGAAGTTGTAGTGACATCTCACTGATGATCAAAGGAAATTGGATGTACCTGAGGTTAATTTGGAATGTTATAGAAAGGGGGTGGGAATACTTACTGTATGTAAATGAAATATTTCCATATTACATTTTCAATAAATTAGCAAACATGTCTAAAAACATATTTTCATTTTGTCATTATGGGGGTATTGTGTGTAGATGGATGAGAGAAAAAAATATATTCAATAAATTTTGAATTCAAGCTGTAACACAACAAAATGTGGAATAAGTCAAGGGGTAGGAATACTTTCTGAAGGCACTGTAAATCAAGTGTGTAGGAATCCAGCAAGCCATGACACCCACCATCTCAGATTGTTCTTCAATTGTTTCTGTAGTTAGAAACAGATAAGATTAGCATTCCTGCAACATTATTTTATTGTAATATAATTTGATATCTGATAAATTAAGCTAATTGATTGCACCCAAATTGGCCTTTTTATTTATAGGATTCATATAATATTCTATAAATATACACTGGCCAAAAAGTATGTGGACACCTGCTCGTCAAACTATATGCAAATAGCCATTGCCATAGCCAAGTTATCATGTCTCATTGTGTATCTATTATTACTTTTATTATTACGTGTTTAACTTTTCTATAATTTATCTATTTTCATTCTCTTTGCATTGTTGTTTACATTTGAGGCAGGCAGTTAGCTACTTTTTTAGAATGGCTTTCCCTCCACGGTCAAACACCCTGTGCTGACTGGAACCTCCACCAACAGTCTCAGAGCTGTTAAAATTCCAGGTCCCTGAAAAGCGGAAACCGAGGTAAACCCGTGTCAACAAGGGGTTTCTAAACCACACGTTTCCAGGACCGCTCTGTCAGGAGCAGCTGTGCATACATCACATCCCAGCCCTGAAGGTGTGTAGCCATCAGGAGTCACATGACACGCACCCTGAGAGATGGACAGAGTGAGAGAAAGAAGAGAAAGAATCAGGGGAGAGACAGGCAGTGAAGGGGAGGGAGGGGAGAGACAGACATGGGGGGAGGGAGGGAGGGAGGGAGGGAGGGAGGGAGGGAGGGAGGGAGGGAGGGAGGGAGAAAATACCAAAGTATAGAGAGGGTTAAGACAGATGAGGGAGGGAGGGAGGGAGGGAGGGAGGGAGGGAGGGAGGGAGGGAGGGAGGGAGGGAGGGAGGGAGGGAGAAAATACCAAAGTATAGAGAGGGTTAAGACAGATGAGGGAGGGAGGGGTGGTTAAAACAAGTGACCTGTGAGAAGAGAAAAACAGTCTGAGCCTTGAGAAGAGAAAAACAGTCCGAGCTGTGAGAAGGGGAAACAGTCTGAGCCTTGAGAAGAGAAAAACAGTCTGAGCCTTGAGAAGAGAAAAACAGTCTGAGCTGTGAGAAGGGGAAACAGTCTGGGCTGTGAGAAGAGAAAAACAGTCTGAGCCTTGAGAAGAGAAAAACAGTCTGGGCTGTGAGAAGGGGAAACAGTCTGAGCCTTGAGAAGAGAAAAACAGTCTGAGCTGTGAGAAGAGAAAAACAGTCTGAGCTGTGAGAAGAGAAAAACAGTCTGAGCTGTGAGAAGGGGAAACAGTCTGAGCCTTGAGAAGAGAAAAACAGTCTGAGCTGTGAGAAGGGGAAACAGTCTGAGCTGTGAGAAGAGAAAAACAGTCTGAGCCTTGAGAAGAGAAAAACAGTCTGAGCTGTGAGAAGGGGAAACAGTCTGAGCCTTGAGAAGAGAAAAACAGTCTGAGCTGTGAGAAGGGGAAACAGTCTGAGCTGTGAGAAGGGGAAACAGTCTGAGCCTTGAGAAGAGAAAAACAGTCTGAGCTGTGAGAAGGGGAAACAGTCTGAGCTGTGAGAAGGGGAAACAGTCTGAGCCTTGAGAAGAGAAAAACAGTCTGAGCTGTGAGAAGGGGAAACAGTCTGAGCTGTGAGAAGAGAAAAACAGTCTGAGCTGTGAGAAGAGAAAAACAGTCTGAGCTGTGAGAAGGGGAAACAGTCTGAGCCTTGAGAAGAGAAAAACAGTCTGAGCTGTGAGAAGAGAAAAACAGTCTGAGCTGTGAGAAGGGGAAACAGTCTGAGCTGTGAGAAGGGGAAACAGTCTGAGCTGTGAGAAGAGAAAAACAGTCTGAGCCTTGAGAAGAGAAAAACAGTCTGAGCTGTGAGAAGGGGAAACAGTCTGAGCTGTGAGAATAGAAAAACAGTCTGAGCTGTGAGAAGGGGAAACAGTCTGAGCTGTGAGAAGAGAAAAACAGTCTGAGCTGTGAGAAGGGGAAACAGTCTGAGCTGTGAGAAGAGAAAAACAGTCTGAGCTGTGAGAAGGGGAAACAGTCTGAGCCTTGAGAAGAGAAAAACAGTCTGAGCTGTGAGAAGGGGAAACAGTCTGAGCCTTGAGAAGAGAAAAACCGTCTGAGGTGTGAGAAGAGAAAAACCGTCTGAGGTGTGAGAAGAGAAAAACAGTCTGAGCTGTGAGAAGAGAAAAACAGTCTGAGCCTTGAGAAGAGAAAAACAGTCTGAGCTGTGAGAAGAGAAAAACAGTCTGAGCTGTGAGAAGAGAAAAACAGTCTGAGCTGTGAGAAGAGAAAAACAGTCTGAGCTGTGAGAAGAGAAAAACAGTCTGAGCTGTGAGAAGGGGAAACAGTCTGAGCTGTGAGAAGGGGAAACAGTCTGAGCTGTGAGAAGAGAAAAACAGTCTGAGCTGTGAGAAGAGAAAAACAGTCTGAGCTGTGAGAAGAGAAAAACAGTCTGAGCTGTGAGAAGAGAAAAACAGTCTGAGCTGTCTCTTCGTAGTCTGGGACTGTTGGCCCTATCTGTTACAGAGTCAACAGTTGACCCTCTTCAAATGCTCCCCAGGTTCACAGGTCAGAGGTTGGCAGGTGCCTGAGGGGCCTCTGGGGCTGAAGGTTCAGGGGTCAGATTTCTGGAAGGTAAAGGGGGGGCTGGAGAGCACAATATGCCCAGTGTCCAGACTAAAGCGATCGACAGGCAGGTCGACTTAGTCCAGCAGTACAATCCAATCAGCCTCATCTACTGATTGACCCCCCCCCCCCCCTCCCCACCCCCCCACACACACACACACACACAGACACCTGTCTAGAGCGACCACCAGAATCAGCTGTCAGTGTAATACTGAGGGGCAGTCAGAAGTTGACCTTTCCCATTCACACGTCTAGTTCATAAGGTTGTATATGAGGTCTATAATACATTTATATCCCTACACTATTTATGTAAATGTGAATATGAATGTAAATATACATTTAAATGTACAATATTGGTTTAATTGGATAACTATTTGAATCAATGTACCATAGTTTAATATAATCTGTTCCAGGTAGTTAGTTTAATATGAATCATGTGCCCCTTTCCCTGTAAGCGGATCGCAAATCACTGAACAGAAAATGCCCTATTTAGATATGAATTACAGATATACTAGTGACCTTGCAGACCAATATATCACTACCAATGAATAACTCATGCAGAAGTGGATACCCTCATCTGGTTGGTTGTTTTTGTAAATATATATATTTTGTCATATATTTTCCTTTATTATGTTCCCCTAACCCTACCACCCCTCCACTAATTGGAGTAAACTAATAGACAACAAAACTTAGGCTTCTACTTCCAGCTTATATTACTATATATATTTTACGGACAGCATATTTTACAATAGTTATATTTTGCTTGTTTTTAGATCCATCCTTCAGCTACCTTCAACCCCTCAAATCTCTCTCTGAACACCATCCAGTCCCATCCTTCAGCTACCTTCAACCCCTCCCATCTCTCTCTGAACACCATCCAGTCCCATCCTTCAGCTACCTTCAACCCCTCCCATCTCTCTCTGAACACCATCCAGTCCCATCCTTCAGCTACTTTCAACCCCTCCCATCTCTCTCTGAACACCATCCAGTCCCATCCTTCAGCTACCTTCAACCCCTCCCATCTCTCTCTGAACACCATCCAGTCCCATCCTTCAGCTACCTTCAACCCCTCCCATCTCTCTCTGAACACCATACAGTTTTGATTTTTATTTGCCATATATCTTTCAACTACGGAGTGATATTTCACAAAAGTTCTGAACCTTTCTATTCTCATAGCTTCGACAGATTCACCTTTTGGCTAAGAGTATTATTATTTTATTGATTGATTGACTATGACTTTTTAAATCACCCAGCATTGCTATTTGCAGAGTTTGCTCCAGGAAAATGTTGCAATTCTTCAGCGAGTCCTGAACAAGATAAATATGGACAAGCTACACATGGACAGTAACAAAACAAACGATCTAATGACTCTGCCTCTTCTTCACTGTGTAAGAGATTCTCCAGAATTGAAATATTCCAGGCATTTAAATATGCAGTTGAAGTCTGAAGTTCACATACACTAAGGTTGGAGTCATTAAAACTCGTTTTTCAACCACTCCACAGATTTCTTGTTAACAAACAATAGTTTTTGTAAGTCAGTTAGGACATCTACTTTGTGCATGACACAATCAATTTTTCCAACAATTGTTACAGACAGATTATTTAATTTATAATGCTCTGGATCACAAATCCAGTGGGTCAGAAGTTTACATACACTAAGTTGACTGTGCCTTAAAACAGCTTGGAAAATTCCAGAAAATGATATCATGGCTTTAGAAGCTTCTGATAGGCTAATTGACATCATTTGAGTCAATTGGAGGTGTACCTGTGGATGTATTTCAGGGCCGACCTTCAAACAGTGCCTCTTCGCTTGACATCATGGGAAAATCAAAAGAAACCAGCCAAGACCTCAGAAAAAATTGTAGACCTCCACAAGTCTGGTTCATCATTGGGAGCAATTTCAACGCCTGAAAGTACCACGTTCATCTGTACAAACAATAGTACTCAATTATAAACACCATTGGACCACGCAGCCGTCATACCGCTCAGGAAGGAGACGTGTTCTGTCTCCTAGAGATTAACGTACTTTGGTGTGAAAAGTGCAAATCAATCCCAGAACAACAGCAAAGGACCCTGTGAAGATGCTGGAGGAAACAGGTACAAAAGTATCTATATCCGCAGTAAAACGAGTCCTATATCGACATAACCTGAAAGGCCGCTCAGCAAGGAAGAAGCCACTGCTCCAAAACCGCCATAAAAAAGCCAGACTACGGTTTGCAACTGTACACAAAGATCGTACTTTTTGGAGAAATGTGCTCTGGTCTGATGAAACAAAATATAACTGTTTTGCCACAATGACCATTGTAATGTTTGGAGGAAAAAGGGGAAGGCTTGCAAGCCGAAGAACACTGTCCCAACCGTGAAGCACGGCGGAAAAAAAATGAAGACAAACATGTGACCAACAGGGGGTTCTGGGTGAGTTTGGTGCTGACTCACCTGGGGTGACCGAGAAGTGTTCCGCCTGCCATCTCGACTCCCAGACGGACCCCCCCAGCACCGATCGGCCGTGTGTCCTCTCCGACCACAGCTTGGGGGAGCCTCCTCCTCCGTTATCCCTCGGCACGGCCCCTCCCAACTCCATCGGAATGGGAGCGGGGGTGCTAGGTGGTGGAACGCACAGGACCCTCTCCGAATGCCCGCGGGCAGCCAGCAGATTGTCCAGCCGGATGGACATGTCAATTAGTTAATCTAGGGAGAGAGCGGTGTCCCAACACGCTAGCTTCCTGCGGACGTCCTCCCGGAGACTACACCGGTAGTGGTCGATAAGGGCCCTGTCGTTCCACCCAGATCCAGCGGCCAAGGTCCGGAACTCCAGCGCGTAATCCTGGGCGCTCCTCCTCTCCTGCCTAATATGAGACCACTCCTCTCCCATCGGTCCATTCTCTCCATCACTTGGTCCATGGTGGATCCCATCCGATGGAGGACGGTGGTGTGGTGGAGAACACGTTCCTCCATCGATGGGAGGGGGTTGGCCGCTGCTCCTGCTGACTCCATATTTACCGGTGCGGGATTCTGTAATGTCCGTGGTGTAGTGGATGAAGGAGTCAGACGCAGGAGACAGAGAGTTCAAAGTAGGCACATCTTTAATACACCGACCAGGTGAAAAAGCAGACGGCACTCAACACAAATACCCCAAACCACAGGGGAACTAAACTGTATCCAAAAAAACAGCTCACGTACACGAAACAGCCGTGACATACATGCGTGCACGACAAGTACACATATAACAATCCCGCACAAAGAGCAGGCTGGCTAATAAAGCCCAACTAATGACCAAATTAAAACCTCTAGTGACTCCCCATCCCGCATGTGGGAGCGTAGTCATCGCCTGACACTAATTAGCATAACGCAACGGACATAAATATTTCTAGAAAATATTCGTATTCATGAAAATCACAAATGAAATATATTGAGACACAGCTTAGCCTTTTGTTAATCACCCTGTCATCTCAGATTTTCAAAATATGCTTTACAGCCAAAGCTAGACAAGCACTTGTGTAAGTTTATCGATAGCCTAGCATAGCATTTTGTCCAGCTAGCAGCAGGTAACTTGGTCCCGGAAATCAGAAAAGCAATCAAATTAAATCGTTTACCTTTGATGAGCTTTGGATGTTTTCACTCACGAGACTCCCAGTTAGATAGCAAATGTTCCTTTTTTCCAAAAATATTAATTTTGTAGGCGAAATAGCTCCGTTTGTTCTTCAAGTTTGGCTGAGAAATTGCCCAGAAATTGCAGTCACGAAAACGGCGAAAAATAATCCAAATTAGCTCCATAATATCGACAGAAACATGGCAAATGTTGTTTATGATCAATCCTCAAGGTGTTTTTCAAATATCTATTGGATAATATATCCATCGGGACAATTCGTTTTTCACTAGGACCGATTGGAGTAATGGCTACCTCTGTATTTTACGCGAGAATCTCTCTGGGAGCATCAGGTGACCACTTGCGCAATGTAGCCGCTTACGGGTATTCTTCAACATAAATGCGTGTCACAATGCTCTAGACACCTTCGGGAATACGGAGAAAGAGTAATCTGGTTGATAGCCCATTCACTGCTCAATAGGGACGCATTGGAACGCAGCGCTTTCAAACCATGAGGCACTTCTGGATTGGATTTTTCTCAGGCTTTCGTCTGCAACAAAAGTTCTGATGTACTCACAGACAATATTTTTACAGTTTTGGAAACTTTAGAGTGTTTTCTATCCAAAACTAACTATATGCATATTCTAGCATCTTGTCCTGACAAAATATCCTGTTTACTACGGGAACGTTTTTTTTCCAAAAATGAAAATACTGCCCCCTAGTCACAACAGTTATAACAGGTGTAACCAATAAACAGACAAGGAGGGGGAGGAAAAAACATCAGTGGCAGCTAGTAGGCCGCCGCCGACGACCGCCGAGCGCCACCCGAACTGGAAGGGGAGCCACCTTCGGTAGGAGTCGTGACAAAGCCTTTTCTATGTCAGCTATGAATACCAGTTCTGGTTTCCCAGATTTTTCAATGTGTTCTATTGTTTCCAGTACTCGTCTTATATTAACTCTAAAGTGTCATCCATATAAAAAAAACTTTCTGATTAGGATGAATAATATCCAACAATATCTTTTTAATTCTATGTGCTATGCATTTTGCTAGAATTTGTGCATCGCAACACTGAAGTGTAAGGATCATCCAAATGATTTTTCAAAGGACTGGATCTTTACCATTTGGATCCTGTTTCAGTAATAATGAAATCAGGTTTTCTTGTTGAGCATCTGCTAATCTATCATTTTTATAGGAGTGGTTAAAACATGCTAATAACGGTCCTCTGAGTACATAAAAAATGGTTTGATATACCTCAACTCGTATGCCATCCAGCCCTGGAGGTTTCCCAGACTTAAAGGGTTTTAATTGGCTTCACATGAGTCTTTCTGTACAGCTGTTAATTTTACATTAGTAATAGGAAAAAAAATACTTACAATTAACTTCAGTTAGTGGAGATGAAGGACACTGAAACAAAGACATATGCTTATGTCTTATGCTTCTTCTCAAAATATTGCTTGGTGAATCATGGGTGACTCCGTAATTTGTAACAAGTTTCAGTAAATTATTTTTGGTGGTATTTCTATGTTAATTAACAATTATTTTGTGCATTTTCCCTATATTTCCATTCAGTTCGCTTTATCTTTTAGAATATATTACTCCATTTCTTTTAGTTTTTCCTATAACGTATTCTGTGCTTCTATGGTTCCGTTGTTATTGCTATCTATCTGTACTGTTAGTCCATCTTTGCCCTTTTTTTATATGAATTATTTTGACTTTAGTGAACAATATCTTTAACATGATCTTTATTTCAGTGACCTTGATTGTATTTCAGCTATGGGCACACGCAGAGCAACATAGGACAAGCAAGACATAGCATACAGATAGAGCAACATAGGACAAGCAAGACATAGCATACAGATAGAGCAACATAGGACAAGCAAGACGTAGCATACAGATAGAGCAACATAGGACAAGCAAGACATAGCATACAGATAGAGCAACATAGGACATGCAAGACGTAGCATACAGACAGAGCAACATAGGACATGCAAGACGTAGCATACAGACAGAGCAACATAGGACAAGCAAGACATAGCATACAGATAGAGCAACATAGGACAAGCAAGACATAGCATACAGATAGAGCAACATAGGACATGCAAGACGTAGCATACAGACAGAGCAACATAGGACATGCAAGACGTAGCATACAGACAGAGCAACATAGGACATGGAAGACGTAGCATACAGACAGAGCAACATAGAACAAAAAGCAGCAAGACAAAATTCATAAAAGCAACAACGTGTTTCCACACCTCACAAGCTACAGACAACATGGAAAGTGGCAATACACAGCTAGGGATTATAATCACAAATCTGATTGACCTTTAGCCATGTATTCATACATTTTGTGAAAGTGTGATCGAATTTATGGTACACTCCGGAATTATCGGAAGTCATTCATGAAAGAGATGATGCTTGGGTCAAGGCCAGGAACATAGGCTTAGGCCTGGACTGGCAAGCTTTTAAGCAACTGAGAAATCATTTTGCAAGACAAATCAGAAAGGCTAAATCTGATTATTATGTAACAGCTCTTTTGGATTGTAATGGGAACACAGCTAAATTCTGGAAAAATGTCAAATCCCTGAAGGTTCTACTTCCTCTTCTCTGCCACGACAAATTAATTCAGACACTGACATCATTGCGGAAAAAATGCAATCATTGATCTCTTTGAAATAACTTCTAAGCCTATTCACACTGATTTTGTGCTGGATGCTGATAGGGGAAACTTGCTGAATGATCAGAGAAACCATAGTCAAAGCTTTTCTTTTAGGCTATTTGTAGAAAAGGAAGTCCTGGAAGCTTTGCTAGCAATAGACAACAAGAAATCCACAGGGGCCGACCAATTGGATCCTGGTCTGCTTAACTGCGCAGTGCCAATCATTGATGGCTCTGTTACGCCTGCTCCCCCTCTCCCTCTCTGGAGCTCGAGGGTGCCAGGCTGCCTTTCAGTACACACACCTGTCACCATCATTACGCGCATCGGCGCTCACTGGACTCACCTGGACTCCTTCACTTTGTTGATTGTCCCATCTATATCTGTCTGTTCCTCCATTGGTTCCCGGTGTCAGCATTAATCTTGTTATGTTTTCATGTCCAGACGCTGTCCTGTCCTGTTCCATGTCCGTTGTTTATTAAATGCTCACTCCCTGTACCTGCTTCTCATCTACCAGTGTCAATCCTTAAAGGCTCAACAACCCACATTTTTTATTTAACATTGTTATCAGGAAATATTCTAAAAATATGGAAACCAGCTCTTGTGCTGCCGGGATAGTAGTGACCTTAATAATTATTGCCCCATTTTTATTAAGGCTTCTTTGTCTAGCTAAGATTCATGAATCCTTGGTAAATGTACAACTTTGATATTTTTTTTCTGATAAATGTATTTAGTCTGTTAACCAATCAGGGTTTAGACCTGGGCATTGCACTATTACAGCAACCACTTTAGTTGTTAATGATCTTGTCAATGCTTTAGACACTAAAATGAAATGTGCTTCTCTGTTTGTGGACCTATCAAAAGCTTTTGATACTGTTGATCATGCTGTTTTATTGAATAAGTTGTCCTCGATAGGCCTGAGCTCGGACTTCTGTTTAACGTTTCATGATTAATTACCTTAGTAACAGAACTTAGGCCACCGTGATTGTTGGGGTTAAGTCTGACATTTTTTAAGTACATAAAGTTGTCGACTCACAGGGGTCAATTTTGGGACCTGTTTTCTTCAATTTTTATAGAAACACCATTGGTCAATCTGTTAAAAATTGTAAACTTCATCTACCGTCCATTCGGAAAGTATTCAGACCCCTAGACATTTTCCACATTTTGTTACGTTATAGCCTTATTCTAAATGGATTAAATTGTTTTCCCCCTCATCCTTCTACACACAAGACACCATCATGACAAAGCAAAAATAGGTTTTCAGAAATGTTAGCAAATGTATAAAAAAATAAATAAAATGAAATATCACATTTACATAAGTATTCAGACTCTTTACTCAGTACCTTGTTGAAGCACGTTTGGCAGTGATTACAGCCTTGAGTCTACTTGGGTATGACTCTACAAGCCTGGCACACCTGTGTTTGGGGAGTTTCTCCCATTCTTCTCTGCAGATCCTCTCAAGTTCTGTCAGGTTGGATGAGGAGCGTCGCTGCACGCTATTTTCAAGTCTGGGCTCCGACTGGGCCACTCAAGGATATTCAGAGACTTGTCCCAAAGCCACTCCTGCGTTGTCTTGGCTGTATGCTTAGGGTCGTTGTCCTGTTGGAAGGTGAACCGTCACACCAGTCTGAGGTCCTGAGCGCTCTGGAACAGATTTTCATCAAGGATATCTCTGTACTTTGCTTCCTTTGTTCATCTTTCCCTCGATCCTGACTAGTCTCTCTGTCACTGTCGCTGAAAAACATCACCACAGCATGATGCTTCCATCACCATGCTTCACCGTAGGGATGGGTGAATCTTGTTTCTCATGGTCTGAGAGTCCTTTAGGTGCCTTTTGGCAAATTCCAAGTGGGCTGTTATGAGCCTTTACTGAGGAGTGGCTTTCGTCAAAGATTGATTGAGTGCTGCAGAGATGGTTGTCCTTCTGGAAGGTTCTCCCATCACCACAGAGGAACTCTGGAGCTCTGTTAGAGTGACCATAAGGTTCTTGGGCACCTCCCTGACCAAGGCCCTTCTCCCTCGATAGCTCAGTTTGGCCGGGCAGCCAGCTCTAGGAAGAGTCTTGCTGGTTCCAAACGTATTCCATTTAAGAATGATGGAGACCACTGTGTTTTTGAGGACCTTCAATGCTGCAGAAATGTTTTGGTACCCTTCCCCAGATCTGTGCCCCAACACAATCCTGTGTCTGAGCTCTTCAGACAATTCATTCGACTTCACGGCTTGTTTTTTTCTCTGTCATGCACTGTCAACTGTGGGACCTCATATAGACAGGTGTGTGCCTTACCCAATCATGTTCAATCAATTGAATTTACCTTAGGTGGACTCCAATCAAGATGTAGAAACATCTCAAGGATGATTATTGGAAACAGGATGCAACTGAGCTCAATTTCGAGTCTCATAGCAAAGCGTCTAAAAAGTTATGAAAATAAGGTATTTCTGTTTAAATTTTTGTTTTCACTTTATCAATATGGGGTATTGTGGGTAGATTGATGAGGAAATGTTTTATTTTTTAAATTTTTTAAAATATTATTATTTATTTTTTTATTTTTTATTTTACCCCTTTTTCTCCCCAATTTCGTGGTATCCAATTGTTGTACTATCTTGTCTCATCGCTACAACTCCCGTACGGGCTCGGGAGAGACGAAGGTTGAAAGTCATGCGTCCTCCGATACACAACCCAACCAAGCCGCACTGCTTCTTAACACAGCACGCATCCAACCCGGAAGCCAGCCGCACCAATGCGCCGGAGGAAACACTGTGCACCTGGCCACCTTGTTTAGCGCACACTGCGCCCAGCCCGCCACAGGAGTCGCTGGTGCACGATGAGACAAGGACACCCCTACCGACCAAGCCCTCCCTAACCCGGGCGACGCTAGGCCAATTGTGCGTCGCCCCACGGACCTCCCGGTCGCGGCCGGTTACGACAGAGCCTGGGCGCGAACCCAGGGACTCTGATGGCACAGCTGGCGCTGCAGTACAGCGCCCTTAACCACTGCGCCACCCGGGAGGCCCTGGAAATGTTTTATTTAATCAATTTCAGAATAAAGCTGTAACGTAACAAATTGTGGAAAAAGGAAAGGGGTCTGAATACTTTCCGAAGGCAATGTATATCAGAGGACTGAAGGGACCACCCTGGAGGAGCTTGTGGCAGACTTGTACGTGTGTTTGTTGTAATCTCTCCAGTTAAAGGTTAATATAGAGTGAATAATTTAATATTGTTGAATTTACGAACGGGATCTGCGAGGGAATACTGGTGGCGAGTTCCGGGTGAAGGCATGAGGGAAATTCCCATCTGACCGAAGAGTACATGGACCCGCCCAGTCCAGACTTTTACTGTGAGCTTCACGGGGAAAGATACCTGATCCGCGAACCTCTGAGGGACATGTCTATTGAATTTCAGTAAGTCAATTTAAATAAATTTCATATATCAAAAAAATATATACAGTACCAGTCAAAAGTTTGGACATACCTACTCATTCTTGATTTTTACTATTTTATGCATTGTAGAATAATAGTGAAGACATCAAAACTATGAAATAACACATATGGAATCATAGAGTAACCAAAAAAGGGTTAACAAATCTAAATATATTTAATATTTTTGATTCTTCAAAGTAGCCACCCTTTGCCTTGATGACAGCTTTGGACACTCCTGACATTCTCTCAACCAGCTTCACCTGGAATGCTTTTCCAACAGTCTTGAAGGAGTTTCCACATATGCTGGACACTTGTTGGCTGTGTTTCCTTCACTCTGTGGTCCAACTCATCCCAAACATTCTCAATTGGGTTGAGGTCGGGTGATTGTGGAGGCCAGGTCATCTTATGCAGAAGTCCATCACTCTCCTTCTTGGTAAGATAGCCCTTACACAGCCTGTAGGTGTGTTGGGTCATTGTACTGTTGAAAAAAAATGATCCCACTAAGCACAAACCAAATGGGATGGCGTATCGCTGCAGAATGCTGTGGTAGCCATGCTGGTTAAGTGTTTCATGAACTCTAAATAAATTACTGACAGTGTTACCAGCAAAGCACAACCACAACTTCACACCTCATCCATGCTTCACGGTGAGAACTACACATGCAGAGATCATCCATTCACCTACTCTGCGTCTCACAAAGACACGGCTGTTGGAACCAAAAATCACAAATTTTGACTCTTCAGACCAAAGGATAGTTTTCCCTCTGTCGAATGTCAATTGCTCGTGTTTCTTGGTCCAAGCAAGTCTCTTCTTCTTATTGGTGTCCTTTAGTAGTGGTTTCTTTGCAGCAATTCGACAATTCCTCTGAACAGTTGATGTTGAGATGTGTCTGTTACTTGAACTGTATAGCATTTATCTTCTGAACTTATCTTCTGCAGCAGAGATAATTCTTGGACTTACTTTCCTGTGGTGGTCCACATGAGAGCCCGTTTCATCATAGCGCTTGATGGTTTATGCAACTACACTCGAAGAAACTTTCAAAGTTCTTTATATTTTTCGCATTGACTTAACTTCATGTCTTAAAGTAATGATGGACTGTCGTTTCTCTTTACTTATTTGAGCTGTTCTTGCCATAATATGGACTTGGTCTTTTACCAAATAGGGATATCTTCTGTATACCACCCATACCTTGTCACAACACAACACAACTGGCTCAAACGCATTAAGAAGGAAAGAAATTCCACAAATGAACTTTGAACAAGGCAAACATGTTAATTGAAATGCATTCCAGGTGACTACATCATGAAGCTGGTTGAGAGAATGCCAAGAGTGTTCAAAGCTGTCACCCAGTCAAAGGGAGGCTACTTTGAAGAATCTGAAATCTAAAATATATTTTGATTTGTTTAACACTTTTGTCATTACTACTTGATCCCATATGTCTTATTTCATAGTTTTGATGTCATCCCTAATATTCTACAGTATAGAAAATAGTAAAAATAAAGAAAAACCCTGGAATGAGTTGGGTGTGTCCAAACCTTTGACTCGTTCTGTATATATTAGGTATTGTCACGGCCCTCGTCGTAATGAGGATCGGACCAAAACGCAGCGTGGTAAGTGTTCATGATTCTTTATTAAGCAAAACACTTGAACAAAATAACAAAGTGGAAAAAACGAAACAGGTGCATAAACTATACATAAAACAACTACCCACAAAACACAGGTGGGAAAAAGGCTGCCTAAGTAAGATTCCCAATCAGAGACAACGATAGACAGCTGCCTCTAATTGGGAACCACACTTGGCCAAAAACAAAGAAATAGAAAACATAGAAATAACAAAACTAGAATGCCCACCCTAGTCACACCCTGGCCTAACCAAAATAGAGAATAAACGCCTCTCTATGGCCGGGGCGTGACAGGTATATGATGTGTATATTTATGTTGTATTATACAGTGTGTTTTTGAAAAAGAGACCTAGGTCTCAATATGTCTTCCCTGTTAAAAACAATGGTTTAATAAATAAAATATCCAGCTATAGGAAATGTCCAGGTGTGATATTCGGAGTAATCCCAATATTATGTATGTATAAAAAACACATCTGGATTCAGAATTTCCGCAAAACTCCAAATATGCATTGGAAATGGTTTGTATTGTATAATGCAAGAGGGATTTAACAAAGATTTGAATTTGGGGGTTACAAAGATGGGGTATTTCAACTTTTGAAATGCTATTTAAGTATACCATAGGCCTAGTTATCACATTTCATTTTGGATTTATTAACTACAAAAAGGTCAAATGTGTTTTTACTCTGGTGCCACACACGCAAGCTTTTTATTTTTTTATTTTACCTTTATTTAACCAGGCAAGTCAGTTAAGAACAAATTCTTATTTTCAATGACGGCCTGGGAACAGTGGGTTAACTGCCTGTTCAGGGGCAGAACGACAGATTTGTACCTTGTCAGCTCGGGGGTTTGAACTCGCAACCTTCCGGTTACTAGTCCAACACTCTAACCACTAGGCTACCCTGCCGCCCCACACAAGCTTGTTAGCTAATGCTGCAAGTGCTGCACACGCAAGCTTGTTAGCTAATGTTAGCTAGCTCAAGCTTGTTAGCTAGCAAGCTCAAATGAGATTCAAAGTTCCTCCATAGAAGCTGCTCCTCCTAGGTATAGTTATGTGGACCTAATTCAGATAAGGCATGTCATAACAAGATGCCCAGCTCTTCAAGCCTCCTTCTCACTCTCTCTCTCACTCTCCCCAGTCCCACCCGCACATTTTCACTCGCATCTTGCACCATAGGCTACACTTGTCTGTCCCATCATGCATGTAAACAACTAGCTTGACTGCTGCTCTACACTCTTTGAAAAAAAGGTGTTATCTAAAACCTAAAAGGGTTCTTTGGCTGTTCCCATAGAATAACCCTTTGAAGAACAATGTTTGGTTCCAGGTAGAACTCTTTTGGGGTCCATGTAGAACCCTTTCCACGGAGGGTTCTACATGGAACCCAAAAGGGATTTTCTTGGATCCAAAAAGGGTTCTCCAATGGGTTATTCTATGGGACAGCCAAGTAACCTTTTTTTCTAAGAGTGTATCTGCACTGATTGGTGAAGTGAATGAGCTAAATGTAAAACACTTAACTGATTTCACAGGTTAAAAAGGAACAGAAGGGAACGATGTAAATAGGTGCTTTTATGGGGTTCAAACTGTTTCAGAACTTTATTTTGCCGTAGGGAAAAGTGTAATGAAATGAAAAAAATAGTGAGATCGATTGGAAAGTTATTTTGTTTACAACCCCTGGGTGTGAATACTTTCTAATTTGAGTGCCCCAAATTTATGTTTACTATAATACGTCTAGTCTATGAGACCAGGCTGCAAATCGATTTGTTCGATTGTATATATGATTAGCCATCAGGTCAGAATACTGCACATAATCCAAGTGGTAAAAAAATCACTGTCCTGCAATGGTTATATTGTACCTGAGCTTTTACTTAATTAAAAAAAGAACTGACAAATATAAAATAAAAATATATATAAAGATTATCAGGACAGACAATCCCATCCATATCCAATTGGCACACTATTCCCTAGACCCACTCCAACTTGCCTACCGCCCCAATAGATCCACAGATAAAGCAATCTCAATCGCACTCCACACTGCCCTTCACACCTGGACAAAAGGAACACCTATGTGAGAATGCCACATTGACACAGCTCGGCGTTCAACACCACAGTGCCCACAAAGCTCATTACTAAACTAAGGACTTTGGGATTAAACACCTCCCTCTGCAACTGGATCCTGGACTTCCTGACAGGCCGTCCCCAGTTGGTAAGGGTAGGCAAGAACACATCTGCCACTCTGATCCTCAACACTGGGGCCCCTCAGGGGTGCTTGCTCAGTCCTCTCCTGTAATCCCTGTTCACCCACAACTGCGTGGCCAAGCACGACTCCAACACCATCATTAAGTTTGCTGACGACACAACAGTGGTAGGCCTGATCACCCACAACAATGAGACAGCCTGGTCAGAGACCTGGCAGTGTGGTGCCAGGACAACAACCTCTCCCTCAATGTGAGCAAGACAAAGGAGCTGATCATGTACTACAGGAAAGGGAGGGCCGAACAGGCCTCCATTAACATCGATGGGGCTGTAGCGGAGCGGGTCAAAAGTTTCATGTTCCTTGGTGTCCACATCACCAACACACTATCATGGTCCAAACACACCAAGACAGTCATGAAGAGGGAACGGCAACACCTTTTCCCCCTCATGAGACATAAAACATTTGGCATGGGTCCCCAGATCTTCAAAAAGTTCTACAGCTGCACCATCAAGGGCATCCTGACCGGTTGCATCACCACCTGGTATGGCAATTGCTCGGCATCCGACCGTAAGGCGCTACAACGGCCCAGTACATCACTGGGGCCAAGCTTCCTGCCATCCAGGATCTATATACTAGGCTATGTCAAAGGAAGGCTCAAAAAATTGTCCAAGACTCCAGTCACCCAAGTCATAGACCGTTCTCTCTGCTACCACATGGCAAGTGGTACCGGAGCGCCAAGTCTAGCTCCAAAAGGCTCCTTAACTGCTTCCACCCCCAAGCCGTAAGACTGCTGAACAATTAATCAAATGGCCACCCAGACTATTTAAATTCAGACTATTTACATTTTTACTCTGCTGCTACTCTCTGTTTATTATCTATGCATAGTCACTTTACCCCTACCTACATGCACAAATTACCTCGACTAACCTGTACATTGACTCGGTACCGGTACCTCCTGTATATAGCCTCGTTATTGTTATTTTATTGTGTTACTTTTTATTACATTTTTTACTTTAGTTTATTTAGTAAATATTTTATTAACTCTATTTCTTGAACTGCATTGTTAATTAAGGGCTTGTAAGTAAGCATTTCATGCATTTCATGCATTTCACATCTGTTTATTCGGCGCATGTGACAAAAAAAATGTATTTGATATATAGTGCACTTCTTTTGACGAGAGCCCTATCTGGTCAAAAGTAGCGCAGTATGTAGGAAAAAGGGGTCCATTTGGGACACAACCACATACATCATCAAACCCATGCTGTTCTGGTACAGTGGAGTGACCCACATTCCCTCATTAAAATCATTGTATCACCTGATCTCGTGCACTGTTGTTGGGGGGAAATAGCACAGTCCAATTTAATACAGCCAGAGGTTTTTGTAGCATCACGGCAAACATTAGAATGCTAAAGGACACTGCACTCTGGAAGGGTATCGAGCTGATGTGGCTATGCTGTTCCACTGACACCAGCCATTTGATCAAACACACAACAACAACTATGGATTTGGTTGGAGGGGGAACGACGTAGTGTACTAGGGGAACATGATACTCCACAAAGGCAATTTGTAACAACAGCTATTAAGGTATAACAAACAACACGCAAGTGAGAAAAAAGCAGGCCACTGTACATCACATCGGCCTACTGATGTGATATATTATGACAGGATGGCGGGAGGGGAGGCCGAAAGAAAGAGAATGACAGAAGCACATTTTTCTTTTTCATTGCAGCCACTTTTGCTCTGTTCTTCCCTCACAGCAGCAGCTGAAACAGGTGTGCTTTGACTTAGGGCACTGAGGGCACAGAAGTGCTGTCCCATTTTACAGGTCACGCTGACTGAGTACACACACACAGCCACACACTCACTCACCTCACACACCCCAGTTGTATATTCCAACTGCACGCATTATACGCAAAATGTCCACACGCACACACACACACACTACGACACACTGTTAGTCACCCTACTCACAAAGACACTCATTACAACCATCTCATGGCTACATAACACATGACGGACTAGGTCTTCGGCTCAGGAAACAGAGGGTTCCTGTTTGTTCGCCAAGCTCTATTGTTACCCTAGCTGACGCTCTCCTATACTATATACACTCTCAGCTCAGTGAGTCGCTCTCTCTCTTTCCCCTTCTCTCTGTCTTTCTTCGTGTTACAAAGAATTTGAGTTATGTACTGTATGTCTATATTTCTCAATCCAAAATGTTCAATACTCCCTTTGTTCTTTTAGACCCCAATCTCTAATCTGGACCTCTCACTCGACTGATATTGACCTGTTAACACACATACAACATAAATCTCTAAAACACATTTTTCAGCTTTTATCTCTCCCTGGAGTCATGAGTCACTTCTCCTTTCTGACTTAATCATACACGGTCTTCTTTGTCAACTCAAACTTTCTTTCTCTCTCTGTATCTTTTGGCCCCCGAGTGGCGCAGCAGTCGGGAGCCCAAACATTATCTCGGTGCTAGAGGCGTCACTACAGACCCTGGTTTGATTCCAGGCTGTATCACAACCGGCCGGGATTGGGAGTCCCGTAGTGCGGCACACAATTGGCCCAGCGTCGTCCGGGTTAGGGTTTGGTCGGGGTTGGCTGTCATTGTAAATAAGAATTTGTTCTTAACTGGCTTGCCTAGTTAAATAAAGGTAAAATGAAGAAAAAAAAACGATGTTCCCTCCAAGCTGTAACTTCACGCTGTGGGAATAGGGGTTCTGTTTGCATGTGGGAGGCAGTCAGCGGTGTTGGGGGATTGAAGAAAAGTCTGGATGAGCATCTAGATTTAATGTACCATTCAGGTCATCAATTGTTCAACGTGCAAATTCCCTTCCTTTTAACCCCCTATCTTCTCAACATTTTGCCTCTGTTTCCCCTGTTTCCTTCCCTCCTTTCCTCCTGTCTCGGCCCCTCTCCACTCCACAAACTCAATCCCCAGTTTTCTCTATCCCCACTGCTTTTCTCCCTCCCAACCTCTCACTTTAACCTCTCTCCACTGCTTCTCTCCCTCCCAACCTCTCACTTTAACCTCTCTCTCCCCTGCCTCTCTCCCTCCTAACCTCTCGCTCCACTGTCTACCTCCCTGCCAACCTCTCACTTTAACCTCTCTCTCCACTGCTTCTCTCCCTCCTAACCTCTCACTTTAACCTCTCTCCACTGCTTCTCTCCCTCCCAACCTCTCACTTTAACCTCTCTCTCCACTGCTTCTCTCCCTCCCAACCTCTCACTTTAACCTCTCTCTCCACTGCCTCTCTCCCTCCTAACCTCTCACTTTAACCTCTCTCTCCACTGCCTCTCTCCCTCCTAACCTCTCACTTTAACCTCTCTCTCACTGCCTCTCTCCCTCCTAACCTCTCGCTCCACTGTCTACCTCCCTCCCAGTCACTCCTCCATCTCTCCCCACTGCCTTTCCCGTCCCTCTACCCTTTCCCAGGGAGGCTCTTGTGTCTGCCAGGCCCTCTCTGCTGGAGCACAGGTTCCCTGAGTACAGGAAGAGGAGCTGGCAGAGAAACACATTGAGAAACGCCAGCACGGTCGTTCCCACTGAGGCACACATGCACAGGGCTAGTCACACTGAGGTAACACAGACAACTACACTACAAGTCACAGAAACATATATTCGTAAACAAAGGCATATATAAATATATATAGGTAGATGCAGGCAAACGTACTCACACACTATTGCAAATGCATTTGTAGAGGGGTACTCACATTCACTGTCTGTAATAAATACTATTTGACAATTGCAGTTTTATATACTCAGGCTCAATACTCAACATACAATTAGAGTCAAATATTCACTAAATGTTTGTGTAGGGTAGGCCTATATGAGTAGAGTATGTGTGTGTTAAAAGACACACATATTCTACTAATATACACAAAAACATAGTATCTTACACACTTGTATGCATGTACAAACCCTGTTAAAACAGAAAGAACCTGTGCCTGCAGGCACGCACACCATCACTGACACTATTAACAGTAAACACCAACGTCCCATTTTAAACTGTGAATGATGTTAATGTCTCAGTGGCTCTTCAGTGTCTCCCTTGCCCTCCCTAAGTGAATTATGTGTACGTCTCTCTGGCCCCTAAGTACACTCTAAAAAGGGCAGTGCCCTCCGCTGCCTGCCAGCCACTCCAAGTTCACCACTGTGAATGAACGAATGTGACCCTCGGCACCTAAAGAGGCATTGAACTAATGACGCTGGCTGTGCCACTGAGCACATGAAACATCTGTTGGTCCATTTTTAACTTGGTATATCATTACCATCACATAGGGTGAGACCAAGGTTGGGAATGATAATCTTTGAAAATTGAGAGGAGGGGACATATAGTTGAAGTCGGAAGTTTACATACACTTAAGTTGGAGTCATTAAAACTCGTTTTTCAACCACTCCACAAATTTCTTGTTAACAATCTATAGCTTTGGCAAGTCGGGTAGGACATCTACTTTGTGCATGACACCAGTAATTTTTCCAACAATTGTTTCCAGACAGATTATTTCACTTATCACTTCACTGTATCACAATTCCAGTGGATCAGAAGGTTGCATACACTAAGTTGACTGTGCCTTTAAACAGCCATAAAATGATGGCATGGCTTTAGAAGCTTCTAATAGGCTAATTGACATCATTTGAGTCAATTGGAGGTCTACCTGTGGATGTATTTCAAGGCCTACCTTCAAACTCAGTGCCTCTTTGCTTGACATTATGGGAAAATCAAAAGAAATCAGCCAAGACCTCAGAAGAAAATTGTAGACCTCCACAAGTCTGGTTCATCCTTGGGAACAATTTCCAAACGCCTGAAGGTACCACGTTCATCTGTACAAACAATAGTACGCAAGTATAAACACCATGGGACCACGCAGCCGTCATACGCTCAGGAAAGAGACGCGTTGTCTCCGTTCTGTCTCCTCTCAATGTATTTTGGTGAGAAAAGTGCAAATCAATCCCAGAACAACAGCAAAGGACCTTGTGAAGATGCTGGAGGAAACAGGTACAAAAGTATCTATATCCACAGTAAAACAAGTCCTATATCGACATAACCTGAAAGGTCGCTCAGAAATGAAGAAGCCGCTGCTCCAAAACCGCCATAAAGAAGCCAGACTACAGTTTGCAACTGAACATGGGACAAAGATCGTGCTTTTTGGAGAAATGTCCTCTGGTCTGATGAAACAAAAATATAACTTTTTTGCCATAATGACCATTGTAATGTTTGAAGGAAAAAGGGAGAGGCTTGCAAGCCGAAGAACACCATCCCAACAGTGAAGCACGGGGGTGGCAGCATCATGTTGTGGGGGTGCTTTGCTGCAGGAGGGACTGGTGCAATTCACAAAATAGATGGCATCATGAGGCGGACAATTATGTGGATATATTGAAGAAAAATCTTAAGACATCATTCAGGAAGTTGGTCGCAAATGGATCTTCCAAATGGACAATACCCAAAGCATACTTCCACTGTTGTGGCAAAATGGCTTAAGGACAACAAAGTCAATTATTGGAGTGGCCATCACAAAGCCCTGACCTCAATCCTATAGAAGATTTGTGTGCAGAACTGAAAAGGCGTGTGCGAGCAAGGAGGCCTACAAACTTGACTCAGTTACACCAGCTCTGTCAGGAGGAATGGGCCAAAATTCACCCAACTTATTGTGGGAAGCTTGTGGAAGGCTACCCGAAAAGTTTGACGTTTGACAATTTAAAGGCAATGGTACCAAATACTAATAGAGTGTATGTAAACTTCTGACCCACTGGGAATGTGATGAAAGAAATAAAAGATTAAATAAATCATTCTCTCTACTATTATTCTGACATTTCACATTCTAAAAATAAAGTGGTGATCCTAAAGAAACACCAAACAGACAAACTATGTTTTATTTTTTTTGCATCATCCTCCCCTAGCTGTAACAAACGTTGTTGTTGTTATAAATTGTTTGACACTGCTTGTATTAAATTAAATCTCCCTGACACTTTGGGGTTAGAGTGTTGGGCCAGTAACCAAAAGGTAGCTGGATTGAATCCCCGCGCTGACAAGGTAAAAAGTTGTTCTTCTGCCTCTGAACAAGGCAGTTAACCCACTGTTCCCTGGCAGGCCGCCATTGTAAATAAGAATTTGTTCTTAACTGACTTGCCTAGTTAAAAAAAAAAAAATGAAACACTACATATCACTATTTACCTATGATGTCATTACTCTGCGCCCAGTGGTGAGTTGGTTTTTAGGAAGAAGGAAAGAAACCCGATTAATCTTTTTATTAGATGATTTAACGATGTGGCTATATTTGTATTTTGAATTCATCTAACGTTATCGCAAATTCGCTGTCGAATAGATGCACTTTGTGTCGCATAGGAACCTAAATAAAGTTAGATATCTAAATAATCTGTTCTCTCTACTCTAGTAAAGGCGCTGTTGCACCTTTTTCACCACACTGTTTGTGTGGGTGGACCATTTCAGTTTGTCCAAGATGTGTACGCCGAGGAACTTAAAACTTTCCACCTTCTCCACTGCTGTCCCGTCAATGTGAATAGGGGGGTGCTCCCTCTGCTGTTTCCTGAAGTCCATGATCATATCCTTGTTTTGTTGACATTGAGTGAGAGGTTGTTTGCAAACACCTCAATCCGAGAACCCTCACCTCCTCCCTGTAGGCTGTCTCATCGTTGTTGGTAATTAAGCCTACTATTGTTGTGTCGTCTGCAAACTTGATGATTGAGTTGAAGGCGTGCATGGCCACGCAGTCATGGGTGAATAGGGAGTACAGGAGGGGGCTGAGCACGCACCCTTGTGGGGCCACAGTGTTGAGGATAAGCGAAATGGAGATGTTGTTTCCTACCTTCCCAACCTGGGTGGTGGCCCGTCAGGAAGTCCAGGACCCAATTGCACAGGGCGGGGTTGAATCCCAGGGTCTCAAGCCTAATGATGAATTTGGAGGGTACTATGGTATTGAATGCTGAGCTATCGTCAATGAACAGCATTCTTACATAGGTGTTCCTCTTGTCCAAATGGGATAGGGTGGTGGGGATTGCATCATTTCTGGACCTATTGGGGCGGTAAGCAAATTGAAGTGGGTCTAGGGTGACAGGTAAGGTGGAAGTGATATGATCCCCGACTAGTCTCTCAAAGCACTTCATGATGACAGAAGTGAGTGCTACGGGGCGATAGTAATTTAGTTCAGTTACCTTTGCATTCTTGGGTACAGGAACAATGGTGTACATCTTGAAGCTTGTGGGGACAGCACACTGGGATATGGAGAGATTGAATATGTCTGTAAACACACAAGCCAGCTGGTCTGCGCTTGCTCTGAAGACGCGGCTAGGGATGCTGTCTGGGCCGGCAGCCTTGCGAGGGTTAACACATTTAAATATCTTACTCACTTCAGCCACATAGAAGGAGAGCCCACAGTCCTTGGTAGCGGGCCACTTCGGTGCCACTGTATTATCTTCAAAGCGGGCAAAGAAGGTGTTTAGTTTGTTTGGAAGCAAGACGTTAGTGTCTGTGACTTGGCTGGTTTTCCTTTTGTAGTCCGTTATTGTCTGTAGACCCTGCCACATACGTCTCGTGTCTGAACTGCTGAATTGCGACTCCACTTTGTCTCTATGCTGACATTTTGCTTGTTTGATTTCCTTGCTGGGGGAAGAAGTACACTGTTTGTATTCAGCCATATTCCCAGTCATCTTTTCATGGTTAAATGAGGTTGTTCACGCTTTCAGTTTTGCGCGAACGCTGCCATCTATCCACGGTGTCTGGTTAGGGTAGGTTTTAATAGTCACAGTGTGTACAACATATTCTTTACACTTCCTTATAAACTCCGAATAGGCGTATATGTCAATATTATTCTCTGAGTCCGCGTGATCAAAACAATGTTGAAGCGTGAATTCCGATTGGTCAGACCAGCGTTGAATAGTGCTTAGCATGGGCACTTCCCAGAGGTGTGGACTCGAGTCACATGACTTGGACTCTAGTCAGACTCGAGTCACAAATATGATGACTTGCAACTCGACTTTGACTTTAACACCAATGACTAGTGACTTAACTTGGACTTGTGCCTTTTGACTCAACCTGACTTGATACCCTCCCCAAGCCCAAATTTTAAAAATTATGTTATTAAAAAAAGTGTGCAGCACATCAACTCTTCATTTAATGGATTACAGTTTGAATCGGACAGCAGCCAATCAAATTGTGCCAGGTGAGAAAAAGTTGTGCGTGGCAGTGCAGAGGAACGTCTGCGGGTGAATTCAGATGAAGCCCTTGGAAAGATGCTAACAAAATTATAATTTTCAAATATAAAGATGAAGCTATATCAAAAAAAATGGATTGCAACTTGCAAAACATGCGGCAAGAAAATTACAGACAGAGGCATAACAATTTCCAACTTTGTTCAACATTTGAAGCTGCACAAAGAACGATAACTCGTGGCCAATATAGCCGACAGCTATATAATTTATAACTTTACTAGTGTAGCAAGTAGGCTAACGTTACGTTAAATCAATGAGCCTCCACACAGTCAGTCAGTGCAGGAACGTGATAATTGCACCCAAGATTGAGCTACAACTGGCTAGGCAGTTGGTAGCCTAAATCCTTCCTGATGTTACTGCATTTCCTAAAACCATTGCCATACGTTAGCCTACTGTAACCACACAGAGTGTGTGTGTTAAGGTTGGGCGATTGTGTACAAGCCTACATCGCCCGATTGCGCCCCATAGCAATCCTCGATAGTTGAGGGCGGGGGTCTTTCTCATGGCTACCCATGTATTTCCATGGAAACATAACGTTTATTTAGAAAGTAATAAATATATACATATTTTTAAAAGCATTCATGATTTGCGTAAATGTAATATACTAACTATTACTCTTGTTAAAAATATGAAATGGTATTACATTTGGTGAAGAGCACATTATGACTTCTTTAGCACTCAAAACTCAAAGTTTAGGACTCTTTAGAGACTTGACTTGATACTTGACGGTCTTGACTTGAGACTTGACTCAGACTTGCCTGTCTTGACTTGGGACTTGCCTTGGGACTTGAGTGCTAAGACTTGAGACTTACTTGTGACTTGTAAAACAATGACTTGGTCCCACCTCTGGTACTTCCTGTTTGAGTTTCTGTCTATATGAAGGGAGAAGTGTCTTGGGCCTTCAGCAAATGACTTGTGTGAGAATGATAAAGACACGGAAGAGCCTTGTCTAGAATAACCACCTGAGCTGCAAAATAGAAAGTAAATATGATTTAGGCCTATTCAGCTACCTAAATATGCCATGTTGTTGTGTGTTATTTACTGGCCATATAATTGCATAATTTATTTGTATAGCTGTATGGGGCTACTGTGGTGATCATGTAACCTAATGAATCACACTTTTTACAGTATTTGGGAGCATTGACTGTAGGCCTTCTATTAGGCATTTTGACTGTTGTATTAGTGAATTCCACTCTACTGTATATGTAGGCTTGTTATAGCCGTTTGCGTTGCACAACCTCATCACGCAGAGGCTATATCCATATCAATAAATGAGACATAACAAAATATTGATGACGTATGGGCTATAACCTGTCCTGAGTAAAATAGCCAAGGGGTCATAAATGTTCAAGGCTATTTATAGCCTTTTCTTATTGCCAGATCTGTTTTCCCCATCAGCCACTGCACGTGCTTCTTCAACTATTTTGTTTAACATATATTTAGAGGATATATTTAGAGGCCTGTGAGCTAGGGCCTCTTTTTAAAGGGACCCCTATAATAAAAACAGTTATTAAACACAAATAGAGTTCTACAATTATTCCGCAAGACACCAGTACCCAAAATGATAGCCTAGATTACAATGCTTACAAGTTGAAGGCCTATGTTTTATTTGGATAGGCCTAAATTAAACATTGAATTATTAAAGTGATAGGCTAAAGAACTTTGGAGAATTCAGATAATTTTGAATACACACTTCAATAAACAAATTGTTCTTTTCTCTTTGAGTTAGTTCCTATTGCAACTCAGACAAACGACTGAATGGATGACGTACTGACTGACTGAAGGATGAATTAAATGTTCAAATATGTTGGAATGACGAGTTGCACGCATCATGCATGCTCAGCACTTTATTTGGCTAGTAGGTAAATAGGTCTACATGAGGGTATAATGACTCTTGGTCTGCATGACTCCAGAAGGGCATCTTCTGAGGCTGAGAGGTGCTTTTCCGAAGGAGCATGGTGCTGTGGTGCTGCATGGCGGTCACAAGCTCATCACCTGGGCAGCAGTGTCACGATGGAGGGAATAGCCTATATGGAGACTACTTAAGACCAATGCAGCAGAGTTATTGTAAAGTGTGGGAATAAGCTCATGTCGAGATTTAGCCTATGTTTATTCTCTCCCTTGTTCATTTCAAAGTCCATATGTTCATGAGCCGATTCATATAAATTATGTCAAATTATTACATTTTAAATTCATTATTAACCACTCCTACAGAATATGATCTGGCAAAATTTGGAGCTATGAAATAAATATCAAAATATTCAATAAAAAAAATATTTTGAGTGGCAAAGACTCCAGTGGTCATATATAATTCATAGATTCCCCAAACAGTTATTATTATTCTATGATTCATTATTCCTGGTATATACTATTGGTTATTATTGCAGACAGAGCCCATAGAATGGGGTGGTGCAATACTGAATTAGTCATATTTTGATAAGGTGTATGCATGGGGATGTCCACGTCACCCAGAGATATGCCCATGCTGTAGAGATAGACCTAGCGGACTGAAACTTCACTGGTATAGGCATAATACAGCTAGTGCTATCTAGACTTACACTGGCAAACACATCCATTACATTAGCTACTTAAATGTGAAGTAAACTCAACTAAAGAGAAATAGAGAATGAAGACTTTTAACTTGAAAACATGCAGGATACCTCTTTCCGGACTCCCTGACTTTTTGTATTGTGTTATGCTTGTTCGGGTAGCACTCCTCACAGGTAATTTGGTGTATGTTTTTATATGTTGGTGAGATGAACCTGTCAAAACTCGGAAAGGTTTTATTGTCCGTCAGAATTGCAACAGATTTGTTCAAGTCTAACATTTTAGTCCGTAATCGTAATGTGGTGTTTGTATGTTCATGGATGAAATTTCACGTTTATGTTCATGTTTCACGCATGGATTTTCTTACAATCCTAACAATATGTACTGTACGTTCAACCGTTTGGCAGGTATTTGTCTCCATATGCGCTATCGGATGTAACGTTGCATTCAAACCAACTGGGAACTCAGAGAACTGGGAAGTGTGCTCAAAACAACTGGGAACTCTGAAAAAAACGAGCTCCGACTGGGAAAAATCGATTTGAATGTCATCCAACTCGGGAACTCGGGCCTCTTTCTAGAGCTCTGACTTTCTGACCTAAAGATCACTGACATCATGATTTGACCTCGTATTTTTCAGAGTTCCCAGTTGTTTTGAACGTGGCATAAAACAATGAGCCCTGGGCAGAGGAGACGATGAATCTGTATTGTTCTTGACCAAGTGCACATGCGCCAAATCCACCTCTTTAAAAAGATCACTGTAAAAACGTACACTAAATTGTCTACTTATTCTACTTGCATGAAAAATTATTACATTGAGTGTGGCGCATGTGACACATCCATTTAATAATACATTCATATTGTTGTAGGTGATAAAAATCAATTATCTTTCTGGATCTGATCCAGCATCAACATGTGCGTGGCAAAAAATAAAGAAGCTAATGATCCTCTGAGGCTAAGTCATGCTCCCTGGTGAAGTATTTTGAATGATTTTATTTAGACAGGAGTAATTAAATAGTTTTGGCGAAACATCAATTTCCTTTAAAGGCAATCCAACATCTTAACAGTGCACTGTGGACCCGCCAACTTTATTTTCCAATCACAAGAGGCTGAAACCAGAGATCTGTATATAATGACAAGATGCTCATGTTTCTTCCCTAACAATGGGATCTTTGTCCCAAAGGCGGGAAGGCAGGCGACAAGCTTAGGTCTGCATATTATTACCCTAAGAAATGCATTGGGTTTATACTGAACAGAATTTGGCGAGAGTGAGCCCTCTCACTTCGCCTCTTCATCTACTGAAACTACATCATCGGAGAAAGCACCCGAGCCCTGAAGATTCCCATCATCCTGGTCTACATGACCAAGCTCCTGGAGTGGGTGTTCGGCATCTCGGTAATAGGTGCCGCATTGGCTCTCGTGACTTTTGAGGCACGAGGCTCCCAGAGGCCTACAGGGAGGTGGCCGGGCCCATGCCTGAGTATCTGCTGGTAGTTTTCGGCTGCTACAAGGTAGCCACCTTCAACGACTGTGAGGAGGCATCCAAAGAACTAAAGGCTCAGATAAAGGAGGCCAAGTAGGACCTGAGAAAAAAAGGTTTGAAGATGTGAAAAGTTGAGACTATAGAGACTCTTAGAGAGACTGTTTTAGACACCACAAAGACAGATTTGGACACATACACAACGCAAAGTTTTTACCATGGACCATGTCTTTTTTACATTTCCTACAGTTCCCAATGTCCATAGAGTGGAGTGGATAAAGTCTTAAAATCAAATAGGTTCTTCCTGAGTTACATACATCATTGGATGCTGTAATTCCTGTTCATTATTTAACCTATACTGATGCCTAGTCACACGGAAGACTCATCCATCATCCATATCTGACAGCACTATCCAGTAGCCATTTAGACAGTGCATCTTACAAAAAAACAGTAACACATAGCCCTCAGATCAGGTCTTTCAGCAGATATGTTTTCTGAAAATAAATCAATACTGTTTTAGCAAAGATTCCTATCCCTATTGTGTTTGCAAGTTGGTCACGTACACTACCGTTCAAAAGTTTGGGGTCACTTAGAAATGTCCTTGTTTTTGAAAGAAAAGCTATTTTTTTGTCCTTTAAAATAACATCAAATTGATCAGAAATACAGTGTAGACATAGTTAATGTTGTAAATGACTATTGTAGCTGGAAACGGCTGATTTGAAGAAGAGTGAAGAGTGAACAGTGAAGAGGCGACTCCGGGATGCTGGCCTTCTAGGCAGAGTTGCAAAGAAAAACCCATATCCCAGATTGTCCCAAAAAAATAAAAGATTAAGATTGGCAAAAGAACACAGACACTGGACAGAGGAACTCTGCCTAGAAGGCCAGCATCCCGGAGTCGCCTCTTCACTGTTGATGTTGAGATTGGTGTTTTGCAGGTACTATTTAATGAAGCTGCCAGTTGAGGACTTGTGAGGTGTCTGTTTCTCAAACTAGACACTCTAATGTACTTGTCATCTTGCTAAGTTGTGCAGGGGCCTCCTACTCCTCTTTATACTCTGGTTAGAGCCAGTTTGCACTGTTCTGTGAAGGGAGTAGTACACAGCGTTGTACAAGATCTTCAGTTTCTTGGCAGTTTCTCGCATAGAGTAGACTTCATTTCTCAGAACAAGAATAGACTAATGACTTTTAGAAGTAGTTTGTTTCTGGCCATTTTGAGCCTGTAATTGAACGCACAAATGCTGATGCTCCAGATACTCAACTAGTCTAAAGAAGGCCAGTTTTATTGCTTCTTTAATCAGTACAACAGTTTTCAGCTGTGCAAACATAATTGCAAAAGGGTTTTCTAATGATCAATTATCCTTTTAAAATGATAAACTTGGATTAGCTAACACAACATGCCATTGGAACACAGGAGTGATGGTTGCTGATAATGGGCCTCTGCACCCCTATGTAGATATCCCATAAAAAAAATCAGCCGTTTCCTGCTACAATAGTCATTTACATTAACAATGTCTACACTGTATTTCTAATCAAGACAAAACATTTGCTTTTCTTTCAAAAACAGGGACATTTCTAAGTGACCCCAAACTTTTGAACAGTCGTGTATGTTCTGATGCCACTGGTAACAAATGAACAGACTGCTGCTTACATATGCTTGGTTTTATCCAATAACATCAAGGGAAACAGAGCAAACACATTAAATACTTGTACTATTACATCACTAGTGCTTGTACTATTACGATAACCCTATAAAGGGCACTTGTGCACTGTGAAGGAAATAGACAAGACCCTTTAGGAATGTCTATAACATAAAGCACAGTCAAATCACTGTTCTGTGGCCAAGTGTAGTTCATTGTGAAAAGCCTACTAATGAAACTCAAGGGTCATGCTGGTACAGAACGGGACTAGTTTCTGTCCCAGGAATGTCAAACAATTGCGTACTGTCTAGCTAATTGAGTAGTATGTCTGGAGATTCAGCTGTTGATCGCATTGGCCAGTTTTTGTGTTCAAAAAGGGCACATTCCATTGTAATGTTTCAGACTTGTGTCCTGAGGCAATTGCGACCTAATAAAGACTGACAGTTTTCCCAAAGCGCTCTTTCTCTCTCTTTGTGTGTGTGTGTGTGTGTGTGTGTGTATGTATGTATGTATGTATGTGTGTGTATGTATGTATGTGTGTGTGTGTGTGTGTGTGTGTGTGTGTGTGTGTGTGTGTGTGTGTGTGTGTGTGTGTGTGTGTGTGTGTGTGTGTGTGTGTGTGTGTGTGTGTGTTTGATGAATATCTCAACATATGGCCTCAGCTTAGGAGCTTCTTTACTTCAACCACATAATTATTATTATTTTTTTTTTCACCTTTATTTAACCAGGTAGGCTAGTTGAGAACAAGTTCTCATTTGCAACTGCGACCTGGCCAAGATAAAGCATAGCAGTGTGAACAGACAACAGAGTTACACATGGAGTAAACAATTAACAAGTCAGTAACACAGTAGAAAAAAAGGGGAGTCTATATACATTGTGTGCAAAAGGCATGAGGAGGTAGGCGAATAATTACAATTTTGCAGATTAACAACACTGGAGTGATAAATGATCAGATGGTCATGTACAGGTAGAGATATTGGTGTGCAAAAGAGCAGAAAAGTAAATAAATAAAAACAGTATGGGGATGAGGTAGGTAAAAAATGGGTGGGCTGTTTACCGATAGACTATGTACAGCTGCAGCGCTCGGTTAGCTGCTCAGATAGCAGATGTTTGAAGTTGGTGAGGGAGATAAAAGTCTCCAACTTCAGCGATTTTTGCAATTCGTTCCAGTCACAGGCAGCAGAGAACTGGAACGAAAGGCAGCCAAATGAGGTGTTGGCTTTAGGGATGATCAGTGAGATACACCTGCTGGAGCGCGTGTTGCCATTGTGACCAGTGAACTGAGATAAGGCGGAGCTTTACCTAGCATGGACTTGTAGATGACCTGGAGCCAGTGGGTCTGGCGACGAATATGTAGCGAGGGCCAGCCGACTAGAGCATACAAGTCGCAGTGGTGGGTGGTATAAGGTGCTTTAGTGACAAAACGGATGGCACTGTGATAAACTGCATCCAGTTTGCTGAGTAGAGCGTTGGAAGCAATTTTGTAGATGACATCGCCGAAGTCGAGGATCGGTAGGATAGTCAGTTTTACTAGGGTAAGTTTGGCGGCGTGAGTGAAGGAGACTTTGTTGCGGAATAGAAAGCCGACTCTTGATTTGATTTTCGATTGGAGATGTTTGATATGAGTCTGGAAGGAGAGTTTGCAGTCTAGCCAGACACCTAGGTACTTATAGATGTCCACATATTCAAGGTCGGAACCATCCAGGGTGGTGATGCTGGTCAGGAGTGCGGGTGCAGGCAGCGAACGGTTGAAAAGCATGCATTTGGTTTTACTAGCGTTTAAGAGCAGTTGGAGGCCACGGAGTGTTGTATGGCATTGAAGCTCGTTTGGAGGTTAGATAGCACAGTGTCCAAGGATGGGCTGGAAGTATACAGAATGGTGTCGTCTGCGTAGAGGTGGATCAGGGAATCGCCCGCAGCAAGAGCAACATCATTGATATATACAGAGAAAAGAGTCGGCCCGAGGATTGAACCCTGTGGCACCCCCATAGAGACTGCCAGAGGACCGGACAGCATGCCCTCCGATTTGACACACTGAACTCTGTCTGCAAAGTAATTGGTGAACCAGGCAAGGCAGTCATCCGAAAAACCGAGGCTACTGAGTCTGCCGATAAGAATATGGTGATTGACAGAGTCGAAAGCCTTGGCAAGGTCGATGAAGACGGCTGCACAGTACTGTCTTTTATCGATGGTGGTTATGATATCGTTTAGTACCTTGAGCGTGGCTGAGGTGCACCCGTGACCGGCTCGGAAACCAGATTGCACAGCGGAGAAGGTACGGTGGGATTCGAGATGGTCAGTGACCTGTTTGTTGACTTGGCTTTCGAAGACCTTAGATAGGCAGGGCAGGATGGATATAGGTCTGTAACAGTTTGGGTCCAGGGTGTCTCCCCCTTTGAAGAGGGGGATGACTGCGGCAGCTTTCCAATCCTCGGAGATATCAGACGATATGAAAGAGAGGTTGAACAGGCTGGTAATAGGGGTTGCGACAATGGCGGCGGATAGTTTCAGAAATAGAGGGTCCAGATTGTCAAGCCCAGCTGATTTGTACGGGTCCAGGTTTTGCAGCTCTTTCAGAACATCTGCTATCTGGATTTGGGTAAAGGAGAACCTGGAGAGGCTTGAGCGAGTAGCTGCGGGGGGGGGGGGGGGGGGGGGGGGGGGCGGAGCTGTTGGCCGAGGTTGGAGTAGCCAGGCGGAAGGCATGGCCAGCCGTTGAGAAATGCTTGTTGAAGTTTTCGATAATCATGGATTTATCGGTGGTGACCGTGTTACCTAGCCTCAGTGCAGTGGGCAGCTGGGAGGAGGTGCTCTTGTTCTCCATGGACTTCACAGTGTCCCAGAACTTTTTGGAGTTGGAGCTACAGGATGCAAACTTCTGCCTGAAGAAGCTGGCCTTAGCTTTCCTGACTGACTGCGTGTATTGGTTCCTGTCTTCCCTGAACAGTTGCATATCGCGGGGACTATTCGATGCTATTGCAGTCCGCCACAGGATGTTTTTGTGCTGGTCGAGGGCAGTCAGGTCTGGAGTGAACCAAGGGCTATATCTGTTCTTAGTTCTGCATTTTTTGAACGGAGCATGCTTATCTAAAATGGTGAGGAAGTTACTTTTAAAGAATAACCAGGTATCCTCAACTGACGGGATGAGGTCAATGTCCTTCCAGGAATGCTCTCTACTGTTCTATGGATAGTCTAAAAAAGGGTCTTATACAGTATTTGCTTTGCAACATAAAAATAAACACTGTTTCCCTTTTAGAATCTGTTTCAGCTGAAATATATAGGAGAAAATATTTAGCTCAGAACTGATCTGATGTCTCTTTCTCTCGTCAGGCTAAAATGGCTGCCTTTGCTCATTTTCAGTGACCCCTGCTGGGCACAAAGAGAGCACAGTCTGGGCAAAGGCATCATTAAAGGGTGTAAAACACCCCCCCCCCCCCCCCCCCCCCCCCATATAACGAATGCAAACAAATGCGCTCCATGTGCCTGATTGGCGTGGGATCAAGCTCTGCCTTGCCACCACCCATGGATCTGTTGCAAGCGGTTGACAGTGAGCGCTGATTGACTCAATGATGAAAAAGAACATGTGATACTCCACAGAAAAGGCAGAACTCTTTAGTCCAGCAGATTCGCACTTTCCACTAATCACCTAATCACCATCTGTTTGGCTTTATCTCCAACTTTGATCTGTAACACAAATAGTGTTGTAGTTAACATTGGCCTAATACATCAAAATAACCTTGTTCATGTCAATGTTTTGCATCAGACAAACAGAAAAGGGCAAAGTGCAACAGAACTCTAGACTGAAGCACTTTCTTAGATTTCAGTTTTAATCCCAAACCTCCAAAAGTGACATTGTATTCAACACAGTATGAGTATGTTTATGTTTTAGCGATACATCTGCAATCTAATGTAACCTAGAGCCAGTAATACACAAAACTCTCCCATTAGTAATGACCTTTCCATTGGTAGAGCTCTTTGTTAAATCTCCTTGCATTTTGTTTACAATGCACGTGAGAGAATTACCATTAGTGTTATTGCTATGCGTTGGGCAAAAGACTATTCGCAAGAGAGAAGCTTTTGATTTAATACTGTGCCGTAACTTGAAACGCAGAGTCAAATCCATAATAATGATCGCATAATAATGCAAAATCTCTTCCGGCTGGCCGGCCCACTGACGAGGCTTAGAGAAGAGTTATGATTCACACGGCAAAAGGTGGTGTAATGCTACCATTGCATTTCAACTAACCCAGTGTGACTTTTGTAAGAGAGGCAGTCACGATAGACCTTGAGAAAACATTTTGTATGCCTTCTGGGCCCAAGTATTATGTCTCTGTGAAAAGTAATACGCCAGAGACTAAAATGGAATGGAGTTCAAATGAAAATGTATCATGATTTGTTCTTCAGGTAGTGTGACATTGACACAAGTTCATTCATCTGAGAATCAGTCTAAATGTCTTCTCACTGCTGAAGAACTTGAGATTGACATTCCTTTTTCAAGCGAGCCCTGGCCAAGAAAGACAAGTGAAACAGCTTCCATCCGTATCTTTTCATGTGGAAACTATGTGTTGAGTTGCATTGTACAGAGTACATTCATTCGTTCAAGGTAATTTATGAGGTGATCTTAATGTTATGAATAAACCTATGCCCTCCAGGCCAATAGCTCCTGGTCCTAAAAAGAGGACAATGTGGTATGGGTCTACCCTCGGTTGCCACTAATTTTAGTGTTACTAAGCAATCATTTTAACAGTGTAGTTGGGAGTGTTTGTAACGAAATAAAAAAATAAAATAAAAAAAAGAAACATATTACATTATTTTCATATGCTTTTCCTGTGGAAATGAGTGTCCACAGACAAGCATATGAGAAAGATATTTGTATAGAATAGTCAACAGATTCAATTCTTTGTATAGAATATTCAACTGATTCTATCAAAACTGTTCAATCCTATCCAAAGATTATTTTCATATGTTTTTTATATGATTTCCTGTGGAATTGTATGAAACTGTGTCACGAGTAGGTGTAGTCATTATCTGATACCATGAAAGCAGATAATATATCTATCTAGTCGCTAACCCTCACAACTATCAAATACTCCCCTTTGTCTCCTTGTCAACATCACCTCATGAATATCCTTGAACAAATGTTCTGAATAGATGTTTGTATGAAAAATGGTCCTTTTGGTCCTCTGTGGCTCAGTTGGAAGAGCACGGTGCAGCTTTGGCGCTTGCAATACCAGGATAATAGCTTTGGTTCCTGGGAGCACCCATATGTAAAATGTATTCAGGCATGACTAAGTTACTTTGGATAAAAGCGTCTGCTAAATGACATATATTATTACATTTGTTTGATAGATTTACTAGAGTTGACACACCATTGTTTCTACATTGCCAGTAAAAGGATGATTCATTTTGAATTATTAATTTGTTTTGTAACACAAAGTTCTGTGTAAGTCAAACTCATCTCAGAGTATTTTTGTTGCAGTCACTGCCTAGTGGTTTTGTGTGTTTTTTTTCTTTAGAATTTTAGCTTGAGTTTTGAAATATCAACTAACAATTTCATGAGAGGTCTGGTTTTGGCATGACAGGATCTGACAGACGGGGAGGCAGTGAGAGAGAGAGGTGACTTATGCACACAGAATGTAAACCCTGTTTTTCGTTGCTCCCTCTGCAAGCTGAGCTGACGAGGCGTAGGGGAGACCGGGTTGGTTGTCACGGGGTTGGTTGTCACAGTGCAAATGACTCCCAATCCAAATGGTGCTTTGTAACAATTTGAAGGTTAAAATGTGTGAATTCTTTGAAAAAACTCATCCACCTGGTCAATTTGCTGAGGTGAGGGGAATTTAGGTTTTTCATGTGATTTTATTTTATTAGTATTTTCTTTGTAATTGTTAGGATTTTGGGAGTATCAATGAACAATTATGTTTGTTAAAAAGAGGAAATGGAGAGCTATATTTAAAACCTATTTCAGAGTTCCTAGGTCAAGCCATGTGGTAACTGGCATCTTAATTAGCATTGGGGGGGGGGGGGGGGGGGGGGGGTGAGATTGGTTGTCCATTACAACATTTTTTGGGGTTGGTTGTGGGGAATTCCTTGGTAGAATGATAGTAACAGAATGACATCACGGATCCCTGATTTGTACTATACAGAAATGCATAATTATGCATCTCAATCTCTTCATGGTGATGTGTCCTCAATAGGTACACAAGGTAGAAACATGAAGAATCCTTCTTTGCATGTTTGGGTATTGTTCTACACTCTGGCTAATATGCTAATGAGCTCCTCCCTCCAAACAAGACAGGACCAAATCTGTATCAATCATAGATGCCTATGTTTCTCAGGTTTGGACAGCAAAGTAGAGCACAGCATTATCAGAGTTAGAGCCCTGCACGTGAACTGTAAGCCCCTACCCATGACCGAGTGTAACGGTCTTCTTGGTGAGAAGGAGAGTCGGACCAAAATGCAGCGTGTAGATTGTGATCCATGTTTTAATAAACAATCGTAAAACACGAATCAATACAAACACTACAAAATAAAGAACGTAACGAAAACCTAAACAGCCCTATCTGGTGAAAACACATAGACAGGAACAATCACCCACAAACACACAATAAATACCAGGCTACCTAAATATGGTTCCCAATCAGAGACAATGACGAACACCTGCCTCTGATTGAGAACCATATCAGGCCGAACATAGAACTGGACAAACTAGACATGTAACATAGAATGCCCACTCAGATCACACCCTGACTAACCAAAACATAGAAACATACAAAGCAAACTATGGTCAGGGTGTGACACCGAGACATTCAGGCCCTACTCTACTCAGGCCCGATTGCTTCTGCCAAATTTAAAGACAGGCCCTATGGAAAACACGAAATCAGAAATAACTTCCTCTGTTAGTCAATCCATTAGCTGCTCCTCTTTGTCTGTCACACGATCCCTGCTCATGGCAGCTTTGAGTCTGTGAAGTAACCACAGCAATAGCTTGCTTGGGCTGCCCTACTCATGGGGAGACATAAGAGCAGTTAGCTGTTTGATATTTTTCATCACTCTGCTAAAACTCAAGGAGCATTAATATTTTTTGGTGAAATAATCTCTCCTGTTTTATATTTGAAATCAGTCAATTGAAATATGTAAATTAGGCCCTAATCTATGGATTTCACATGACTGGGCAGGGGTGCAGCCATGGGTGGGCCTGGTAAGGCATAGGTCCTGGGTGGGTATGGGTGGGCCTGGCAGGGCATAGGTCCTGGGTGGGTATGGGTGGGCCTGGCAGGGCATAGGTCCTGGGTGGGCCTGGTAGGGCATAGATCCTTTCACATGACTAGGTCAGAATGAGTTTTTCCCCACAAAAGGGCTTTATTAGAGACAGAAATACTCCATAGCACCCCCCACCCCTTCTGACGATTCCGCAGGTGAATAAGCCGGATGTGGAGGTCCTGGGCTGGCGTGGTTACATGTGGTTTGTGGTTGTGAGGCAAGTTGGACGTTCTCTAAGTTCCAACTTCTCTAAAACAACATTGGAGGCGGCTTATGGTAGAGACATGAACATTCAATTCTCTGGCAACAGCTATGGTGGATATTCCTGCAGTCAGCATGTCAATTTCACGCTCCCTTAAAACTTGAGACATCTGTGGGATTGTGTTGTCTAACAAAACTGCAAGTTTTAGAGTGGTCTTTATTGTCCCCAGCACAAGATGTACCTGTGTAATGATCGTGCTGTTTAATCAGCTTCTTGATATGCCACATCTGTCAGGTGGATGGATTATCTTGACAAAGGATAAAATGCTCACTAACAAGGATGCAAACAAATGTGTGCAAAAAATTTGAGAGAAATAATGTTTTTGTTCGTATGGAAAATTTCTGGGAACTTTTATTTCAGCTCATGAAACATGGGACCAGCACTTACCATGTTGCATTCATATTTTTGTTCAGTGTACAATGTCAGGGCCCTTCGGGCTCTGGTCGGGTAGCAGAGTTCTAAGTAGAGTAGAGTTCAGTACAGTGGAGTACAATACAGTACATTATACTGTACTCTACCATGGTGTGCTCGACCCTACTGAACTCTACTGCACTGTACTGTATTGTGCTGAGCTAATACTCTACTGTTTTCTGAGGCCCCTTTTCTATCTGTTTAACCAGAAATCAAAGCCTTTGCTTATTCCACGGTTTCAAAATATACACCAACTTTGATGTGCTCCTATGTTAGTGCTCATGGGGCCTTTTACATGGAAATGCCATTGTCACACAATCCAACCCATTGTAACCATATTGTTTGGGAACATTGCCACTCTACCAGTATACAATAAATCCCAAGCACTTTTGTGCTGTTGCTATAAAGAGCTCCCTTCGTTGCCTCCCTCTCATGCACATATTTTTTCTGTCACATACCCACACCGGCACACATGCGTATGTAAACACACGCATACACACATTTACTCAAAATGTCATATGTTATTATCAATGCATAAAATGCCGAATTTTGTTAGGGCATCGTTCGATCAAAGAAAGGCGTGGCCTGTTACAAAAGGAATAAGCTACTAGCAAACATTGTGACAACCAACCCCATACTGCGTGACAACCAACTCCACGATGGGACTGGTTGACACAAGTGGACAGCGTTTGTTTGATGGCTTTTAACTAATAATAATAATTTATGCCATTAAGCAGACGCTTCTATCCAACTTACAGTCATCCGTGCATACATTTTACATATGGGTGGTCCCTGGAATTGAGCCCACTATCTTGATGTTGCAAGCACCATGCTCTACTAACTGAGCTACAGAGGACCACTGGCTTATAACTCCATGTTGGAATAAGATATGAGGATACAAAGTGTCCCAATTTCAACCCAAGACCTTGGTCTTTCTTCTAATATTGAAAATAGTCTTGTAATATATACTGGTACTGAGAAATACACACAAGTAAAATGTGTGGCCACCAACCACGGTCTCCCCTACAGCACTGTGAGAGGAGCGCAGAAAAACCAGTCCTACAGGGATCAAGACACAGGGCCAGCACTAAGAGTACAGTTATCAACACAGACATGCATTTAAAACCTGAGAAAGTATAAGTTATCCTCCTACACAATTCACATTTCACAGTAAAAGCTCAAAACCTTGGGAAAGATAGGATGATGGCGAAGTCAGAGAGGTAGGGGGAGGAAAAAGAGATAGGAAGAAAGTGGGCTGAACTGGGCTGAAAACAGATGTGAGGGAGCGGGTCAGGCAGAGAGAAAGATAGAGAGAAAGCTAGGGTAAGAGACAAGGGCAGGAAAGCTGAGCTGGAAAACATGGTAGATAACCCTGGCAGAGGCATGATGGGCGAGAGGAGCGTGACAGGACATTTTGACAGGAACAGTAGACTACACCCAGACCGCGCTCCGTTGGCAGGGTGTCAGGATGTGCCCTGATTGGAGAGAGAGCCTGAGCCGAGCTGCTTGACTGTGTTGTTGACAGTGACCAGGGTGTCTTCCTTCCCCTCAGCCCCCTGTGACCCTGACACGTACTCTCTCTCTCTTGTTTTTAGTCAGTAGCCTAGGCAATGGCTTAGGGGGATGTCCTGTGTAACACTTTGACGAGCTACGTTATATTTGTGTTCATTTGATGTTGATATATACAGTGCATTCGGGAAAGTATTCAAACCCCTTAACTTTTTCCACATTTTGTTACATTACAATCTTATTCTAAAATTGATTAAGATGTTTTTTTCCCCTCATGAATCTACTCACAATACCCCATAATGACAGAACAAAAACAGGTTTTTACACATTTTTGCTAATTTGTTAAAAATAAAAAACTTAAATAAGACATTTACATAAGTATTCAGAACCTTTAATCAGGACCTTGTTGAAGCAAAAAATATTTTAAAAAAAGGCTTTTAGACATTTTTTCAAATGTATTAAAAATAAAAAACATAAATAATTTATTTACATAAGTATTCAGACCCTTTGCTATGAGACTTGAAATTGAGCTCAGGTGCATTCTGTTCCCATTGATCATCCTTGAGATGTTTCTACAACTTGATTAGAGTCCACCTGTGGTACAGTGCCTTGCGAAAGTATTCGGCCCCCTTGAACTTTGCGAACTTTTGCCACATTTCAGGCTTCAAACATAAAGATATAAAACTGTATTTTTTTGTGAAGAATCAACAACAAGTGGGACACAATCATGAAGTGGAACGACATTTATTGGATATTTCAAACTTTTTTAACAAATCAAAAACTGAAAAATTGGGCGTGCAAAATTATTCAGCCCCTTTACTTGCAGTGCAGCAACCTCTCTCCAGAAGTTCAGTGAGGATCTCTGAATGATCCAATGTTGACCTAAATGACTAATGATGATAAATACAATCCACCTGTGTGTAATCAAGTATCCGTATAAATGCACCTGCACTGTGATAGTCTCTGAGGTCCGTTAAAAGCGCAGAGAGCATCATGAAGAACAAGGAACACACCAGGCAGGTCCGAGATACGTCCCACTTGTTGTTGATTCTTCACAAAAAAATACAGTTTTATATCTTTATGTTTGAAGCCTGAAATGTGGCAAAAGTTCGCAAAGTTCAAGGGGGCCGAATACTTTCGCAAGGCACTGTAATTGGCCTGAATACCAAGTGTCACGTCTGAAGGAATTCTGGCACCATCCCTACAATGAAGAATGGTGGTGGCAGCATCATGCTGTGGGGACTTTTGTCAGCGGCATGGACTGGGAGACTAGTCAGGATCGAGGGAAAGATGAACGGAGAAAAGTACGGAGAAGAGATCCTTGATGAAAACCTGCTCCAGAGCACCCAAGACCTCAGACTGGGGCGAAAGTTCATCTTCTAACAGGACAACGACACTAAGTACACAGCCAAGACAACGCAGGAGAGGTCAGGAGAAGTCTCTGAGTGTCCTTGAGTGGCCCAGCGAGAGCCCAGACTTGAACCCGATCGAACATCTCTGAACATCCTTGAGGGTCCCAGCCAGAGCCCAGCCAGAGCCCGGCAGGGTAACGTAGTGGTTAGAGTGTTGAACTAGTAACCGGAAGGTTGCAAGTGCAAATCCCCGAGCTGACAAGGTACAAATCTGTTGTTCTGCCACTGAACAGGCAGTTAACCCACTATTCCTAGGCCGTCATTGAAAATAAGAATTTGTTCTTAACTAACTTGCCTAGTTAAATAAAGGTAAAAAAATAAATTTGAACATGATCAAACATCTCTGGAGAGACCTGAAAATAGCTGTGCAGTTATGCTCCCCATCCAACCTGACAGCGCTTAATAGGATCTGCAGAGAGGAATGGGAAAAACTCCCCAAATATACAGTGGGGCAAAAAAGTATTTAGTCAGCCACCAATTGTGCAAGTTCTCCCACTTAAAAAGATGAGAGAGGCCTGTAATTTTCATCATAGGTACACTTCAACTATGACAGACAAAATGAGAAAAAAATCCAGAAAATCACATTGTAGGATTTTTTATGAATTTATTTGCAAATTATGGTGGAAAATAAGTATTTGGTCACCTACAAACAAGCAAGATTTCTGGCTCTCACAAACCTGTAACTTCTTATTTCAGAGGCTCCTCTGTCCTCCACTCGTTACCTGTATTAATGGCACCTATTTGAACTTGTTATCAGTATAAAAGACACCTGTCCACAACCTCAAACAGTCACACTCCAAACTCCACTAAGGCCAAGACCAAAGAGCTGTCAAAGGACACCAGAAACAAAATTGTAGACCTGCACCAGGCTGGGAAGACTGAATCTGCAATAGGTAAGCAGCTTGGTTTGAAGAAATCAACTGTGGGAGCAATTATTAGGAAATGGAAGACAAAGTAACAAAGCCTACCATCAGCAAGGGCATTGAAGATGAAAAGTGGCTGGGTCTCTCAGCATGACAATGATCCCGAACACACCGCCCGGGCAACGAAGGAGTGGCTTCATAAGAAGCATTTCAAGGTCCTGGAGTGGCCTAGCCAGTCTCCAGATCTCAACCCCATAGAAAATCTTTGGAGGGAGTTGAAAGTCTGTGTTGCCCAGCAACAGCCCCAAAACATCACTGCTCTAGAGGAGATCTGCATGGAGGAATGTGCCAAAATACCAGCAACAGTGTGGGAAAACCTTGTGAAGACTTACAGAAAATGTTTGACCTTTGTCATTGCCAACAAAAGGTATATAACAAAGTATTGAGATAAACTTTTGTTATTGACCAAATACTTATTTTCCACCATAATTTGCAAATAAATTCATTAAAAATCCTACAATGTGATTTTCTGGATTTTCTTTCTCATTATGTCTGTCATAGTTGAAGTGTACCTATGATTAAAATTACAGGCCTCTCCCATCTTTTTAAGTGGGAGATCTTGCACAATTGGTGGCTGACTAATTTTTTGCCCCACTGTAGGTGTGCCAAGCTTGTAGTGTCATACCCAAGAAGACTCGAGGCTACCATAGTTGCTTCAACAAAGTACTCAGTAAAGTGTCTGAATACTTACTATGTAAATGTGATATTTATTTATTTATTTATTTTAAAAAATTTTACATTTCTAAAAACCTGTTTTTGCTTTACCAAAATTCATTCTGGTCAAAAGTAGTGCACTAAAAAAGGGAATAGGGCACCATTTGGGACCCACACACGACTACCATAACTTTAGATAACCTCCCCCTAGGCTCTGGAAACTCCTGACTCCTGTATCCTACCTACTCCGTTATTGGGTTAACGTCTGCTGGCCACGACCCATGCTATGTGTCCTGCTGATTGGTTGGTTGACTCTGTCCAAAAACTCAGGGCTAGATGTGCTGGCTGTGCCAAACCCACTCTATTGTCCTCCAAATTGTGGGCCACTCACTGTGTCTCTGACATCAGTCCTATGTTGTTCATGCAGCTCTTAGTCAGTTCAACTATGTCTATGACACCTGATATAAAATGCTTTGCTTGTCCTGACCTATGAGATTGGCTCATAGTATCAGGAAATGGTTGTGTCATATATGGCTGGCTACATGTCGAACAGCACTTGATGTTTACGGCCTAAAAACACAATAGAATACTATTTTTCTAATTCAGTGTCTTGACTGCCCTTACATTCAGTACAGGTGATAAAGATTTTACACTTGTTCCTCATTGCTCTTCACACTTATGTCAAAGCAGTGGACGAGCGAGTCAGGAGTCAACAGAGGAGCAATTCTCCTCAACAGGCTCCCATTATGTTGAGGCTCTCTGAAGGGTCAGCCGTCTGCTGGGCCTAATTTATGACAATCACTTTGAAAACACAGGGGAGCGGCTGTGGCACCACCACACTTTGGTGTCACAGCCGCTTTTACGGTCACGTCCATAAAGCTCTTCTGGGAAGAGCGAGAGGGAGGAGAACAATGGATGGAAATACAGGGGAGAGGACTACTATGGGATAGCAGAGGGGGGGGGGGGGGGGGGGGGGGGATATGAAGGAGAAATGAGGGGGAGATATGGGCGGAGGTCCACAAAACTTTAGATAGAAAGACAAGAGTAGGATCACACCTGTAGTTTTAGACCTCCTTGCCAAAAAGGCCAAGCCGATTGGGAATAATCGGCTTGGCCTTTTTGGCAAGGAGGTCTAAAACTACAGGTGTGATCCTACTCTTGTCTTTCTATCTAAAGTTTTGTGGACCTCCGCCCATATCTCCCCCTCATTTCTCCTTCATATCCCCCCCCCCCCCCCCCCCCCTCTGCTATCCCATAGTAGTCCTCTCCCCTGTATTTCCATACACAGCTCTGTCTCCATTGTAATCCTTTCCTGTCATGAGCCAAGACTTTGGCCTGGGAAAAACAGTCATGAACATCAATTTATTAACTCAATATAGATGAGTGACCACTATTACAGCTATCAACTGATATTTTTTTTTGCACTGTAATGTAATGGAAATCAGATCATTTTAAGAGGGGATGGAAAAATGTTGAACATTTGGAAAATGATAGTCAGAAAGAGAAGAGAAACCATTGGAAGGATGCTGATCTCGTTTTCAAAAATATATTTTATTTCACATGGAAATGTCACATTTATCAAATGGGTTCTTTATATAATATTCTATATATGTACACATAATACACTTTACTACCACATGTACAAAATAAGGTAACACGTTTTCTAAGAACAAAAAGGATTGACTCAATGTTAGTCATATACCGTTGTGTCTGACGTTCAAACCACCCTGTGAAGTCTAGTTGAGCTTGGCAGCCAAGATTGGTGCCGTGTCTTGTGATTTCAATGGGTGTAGTCCTATAATCTCACCGGAGTAGAATTTCCCAAGATTTTTGCTTTATTGTAAAATGCTGAACTGCATTAAAAGTACAACCAAATTGTAAATTATGTCCAATCAAAATCAGAACTATCTGAATAAAAGGTCTTCCTTTTTTACATGGTTGACTTTTTAGTGATTGAAGTTAGATGCAACAAACAGTGTTACATAGTGAAACACTGGCGAGTGTTGTGCTTAGTATAGATCAGTCTGAGTGATCTAGTTTAAAACAGTACGAGTGCATTATCCGACAAAACAGAGAAGGTATGCCTTCCGCTGCTACACACAACATACGTTTGCTATTTGCAGATTTAACATTTTGTTTGACCTCTCACTGAAACACTCATTCTCCCACTCACGTGGACACTCCCTTCTCAGAGAGAGCTCACCATTAGTAAACATAGCATTTGATAAACTTACAATATTAGGTTCATCTTTCAGCAGCAAACTTTTAGTCATGTTTTTTCACAAAATGTACACACACTGTTCCTTTCCATGTAGTCTCCCTTTAGGAGTCTGCATTGTGGTGTCAGTCAGTCTGTGCCTCAGTCAGACTGGACAACTGAATTGTTGTTGTGCTGTATGGTTAGTGCTGTGAAAGCACATGGTCGAGTCTGCACAGGAACATTGATAGTTAGCCAACACATTCCCTGCTTTTGTCGATGCTACATAGAGAAATAATCACTTGGACATTTAGTGCCACTCAATACCAATACAATTAACAGTACACAATAGTCAAGGTTGGAATAGAATAGTTAGATCCAGGAGAGAGGATCACTGTATTCTTTGGCTCAAAAGGTTAGAGAAGATGATGCACTAAATGCTGTTTTTTCTAATACAAATACATATTAAATACAAAAGAGTTGTCCATTATAGGAAAGTCCGTTAGCTTTGTCTTCAGTGATTGCTCTTCATCCATTCCAGTTTATGTTCCTCTTCATTTTTTCTTCCTCACTTTACCAAAACGAATGACGTTTTTTGGAGGAGTGAAAAAAGTACTAACGTTAAAGAGAACAAAATCTGTCCAGGAAATACTGACATCTTAAAAAAGAAAGGAGATAGTATAACGCCTCCTCACAAAACTCCAACCAAAGTCTCACACAGCACACTTAGTGAATGTGTGTCCATCTGTATTTACAACATTAAAAAGTGTCCCTCTCCCAGTGACCAGCACTTGGGCTTTGAGAACTGTCTTGCGTCTGTGGTTCCCCACAGACCAACTTCATTGTAGTCCCTCCAAGTCTATAGGATCTGTAGTTCTTTCAGTCTCACTGTAACGACAGTAATAATAAGACTGGAACCATCAATGAGAGGATAGAGAAGGATGCTGTCGAAACCGCTGAATTTGTCCGCATGCTTTTCTGGACATCTGGAAGGATTACCACTGGGTCATCTATATGGAGAGAATATAGAATATACATTAGTGCATGTTAACCCGGATACCCAGACAGGTTAATCCTAGTCCTGGATTGAAAAGCATGATCAATGAAGAATCGCCGCTGAAATTTATTTTTAAGTATCATCCCTCCCAAACTTTCAGTCCTAGGGTCAAGTACAACTGGTCCATGGTTTGGTCATTAACATACCTGCAGGCAGTCTGTTGGAGACGTTGTGTGCTCCACCCCCAGCTCCAGCTCTTCCAGTTGAAACCCTGGCCTCTTGAGATCCTGGATGAGAAAAATAACAATCAATCCCTCTGCCTTACTGCAGCCGGGAGCTAAAAATCATCATCAAACAAAGGCTACATTCCAAATGGCAATTTATTCCCTATATAGTGCACTACTTTTGAACAGGGCCTGGTTAAAAGTAGTTCACTATGGGACGCAGACAAAAGCCTATACAGTGCACTTCTCCACCCAACCACTAGGGCAGCGAAACGTACCATCAGCAGCTATGACGTCTACTCTGAGCCTGAGGCACTCCTGTCCGTGGTGGTGCAGAGGTTTGGCTGGAGAGGGGAAGGAACAAAGACAAGCGTTAATTACAGACAAACTAATGCACTTATCCTCCCATGTGGCCTTAATCCACGTCCACACACACAGACAGACAGACAGACAGACATGAATATACACGCGGCCTGCAGCCATCTGTGAGCAGGCGGAGTGTGTCCCGTCGCTCATCTAATTACAACACACTCAGGGTCACGGCATTGCCTCTCTCTGGGTGACTGGCCACCGGCTATCTGCTAGCAGGCATGTGAGCACTAATGCACAACATAGCATTCAGTGAATGTTGGCGTGCTAACATAAGCCTTCAAGATGACGGCTTGTTTGCCTGGATGCTTTGCCACGGGTCATAAGGTCAAACTTTACTGTATACACTTCTATATCATTTGCAGTGCTTTTTCCATCACATTTTTCCTGATTTAAAAGTGACATTTCAACCCACTCATTTTAACATTAGACTACCTTTGGGGTCTGAAAACATCTAATAAATGTTGACTTTGTCCCTTTAAGTTCTCTTACCAAATTCTCTAGAAATAATTTATTCAAGTGGATAAAAAAAAAAAAAATGGTGGACTACCTGCTAGCTAGACACTTACAGATATAGTAGTAGCTCTCTCCCTGGCGGAACTCCTTGCCCAGGGTGAAGGGGGTGAAACGCTGAAACTTCTCGGAGAACTTCTCAGCAGCGTGGGGGGCGAAGGGGTGGCCGCACTCCCAACGCATCTGGTCGTAGGACTGAGGCTTGCAAGCGTCGTAGTCCTCCCGCTCCACCATGTAGAGCACGTAGCGCTCAGCATCCTGCGATGCCACCTCGCCCAGCGGGTAGTGGGGGCACACGATGTCCAGGTAGTCGTTCAGCCGCACCTCCACCGCATAGTCGTCCCATAGGAACCTGAGAACGAAGAGCAACGGGGGACGGAGGGGGTTAGTCGAGTCACAAGTGGCATCGGGATTGATAAGTACGGCGATGGCTTAAAATACAACTACCAAATTCGTGATTATGTATCGACCGGTGACGTGTGCCCCGGATTCAACAGGGGAAATCATGGAGGAGATGGAGAGGCATGGGCAGAAGGCAGGGATAAAACACTAAGTGGGGAAGTGAGCTGGGTGGATGTGTGCATAAATATGGATGATTGTGGACAGCAGCAGCAGAAGCGCTGTGCTGGGAGCTAATACTGAGTGCACATTGATCCCGGCTCCCCCGGGAACCCAGCGATGTTTACAGAAAATTATTAGCATTCAGTCAGGACACCGGGCCGGGAGATGAGTATCGACACTAAACTGCAGCCAGAGCTACACACCGGGCCGTCACAGACAAGGGGTGCAGAATGCCTAATAACAAACACACCGTCACCCGAAAGAGTGAGAGGCAGGAATAGGAGGAGCCCAGGTCTCTCCTGAACATTTCCCCTCGGGAAGCAGTCAGACTGTCTGCATGCCTCTCCTCCCTCCACTCCTAGCTTTTTACAACAGCAGTCCTAGGGTGGATTTACATTTGTAAAATATGTCTAGTGAGATCCATCTTTCTTCAACATCGGATTTGCACATTTTCTGCCCTACTAGCCTTGGATGTGATTTATGCTTCATGTGTGAGTGCAGCTATTAGCATAATGTAAATGCCATAGTATATAGACAAACAAAATAAGGGTAGCAATTCAAACTATACAGGAGCTTCTAATCTAAACCATATTGCACAGTGATACGAACTTGATTAATGTAATGATTCACACATGTATGGATATTTTAAAAGCCTTTAATTTTCCATTTGGCTAACAGAGAAAAAAAAATGAAGGTCATTATTTAGGGGGATGTGTGGTGTGGGAAAACGCTCGTCTTTACACTGTTCCACTCGGAGGGGAGTATGTGGTGGAGATGTGTACCACACTACCTCCGGTGGTAGTGTGGGACACATCTCTTAAAGACAGTCTCTTTACACTACACAAGTATCTCTCCTGGACCTAGTTTGTGTCGTGTAAGGAGGTCCTTCCTCCTCTACCTTTCTTTCTTAAACCGTCATTCTTCATCACAGAGATATGCATTAATTCCCATCCATCACCACACACCAACCTGGAGGGAGTAGTATCTAGCAACACCCCCCCCCCCCCCCCCCACCACCACCAACCAAGTGTTCAATTACTCAAGATGTGCTTATCCATTACCATCTCCTCCTGCCTGAAACAGTCTGCATCACCAGGGTTCCCAGAGTAACGGAGAAGTGGATCACCCGGATTCAAATATTTTCACAACTGAATGCGTGTCTTAGATAGAATGTTATTGCTTTTGCAATGAATACATGTGCAACTCTGCACTTGGGGTACTTTCACAAAGCCAGCTAGTGTGTTATAGGCGTGTTATATCCACCCCATTTTACACCACACAGCTCTGGTTGCTCCATAGCCCTGGGTTGGGTATTTGCTGCACATCTGCCAATGAAAACTCACCCTAGAGCCAAAATGGCTCCAATGTGATTTGTTTTTTTGTTGAGAATTCCAGCTACACCCCGTGATGTATGCAACAAGTGACATTTGGGATGTGTTCTGGGGGGGGGGGGGGGGGGGAGTGTGTGCGTGCTCAGTTGTGTGTTTGAGGAGGATACTAGGTCAAGCACAGCATAGAAACATGTTTGCTCAATAGTATTATTGATTTAGTGTGGTGTGACAATGTCCATATGTGTGAGTAACGATCAAAGTACACGAGCACAGAGAGGCCCCGTCGCTCATTGGCTGGTGTTGCTGCTTGTTGCCTGTGGACCCCCTGGTTAAAGGACAGACGCTGTGGCTACACACTCCAAGCCCCTAGTGCCTACTGACCCCCCTCCAGCACAACCCTCTCTGCCTCCCCGCTTCACTGCTTTCTCTCAATGCAGATGACCAGATTAACAGCACTGTGACAAGAGTAGTGTTAGGCCGGTCAAAAGAGCAACTGTTTCTCTCCGTATTCTAATGAAGCATGCAAACTACCATTTAGCTGCATAATAGTAGCATATTAAGCAAACACAGTGCCAGTAATTATTATTCCCACTGGCTGTGCTCTAGGACAGTTTAGTTCTTATCTGTCTGGCTGCCACACACTGTTTACAAGTTCTACTGTGGTCACTCACAATTCCAGCTAAATCAATAATACTATTGAGCAAACATGTTTGTATGCTGTGCTTGACCTAGTATCCTCCTCAAACACACAACTGAGCACGCACACACTGCCCCCCCCCCCCCCCCCCATCCCCATCCCATGTGTTCATCAAAAGTGGTCGCAACTAAAACACAAAAAGGGGTATTAAAGTCACCCTGGGGTTGAGTAATTATGCTTCCCCTCCCCCCACCCTGCCCCCTCAGGCTGGGAGTGAGGGGAAGGGGGGAGCCATGTGAATAAGAAGGTCAGGGGCCTCTAGCTGCGAATGGCTTTGATCTGTGTTAAACTTTGTGTGTGTGAGTGTTGCAGTTGCTTCATCAATGCCACCGTTTCATACAGTGGTACTATTCACACCCTCAGATGGAATATATCACAAACCAAAATGAACAGGGGGATGAATGCACACCCCTAGAGGGGCTCTTTTATTAATTGTAAATAGTTTAATTATCCCGGGGGCTTTTGTCTTCTACACCTTGGCATTAAAGGGTCCTCAGCATCCGGACTGATTAAAGGCACTTCAAATAATGCCTGACTGAAAAGTTAACAATGTAAAACATTGTCACCATTACTCTGGCAAACAGCTTCTCTCTCTTCCTTTCAGTGTCCATATTGAAAATGGTGCCTGAATTGTCTCTCACTATGGTTACAGAGCTCTGTTGTCGTTAAAGCTGAGCATCCCAGGAACATCAATGTTTAGCGCCTGAGCAGAAATGACTACAGGGAGGGGGGTGACATTCTCTGCTTATGGATGACTTGTGGAACTATGACAGATATGCAACTATGTTTGTGTGTGTATTGGGTCTGCTGAGGAATCTGTGTGTGTGTGTGTGTGTGTGTGTGTGATAAGGGTGGATAACGAATGACATCGATAGCAGACAGCCAGCCATGGATGTCGTTGTTCTGCGTCGGTGTCTGTCTGTGTGTTGTGTCTAGTGAAAATTAGACTCCAGACTGTTCGAGTCTTTTCCTCTCCTCCAGAGTGAATTATTGATGTATTCAGGGGCAGGAGCCTAATCTCTCTACTTTAATCTCTCTGGCCAGTGTATTACTTTCTTCTTCACCTCTTCCTTTCATCTCTGCACTCTACCGCCCTGTGGAATGTGGAACCTCTGAGGGGAGGAGGGCTCACTCAGGATCAAAGGTTGGGCAATCGCAGTCAGCACCAGAGGGTCTTGTACACACACAGTCAGCAAGTGATGTGCTGCTCCCGTGCATTTAAAAGCCCAGAGATGGATGTTGTGTGGAGAATCACCTGCTTTGAGGTTCAGTTTTAGTCTATTTAAAAGAACATGAGGTTCCACCAGCTGACAAGCTCACAATACCTGACCACTGTGGCACCCCTGAACAATCACCATCAGAACCTGACTACTCACCCTGATAGAGTGAGACCCATGTTAGTCTAGAGCCATCGGATGAGTGGATCGGAATGCCGGAGGCCGCCTAATCGGCTCGCCCAAGCCCGGATTATTGGGTGGAGCAGCGGCTGAGCTCGGGTCCATTCAGCGGCACCAGACTCTGCCTAATACAAGGGCTTAGAGCCGACACCGAGGCCCAGAGAGGGGGACGGGAGTGGGGGAAAGAGGGGAAAAGGGCGGGGTGGGGCCTTGAGTCCATTGTTCCAAAACAGAGAGGGGGTATTACTGTGTGTGTGCGCGCGCATAAGACCATGGAGGGAAAATGAGTTGTTAAAAAAGAGAGATGAAAGACATGGGTGAAAGGGAGGCATTTCTTTCGGAATGTATCCTCTGGAAAACAGTTAAGAGATTGAGAGCCACTCTGAAATACAAGTCCGGCTGTGATGTAGAGCTGGTTCACATTTTTTTCTACACAGCTAAATTTCTTTCATTTCATCTCTCCATCCATCCATCCATCCATCTCTGTCAGGTCTCCCCACCCTCTCCCTGTCTGTCTTTCATCACTCAATAAGCCTAATAGGTCCCTATTTCATTCCAACCCCTCCCCTGCTCCTAGTACTCGCCGAACCAATCAGAGCCGGCCTTGTTGGAATGCCAAACATGTGAGTTTGTGTCCCACCGTTTATAGAGAGGCTAGCACAGTTAATAGAAACAAGAATGGCCCAACTCTTAGCCCCTCCCTCTTAACACAATATTCAGAGGCGCAGGTTCATTCTTGGGTTGTGTTGACTTCTGTCATCAATCTCGCCTTTCTCTCTGTCACTTTACCTTTGTCCATTGTTCATTCTGACAGCGCCCCTGGCCAAAGATTTTAACTCCTTCCCTCCAACAAAGTAACCCCAGAGTCCACCAGCAACATAATCGCCTTATCTTGGACAACCGCGGGAGTTAGATGAATAGGTGTGCTCTTTCCAACTGTCTAACACAGTCCTCAGAGTCATTTGTACTTCTGTAAGAGCCTGACCAAAAAGGTCACCACTGAAATTACATTTATCAAGAGGCAAATATCTGTGCTAGGAAAATCGATTTCCGCAAGATAAAAAAGTTGTGTTTTTTTTTTATATCTTTATTTCCCCAATCCTCGCTCAGTTGAGCTTCGTAGCGTAATGAATTCCTCTGAGAGTGTAATAGTCTGTGAGCATTGACCATTGTTTGTCTGCCAGTGGCATGGAGACTGTACAAGTACGTTTGGCTGAGATGTTCTATTCAATGCAGAGGTCAACATTACACATCTTTACCTCCAGGGGGCACTAGTAACTGGAGCAGTGTGTGAGTGAGAGAGTGGCCCATACTGTAGACGAATGACAATATGCGTGCAATCGCTGTGGGAACAAGTTAACAACCAATGTCCAGCCAATTCACCATTTCAACAGGACAAACACACAATGACCCTTATTTACACAACATTACTCACATAATTCCCCATTTTCAGAGACAATAATTGGCTCCATGGAGTTCCATACACACATTCTCCTACACACTTCATTACAAATGCATGGATACACGCAAAGACAATGATTATGTAGCTGGACAAGTCTGAACACACACACACAGTTCCATGTTTATCATATTACTACATATGTTTATCAGGAAAGTATTTTTTACTCTGTATTTGGGGTTGAAAGGTTATAAAACATTGAGAAGGAGGTGAAGACACCTTATCAAACAACCAATCACTATCAAATCACTATTCATCAAATTACTCTATGGCAGGAGACAAATTGTGTTGATTTCTGAAATGACCCTGTGAAAACGTAATCAACTCCTCAGTGTGTAGCATAAGTAATTAGTACAGGGTTCGGTGGTTGCCTGTGTGTGAGAAAGGTATTGTTTATTGTGTAGGCAGGATATGCCATTTCCCGGGAAAAGACTAGGCCAGGAAGCTCACACTCGTAGAGAAACATGCCCATACTACCCCCGTGAAAACCTTTGGCCTGATTCACCATCTTCCTGTACTCAATACAATTTAGAACCTTCTGTCTCCCACCCAGACAGACAGAAAACAATGAAGATTATTGAAAAAAATAAAATTATAAATCGGCTGACCTGTCATTATGGTCGTCGAGGTAAAGTCTGCTTAACTGATGATTACCAACTATAATACTGTCTACAAACCCTAACGACCATTGAGCCTATCGCAGCAGATTACCAGTAGTCTGTAATCTCAGCGTGTTTTCCTCCGATTCCAATTTACTAGACAGAGATTAGGGATAAGATTATGGGACTTGGGGAAGATGGATAAACAGAGAATGATTGGGGATGGAAGAGACATTCCCAGAAATGACTAGAAAGGAGGTGGAAAAAGATGGGATTCGAGAGAAAATAGGAAAACTGCCCTTTTTCGCAGAAAAGAGATACAATTTAGATTGCTTAGACAATGTAGAACTCCCTCATCTTGCACACCACCTACTGTCACCTGAAGATGTGGCTAGCCAACCCTTTCTCTCTCCACACACACACAGTTTTTCTCAATTTCACTCCTTTCAGAGTGGCAGAGCAGAGTTCTCAGACTGGTTCAACCACTTCCATTGCCTCATGAAAAAAACACAGAAAAAGCATACAGAGTGAGACAACAACTGAAAGAGGGGGTTGAATTTGCTTGAGTTGATTGAAAAACCCATGGCGGTTAGTGGAGGGGAAAGCTTGAAATAGAGGTAAAGCTGAGAGAAAGAGGGCAAAGTGCCTAGTGGCGAATGGCTATGGGTGACAAAAACAATTTTAAAAAATTGTACACACCTTTTAGCCTTCTTTCCTCCTTCCCCCTTTTAGAGAAGGAGAGTAGGAGGTGAGGAAATAAATGGACTGAAAAGAGGCAGCATGTAAGGTTGAGATAAAAGGTGGAGAGAGAGCAGAGGGGGACCCAGAGACAGGAGGAAGAATGAATCTCCCTGAGGCAGTTCCAAAGCCGTGTGAAGAGGGGAGGCCTGAGTGGCGGCCAGCATTCAGAGACCACCGCAGTGACAGAATGACTGACAGACTGATAGAGGCAATGGCACTTCATCACCGTGTGCACTCTGAACCCCAATCAGTCACACCAGTTACTATTCTGTTGTGAGGCACTCGGTGAAGAGAATTCCCCCAATTTGTATGGGAAGCACTACAAAAACAGCCAACTTGTCTGCACAATGCTTGCAAAAATCACTCATATGGGTGAAACTTACCATAACAATCATTAATTCAATGCAAATACACCATTCAAAAAAAAAAAATCACTTCTTTGGATGAAATGCAGTATAGAGCGTATGTAGAGAGTATATAAGTCATGTGTGTGAAATTATCCCAGAGCTCATTTGAGAAAAAAAAAAGCAAAACATTAACGAAGATTAAACCTCCCAAAAAGATTAAATGTGCATCGAGAAAAAGCGATTACGTTGGAAATATGTGATGAGAAAAAGCCATTAAGTTGGAAAAGAGGTAAATAAAGTGGAAAATATGCTAAACAAAGAGACTGTTCACTCTAGCATGAGGGAGTGAGGAAAGAGTTAACATTGAACACGTTGAACTTTCTGCCACTGAATCAGCTTGAACAGGAATGAGGAAGGAGGCAGTGGAGAGAGGGAGAGACAGGTACAGGGAGAAAGAAGAGGGAGGTTTACTCGTGCTCTGTCAGGGGGGGGAAAAAAAGTGCTTTACCGAGAGAAGGAGCAAGCTGAATGAGTAGGCTACAGTATAGCTTAACGTTGGGGTTATTAAGCCCATAGAACACCAGAGACAATGTTAACATCAATCACAGAAATGCAGTGCAGCAGTGTGTAAGCATGGAGGTCTGGGTTAATGTGTGTGTGTGTTAATGTGTGTGTGTGTGTGAGCCAGTCAGTGATTTAGGAGCTGGTGCTTTAACACACTGCTTCCCGCATGGGACACACCCTTCTCACAGACACGTACACACACATACGGACACACAGAGAGCAAAGCATACTGATAGAGCAACCAATGTTCTGGGAACCCATGTGAATGATTAAGCCCTTCTTAACCTCAGATCAAGCTTGCAGGTTGACACGTATAGGCACACACACACACACAAAACAACCCAGCCTATGCACTGTCAGATCTTAGTTGGACTGAACCACAGTGGTAGCTCGCTCACTAGCAGCCGCGACCTTGCAGTCAACATGCCCCAAGGCACACATGATACACACACCAATGCATAGTAGAGAATCTGTAACGGACACACACACACACAGTTTATTCCATATAGGGACGCAGACACCTAACTGACTGAGATGATCAGTCTGTTGTCAATTAGATCAAACTATAGCGTTCTAATCAAGACTACTGATTGATTGGCCACACAAACTGGGGGAGAGAGGGAGAGCGTCAACGCAAAGAAGACTGATAGAGGCAAACAAATCAACAACAGAAGAGCACAAAGCAGCGTTTGGGAGGGGGGAAACAGATTGAGAGAAAACCAAGAAAAGAAGAGAATTAATGAAAAAAAACATATCTTTCCCGAACTCTCCTTTACTTCTGCGAATGTGAGATTAAGTGCTGCCAGAGGGAGAGATTTAGTGTAGATATCCAGTAAAAATAGCAAGTGTGGGGATTAAGCGTTTATTTGCAGAAATGACGGCCATTGTTGTCCCTGCACTGACGTAACACACTTACATATGGGACTGGTAACTTCATTCTCTGAGATTATGGCATGGATGTGTTTCTGAGAACAATGACTGCAGTGGCATTGCCTTATGGGAGATCTCCATGGATCACAGCAAGAGGAGAAACTAAGTTTAGTACCGTAAGAATGTGAATATATTTGTGTGTGTGTCTACAAGAAGTGTTTGCATACAAGTGAGAGTGTATGCCTTTCTGTGATTGATTGGGCGTTTGCTTTGTTTGTCTGTGTGATTGAATGAGTTTGTGCCAGTGTGTGTGTTTGTATCTAAGTGTGTGTTTCAATCTCGGCCTCCAAAATGTTCCCAACTTTTCACCCCAAACACCATAACTCGAATTGACCTCCATCTATTCAAAGTAGTCTCCAAACCCCAACAATTTTTGCTTTAATCTCTCCTTCAAAGCTATCCATCTCACTCCCATAATGACTTACTGGGCAGGCTTCAAGTTACCTCCTCTGTCTCATTACACCAGTATTCCTCATCTTGCCACCTAAAATATGAACCTTCATATGTCTGTCTCCCTGTACTGTCCCGTCAGCCCATCGTAGATCCAGTGATTTAGTGGACAGAGAGACCGGCCTAATGAAAATGGAGACGTCAACGGCCATCAGAGGGAATGGATTTCGCAACCGATATGACGGACTCACTCACACCTTTAAACCAACACGGACATATTCCCCTGCACTCCTCGAGAATTTACTACCACGGTCTCAAGTCTCTGGGTGACTGTTATAACGCCTTTGGCAACGATAGGCATATCCATTTAAAAAGTGATACCTGTTGATAACGAAGGAATGTGGAATTACATTTGTTTGTGTCTTTCAAATGGAAATGTTATCATTACAAATATTACATTTAATAACTAAATAGTCGCTAGTCTTGGTGTAAAGGTAGTGCTAATAATAACGCACCCCCCAATCCATAACCATGTGTCCTTGAAAGTGGTGTAATTTAGATGGTAGCCTATCAATACATCAGATTAATGGCATAACTATGTGTAACTACCAACTCCTTCCAAGCGGGTAGACAGAGATTGTAGAAAAGTTTCCAGCAGGCAGTAATGAAGCCAGTGACCAAGAAGATACTGTAACTGCCATGCATTGTAATAACAACAGCAGCCAGCTGCATATATGCATCTCCGTCAGATTCAGTAGAATCAGTATGTAAACCAGTTGAGGAAGTAGGCTACAACGCATTTAAATACCCCCCGAACAATCACATTAATGCAGTTCACTAACAGGTTTAGGCTATTGCAGTCATCGATATGCACAGACATAAACAGTTAGGCTACTGTAGCATTGTTGCGCGTAGACTAGCTAGCCGACAATCATTTCAGCAAATCATGAAAGAAACAATCACAGCTGCCGATAGATGTTACTACCTTGTTGCACAGCTGCCAATAGATTGCATCTTATTACTTTGTTGCACTTGCGAATCGGATTTGCTAAACTGTTACAAATGAACAGTAATAAAAAAGAATGTAAAAAAAACCTAAGAGATCAAACAGTTTAACTTACTTGGTGTTTGTTCTATTCCAATATACACTGTGCCTTTCTGCAGATGCAAACCAAGCGCAGAGACTCCCTACGAAGCACAGGCTCCAGACCAAATCCATTGTGGAGTGCAGAGAAAAGCCGGTGAGTCTAGCAGACCAATGAAACTTTGGGAAATGTCTATGCGTCCGTTAACGAGTAGGTTGTTTACTCAGGAAATGGATTTACGCAGGCAATAGCTTTAAAATAGAAAGAAAAAATACGACGCACTCAGCAAAAATTACACAGGGTTGTTTGAATTAAGCTCAGCCCGTAGTGAATGAACAACAACTTGCGTGATTTCTAGTTTTGTGGAACCCCTACTATCGTTAATCACGCCCCATAAGGATTGCGAACCAATGGGAGGACAAAGCGCCTGGTTTTTCCACCTCTTGTTTGTTAGACGCGAGATGCACGCCCTCTGTGGTACAGGTCGAAGAGGGGAATTTCAAATAAGTTTTAGGGCCTATTCTATTGATGATTTATTTTTCCAGACTTATTCGCAGCAAGGACTACGTCAAAATCGATTACATGATTTTCGCAGAATCAAACGACCAATCTGAGGGAAGTAAATTGTATAATAGCTTTCCAACACAACCACTCTATCTATGGTGGTCAGTTAACACAGGGTTTCCCAAACTTTAGGCTATATGCGTAGCAAATGGCACCCTATTTCCTACAAAGTGCACTGGCCAAAAGTAGTACACTACCTAGGGAGTAGGGTGCCATTGGGATGCAAATGACATTCTATTCTTGATTCTCATTCCTCAATTTCAGTGATTGTTTTTGTGTAGGTCTGGTGACATTGCCAACATGACATAGGCCCATAGACATAACATTTAACTGGGGAGCATTTACTGTTGCAGTATTTGACATGTTATCCGATTAGCAGATATTACTTACAGTGACAGGTCACATTTAAGTGAGACATTAAAACCAAACAATCCCATTAGCGCATATTACTTACAATGACAGGTTACATTTAAGCGAGACATTAATAAACCAATTAGGCACATTTGGGCAGTCTTGATACAAATTTATGAACAGAAATGCAATGGTTCATAGCATCAGTCTAAAAGTTTGTACATACACTGCTGCCATCTAGTAGCCAAAATCTAAATTGCAGCTGGGCTGGAATAATACATGATGGCCTTTCTCTTGCATTTCAAAGATGACAGTACAAAAAAAAAAAAAAAAAAAAAAAAAAAAATGTTTTTTTATTTTCTTTGTATTATCTTTTACCAGATCTATTGTGTTAAATTCTTCTACATTCCGTTCAGATTTCCACAAACTTCAAAGTGTTTCCTTTCAAATGGTACCAAGAATATGCATATCCTTGCTTCAGGACCTGAGTTACAGGCAGTTAGATTTGGGTATGTAATTTTAGGCAAAAATTTAAAGAAGAAGAGGTTTTAAAACTTCAGGATTGGTGGAACCCCTGTGGGACGGTTAAGCTAACATAGGATTTACACTCGTGTTCTCAGTCTGTTTGTTGCCAGTTCGTCGTGTTCGTTCAAGCTAACCAGCGGTTTCCTGTCAGCTCCTATAGTTTCGCAGCCTTTTTTTCCTCGTCCTCCTGGTTTTTGACCTCTGCTTGTCCTGACCCTGTACCCGCCCGCCTGACCTCTCTGCCCATCCCTGAATCTGCCTTCCATCATGTACCGTTGCTCCACCTCTGGATTACTCAACTCTATCCCTGACCGCCGTCCTGTACCTTTGCCTTACCTTGGATCTTCGACCCCTGCCTGCCTTGACCTGTCTTTGCCTGCACCTGTTGCTACAATAAACATTGTTACCTCGACAGTTTGCACCTGGGTCTTACCTTGATTCTTGATATACAAGTAGGGATCCGAAGTAGGTGCAGATACTTGTATACCTAAAACGTAGTAAACGCAGTGAAGATCTGTTCCAAATGTATCTACTGAGGTGTAAACCTCTGAGCTCTGACGTACTAATGAGGCCATCAAGCACACATACTTAGGCAACATACATTATTTTGGATACTTTATAGGAAAAGAGCTCTGTGTGGTTAGTTTATGTCCTATTTCGAGGTTGGGGTCCTTACATTTCACTTCCACTCAGATAGCAATAAGATAACCACCTTGGGGAAGACCCTACTGTATGTAGTATGCCTACATTGCAAACTTAAACACTTGACCTACCTCATTTAGCAAAGTGAAATAGTTCTGAGTCTGACAGGTAGGTAACATTACCCTTTAATCCTCACAGTTTCTTTCTAATTTCAACCAATGGGAATATGAGGTATCACACCAGGCCCCACTGCACAAATGTACATGGATACTGGTATATCTGCTCAATTCTAGATAGGTTATTTTCTAGGTCTAATACAGATAAAACCTTATTTTAGCATTTATGAATAACACTTTCATTCCATTAGATGCATTTTTAAGAATCACTTTTTGCATTTGTTCTTTGTCTCACTCTGAGGAAGATGAGTGGGAGAGAGCCTACTGTCAACGTAATTGAGTTTTGCATCGCAAGTGAGGGAAATTGCACTGGCAAAGCTTTTAACGTACCGTAATAAGAACTCATGTCAAAACATCATCCATACCATACACACGAGAGGACTTTTTCATAACTTATCCTCCTTCTGACACCGAGGTGTGAATTGAACAGCGAGATGAATGGGGTAAAGGTTGCCAAAGTCTTTCTAAAGCTCTCTTTGTCAAACCTACAGAATCTTTTCCACAAAAGAAATCCACACACCACATCTTCAGAAACACACTTGAAGTACAATGTGAATATCCAGTTTTTATTTTATTTTTATACATTGTAGAATAATAGTGAAGACATCAAAACTATGAAATAACACATATGAAATCATGTAGTAACCAAAAAAGTTTTAAACAAATCAAAATATATTTTACATTCTTCCAAGTAGCCACCTGTCACGGCCGTTGTATGGAGGAGACCAAGGCGCAGCGTTGTAAGCGTACATTCTTCTTTAATTAAAGAAAGAACACTGAACAAAACGTGAAGCAAATATGAGTAGTGCAGACAGGCAACTAAACATAGAATAAGAACCCACAAATACCCTATGGAAATAGCTACCTAAATATGGTCCCCAATTAGAGACAACGATAAACAGCTGCCTCTGATTGGGAACCAATTCAGGCCACCATAGACCTACATATACCTAGACTTACAAAACCCCTTAGATATACAAAAACAAACATACCCATACTCACACTCTGACCTGACCAAAATAATAAAGAAAACAAAGATAACTAAGGTCAGGGCGTGACACCCCCGTTTGCCTTGAAGACAGCTTTGCACACTCTTGACATTCTCTCAACCATCTTCACCTGGTATGCTTTTCCAACAGTCTTGAAGGAGTTGACAAATATGCTGAGCACTTGTTGGTTGCTTTTCCTTCACTCTGCGGTCCAACTTATCCCAAACCATCTCAATTGGTTTGAGGTCGGATGGTTGTGGAGGCCAGGTCATCTAATGCAGCATTCCATCACTCTCCTTCTTGGTCAAATAGCCCTTACACAGCCTGGAGGTGCGTTGGGTCAGTGTCCTATTTAAAAAAAATAATAGTCCTACTTAAGCGCGAACCAGATGGGATGACGTTTCGCTACAGAATGCTGTGGTAGCCATGCTGGTTAAGTGTCCCTTGAATTCTAAATAAATCACAGACAGTGTCACCAGCAAAGCGCCCCCACATCATCATACCTCCTCCTCCATGCTCCACGGGAGGAACCACACATGCGCAGATCATCCGTTCACCTACCATGCGTCTCACAAAGACACAGCGGTTGGAACCAAAAATCTCACATTTTGACTCATCAGAACAAAGGACAGATTTCCACCGGTCTAATGTCCATTGTCGTGTTTCTTGGCCCAAGCAAGTCTCTCATTGGTGTCCTTTAGTAGTGGTTTATTTGCAGTAATTCGACCATGAAGGGCTGATTCATGCAGTCTCCTCTGAACAGTTGATGTTTATTTGGGCTGCAATTTCTGAGGCTGGTAACTTGATGGTTTTTGCTACTGTACTTGAAGAAACTTTCAAAGTTCTTGAAATTTTCCACATTGACCGACCTTCTTGTCTTAAAGCAATGATGGACGGTAATTTCTCTTTGCTTATTTGAGCTGTTTCTTGCCATAATATGGAACGGTATTTTACCAAATAGGGCTATCTCCTGTATACCACCACCACATTGTCACAACACAACCGATTGGCTCAAACGCATTAAGAAGGAAAGAAATTCCATAAATGAACTTTTAACAAGGCACACATGTTAATTGAAATGCATTACAGGCAGTAATAGATTTAGGCATAGGCGACATGGGGGAATGGTGACATTTGCGTGATCGGATTTCTATCGCTCATTTGCACGTCACGTCAATGATATCATGTCACCGTGTGGGACTGTGGGTCAATTAAACTTGTCGGAGTGGGTGCCCTGATTCTAGTTTGTGAGCTAGGCAGGCTACTGCCTGGGAAGGTCTCCCACTCAGAAGTACGAGATGTGGAAGGGGGCGGGGATAGGTTGATGTCAGGTCTCCCCACTGGAAGCCCGAGGTAGGGGGAGCGGGGGAATCTATCAAATGCGCATCAGTCACACTACGAAATGCTAATAAATAAACCACAAGTCATTCATAATACTGTGAATATATTTTTCTGGTATGTGGTTTGTGCGAAATCGTTAAGAATGATATAAGTCCAGTCTGCACACCATCAAGGTGAATTGGTTTAGTCTTGACTCTTGGTTGACAGTGTTGGGGGTCGGGTAATGTATTGACTCTTGGTTGACAGTGTTGGGGGACGGGTAATGTATTGACTCTTGGTTGACAGTGTTGGGGGACGGGTAATGTATTGACTCTTGGTTGACAGTGTTGGGGGACGGGTAATGTATTGACTCTTGAGTGCCGAATCAAAACAAATGTGTTTATATTTGCCTTTGTTACTTCTTTTTATATAGTTTTAAATGTTATGATTATTTATTTGTGTTGTTACTGTGTAAATTACATGTTAACACAATGTTTATACTAGACTAATTACAATGTTGCTTCACACATAAGAGCAATGGAATATAAAGTGTTACCCAAAACAATAACAATTCCATTTACCCTACACCATTTATGCTGCTATGTCATTTCAGACATAGGCCTATCTTTATTCATTTTTCACTCTTGTGCTATACCTGTCAGAAACACAAAAAACATTTACACTTATAGATAAATACGCTGTGTCCCAAATGGCACCTTATTCTTTATATAGTGTACTACTTTTGAACAGATCCCTATGGGTGCCATTTAGGACGCATGATTTATCTTGACCTTTGTATGACTTATCAACAGTGACCCAGACAGAACGTTTTCTGCTCCTTGGAATCGGTGGTGATGTGGATGACTCCTGGAATCGGTGGTGGTGTGGATGACTCCTGGAATCGGTGGCTGTGCGGATGACTCCTGGCTCACCTTGATGATGATGACATCCCCAGTCTGGTGCCTGATGGGTCCGGATTAGCAGCAGCTCACAGGGTCATTAGCTCTATATTTACCAGATCCACAGGCTGAACTTAATCTGTCAGTCACCTGCAGTGGACTCACAGGTAGCTAAATGCAGAGTTCCTTCTCCTTGGGAGTTTGCGGATCATCCCGGGGATGTTGTATGCCTGTCTGCCTCCCTGTACTGTGAATCCCAGTGGGCTAACAGGTAGCTAAATGCAAATAGCTTAAAACAAAGGAAGGACTGCATGACGGGTTGTTTGGTATAATAACGCTAGTTCTGGAGTTCTACTGCCAGCATGGCGCATTGGTCAGAATGCAATGAATGAAGGTGAGGTATACCTTGGAGTTTTGCGTCTTGTTACAGGGATGTTGCTTGCTCCCTCCCTCCCTCCCTCCCTCCCTCCCTCCCTCCCTCCCTCCCTCCCTCCCTCCCTCCCTCCCTCCCTCCCTCCCAGTACTGTGAATACCAACACCAACAGCCTGAGCTGTTATGGCGCTGCCATTGTACAACGACATTAACATAATGGAAATGAGTGAATGTGTGAACGGCACACGGCCCAGTGTGTCCAATGGATATCCTATTATGGGCCTCCATGGGATGCTGCTGCTCAGATAGAAACACAACGACTAGATTCTATTTCTATGACTGCCCTGCTGTTACTCTAATGGGTAATTAGAGTAACAGTAGAACAATGCTTCCCATTGCTTGTCCTGGATGGATCTGTACATTGAGTTCCTTTTCTGGAACAAAAAAAGTGTTTGGAATTTAGCATCTACAAAAAAAAGTGTTTGGAATTTAGCATCTACAAGTCATCTTATTTTGGTTTTTAATATAGATCTGTAAAGATACGACACCCATCCACTTCCTTGCTAATGCTGCACCTTCACGAACAGAATGGAGTTACAGAGGAACAACCATAGCCAATATACTATATAGCCTACCTATGGGAACAATTTTGTTCCTGCTATTTTTGTTCTTATTCTAGCATCAATGCTAAATTGCTCTCAACTCCCCTAAGGCAGCGGAAAGCAAACAGTGGTAAATGATTAGTGGTAGCTAGTCATGCAATAAAGCCTTAGTGAATAATCACTGAGTGAACGCCTAAGCTTAGCAACAGTTAAGTTGTTAATGCCCTGGTTAATTATAAGAGGGTGAAATGAGTGGCTCGTTATAGTGAGCGGAAGTAAATGATCAGTGGGCTGCCAGAGGAGTGTTGTGCTCAGGTAAACCTATTAAGACGACACATCTCAGTCAGAGGTCTCACGGTGAGCTCAGTACTCTGTGTGCTCTCAGGCTTAAGAGCACATAAAGAAACAGACCCGGGTAGAGGAACAAAGGACAACGGAGGAGAGGAGGAGGAGGAGGAGGAGGATGAGGAGGAGGAGGAGGAGGAGGAGGAGAGGAGGAGGAGGAGGAGGAGAGGAGCGAGGATTGAGGCAAAATGCAAACACAGCGTTAGGTAACCAGCGTTTTCTCTGAGCAATACAGGGGATTGAGAGGGGAAAAAAGTGAGTAAGGAAGAGCGAGGCTCAAGAGACGGAGCAGGTTGAGAAGAGTTAAGAAAAGATGTAAAGAGATGTAAACAAAAAAAGATGCAAAAGGAGTGAGGAAGAGAGATGGAGCGAGGGAGGGATACCAAGAGACCAAAAGGGAGGGAGTGAGCGAGAGATTGTGACATAAATAGACCGTAAACAGATTACGGAATGGAAAGGACTGGTGAAAAGAAGGAGACACACAAACACAAGTAAACAAAGCAAGAAAGGAAGGAGGAATAAAGAGAAAATAAACTGCCAGAGCGCACTGGCTGTAGTCCTCAATAGCTACTTCAATATGTATGAGAGAGTTTTCCCTGCTAGTAGACACTATACGACAATGATAAGATAGAGAGAGGGAAGAACTCGAGGGAAAAGGAAAGGAGGAGGATAGGGAATTCAAGTTCTCATGAAAAGGGACTCTTACTCCATTCCAGTCACAAGACGTTTCTACATGTCCAAGAGATAAGCAGGAACAAGAGACCTGAGATAAGCAGGAACAAGAGACCACCCAGAAGCCTGGTTAACAATCCCCTTGTGTTTCCCTGACACAACAAAACAACAAGCTCTGAGTGCAGGAGCCCAACTCAAACAACCAGCCCACCAAATTACAACACTACGCTGTCGCCAAACAAAACAATTACGTCATTATGATAACACAACGTAAACGTCCTCGCCACATTACACATGCACAAAAGTATATAGTCAACGAAACCGCCACAAGGCCTGAAAATAGAAAATGTCACCGAATGTGCAGATTCAGAACACTTTTCTACAGAAGAAGATGTTGGAGAAAGTGAGCTATACTGTAATTGCAGTACTTTCTGAGCTTTCGAAAGTCACAGCTCGTGAGTTTGAAACGTGCACCTGCATGGGCTCTGAGAGAAGCCAGGCGTAGTCAGACCTGCAGAAGATAGACTGTGCTTCTCATGCTGTCAGCCCCTAGGATGCTGCTGAAACAGCCCTACTGCGTGTCCCAAATGGAACCCTATTTAGTACACTGTTGTTGACCAGGGCACATAGGGTTCTGGCCAAAAGTAGTACACTACATAGTGAATAGAGTGTCATTTGAGATGCGTAGCAACCTTGCATTCTCTCATTACATTAGCAATCTGTCCAGTGCGCCCAGACCCCTGTGACATTGTCATCCTCCCACAATACTATGGGGGAGAAGAGACTTGAGACTGACACTTCCAGAGAACAGCGCGATCTGTCAGTGACTGACTCCAGTCAATTACATTGCCATTCCATGACATTCTTGTTCACTTCCTATGACAGATGTGATGTGAAATAATGTACCATCAACAAAAAGTTACAACTTGCAACTTATTGTGCTGACTGACAGTGAATTCAGTAAACATGCAGAGATGAGGAATGATACCCAATTGTCATACTTGAGTAAAAGTAAAGGTAACTTAATAGAAAATGACTCAAGTAAAAGTGAAAGTCACCAAATAAAATACTACTAGAGGAAACATCTTAAAGTATTTGTTTTTAAATATACTTAAACAACAAAACTAAATGTAATTGCAAAAATGTACTTAAGTATCAAAAGTAAAAGTAAAAGTATAAATCATTTCAAATTCCTTATATTAAGCAAACCAGATGGAACAATTTTTCATGTTTTTTAAAATGTACCGATAGCCAGGGGCACACTCCAACACTCAGACATCATACAGAAATAAAGCATTTGTGTTTAGTGAGTTCGACAGATCAGAGGCAGTAGAGATGACCAGGGAAGTTCTCTTGATAAGTGTGTGAATTGGACCATTTCTGTCCTGCTAAGAATTCAAAATGTAACGAGTACTTTTGGGGGTCGGGGAAAATGTATGGAGTAAAACGTACATCATTTTCACCAGGAATGTAGTGAAGCAAAAGTAAAAGTTGTAAAAAATATCAATAGTAAAAGTAAAGTACAGATACCCCAAAAATTACTTAAGTAATACTTTAAAGTATTTTACTTAACTACTTTACAAGACTGTATATGACGGAAGCCTGAAATATGAATGGAAATAGATTCTTCAGGTAATCACAGCATCAAAAGTTTGGAGTATACAACCGGTAAATACATGTGTAAAGAAGGATGGTGTGCATGTGTTTAGTCTGTTTACGGACACGTGTTCGTGTGTGAGTATACAGCATGTGTGTGTGGTCCAGGCCGCCCTTAAAGCACTATGGCCTCGGTACCACACCCTGTCAGTGTGCCGTACTAAAAATCAGCTTAACTTCCATTAGCCCACCCTCCATTCACCATGGCACATGCTGCCACTCTCCATCTCCCTCATGACTGAAAGAGAATGAGAAAATGAATTTTACAACCCCTGACATTTTCTCTCTTTCTCTTCACATCAACAGCCACGGCACACTCCACTACTCCCTCTCTCCTCCTCTTAAGAAAATAAGGAAAAGGAATGAGCAGGGAATTTAATTTTATTGCCCCTCTCCCTCTCCCTTTCCCTTTCCCTCCTTCTCCCCATTATTGACAAGGGCTCGTATCCAAAGCAGCACACTCCATCATTCTCCTTCTCCCTCATTACTTAAAAGAAGGGAGGAGAAAATGAATTTTAGAGCCCCGGGCCCCTATCTGTCTCTTCACCCCCACCCCTCACCACTCAGCCCCCCCCCCCCCTCCCCTTATTCGAAGTGGCACGCCAGTCCCCCCACTCTTCTCATTACTTAACCGAAAGATTGGAAAAATCATTTTACTCCCTCTTTCCTTTCTTCCTCCATTCTGCTCTCCACCATTTCTCCACCAAGCCCACACTATCTCCATGGTCTCTTTCTCTCACACTCCCAAGGAGGAAAAATATATATATTTTACAGCACCTCCCCTCCATCCCTCATAAAGAAGAGCCACAGTTCCCATTGATGTTTTCTGCTACTTTTGACATTAAAAGGGGTAAAAATATATGTATGGCACACTTCTTCTTCGTCACTGTACTGCTGCTTCCCACCCTCTCTTGGAAGGCTTCTCTTTTCATTAGCATACTGGTCTCTTTGTCTCCCCACCCAGGCACACTTCTGCTCTGCGATGCCCATGTGTCCACTTTGATGGCATGCAGAGGGGCCATTGTGACTGCTAGAGGGTGTTAAAGGTCATTTAAGATAACTGGCCCTTCTGTAGCCACACCCCCTCCCTCACCTCCTCCTTAGATTGGGTACTGTCATTACCTCTGCTGCCTGGTATTGTACACATATGCTCTCTGTAGTCTCACTAAGTAGGCTACAGGGGCATGGGGTCAGCATTGATCTACTCCTCCTGGGCCTGTGATTATAAAGCATCTCAGAGTATGAGTACTGATCTAGGATCCGTTTAGCCTTTTAGATAGTAAGGAATATAATCATATGGACAGGGAGGATCTGATCCTAGATCTATTCTAAGATGCTTTATGGATAGGGGACGTGGTGTTCCAACACGTAAATGTAATCGTACATGGACGAAATCCAGCCTTAAAAGCTGACATATTCAAAATTGTTCTTTAAAAGAGTATACAACAGAATGTAGACTCCATGTGAGCTTACATCACACAACAAAGACAGTCTGTGCTCAAACGGGTCATAGAGCACTAGTTATGACACAGTTCTTGAATCTTCTCCTCCCCCAGAAGTACACTGCTACCACAACCTCTCTACACATACAGTATCTGCAGCCCAGATGCTACTCACCCCCCAACTCCTCCTCCCCCTCCTCTCTCTCTTCCTCCTCCTTCGCTCTACTTGAGGCGGCTGTTTCCAGCACCCTATTCATTAACAGATTCTTAATGTTCCCGGATGAGTTGACTGTAATTTATGGTGGCAAAAAGTGCCTCAGTGTGTGTTGGTGTGTGTACGTGTGTACGTGTGTGCGTGCGTGTGTGCACTTCTGTGCTATTTCGTAAAGTACCAGGACAGATTTTGACATATGTACAACTGATTAGGCATGTGTGTATATTGATTTGCTTAATTAATGTTCATACGTGTTTGAGTGTAGTACTGTATATGTAAATGTGCTTGTTCCTGCTTGTCTCTTCACTCTGAGTCTCACTGGAGGGAGTCACGTCTTCCTAGAGGGCAATGTAAGGACAGCGACGAAGGCACATATCAGGTTTTTCGGAGGACTCTCAATGAGGTTTCTGTCTCCAGAGCAGACCTCAGTCAAAGTCCTGGAGTTTTCCATTCTGTCTGTTTTTCCCTTTCCCAGTCTACTGCCTCTACTCGTTGGGGCACGCTGAATTAAGATGACATGAGTTTGTGTGGGAAGTCCCCATGTCCACGGCCACACAAATGTGGGTATGTATGTGTACAAGGTGTGTGTGTGTGTGTGTGTGTGTGTGTGGGTATGAGAGTGTCTTTCTTGGTCTGTGTGTGTGTGTGTGTGTGTGTGTGTGTGTGTGAGAGAGCATGCCACTTGCAACGCCAAGATAGTGGGTTCAATTCCCGGGACCACCTGTGAGTAAAATATACGCATGCATATAAGTAAGTTGCTTTGGATAAAAACATCTGCCAAATAGCATATATTATTATTATGAAAGAAGCAGAGACAGAAACAGAGAGAGAGAGAGAGACAGAGACAGAGACAGAAACAGAGACAGAGAGACAGAGACACAGAGACAGACAGACAGAGATACAGAGACAGAGAAACAGAGACAGAGACAGAGAGACAGAGACAAAGAAACAGAGACAGAGACAGAGACAGCGAGACAGAGACAGATAAACAGAGACAGAGACAGAAACAGAGAGACAGAGAAACAGAGACAGAGAGACAAAGAAACAGAGACAGAGAGACAGAGAAACAGAGGTTCTGTGCCCAAACCTCATCTCACAGATTTTGGCACGCTCACTCCCCCAGATTGTGGAGTATTGAATCCCAGTGTTGCTCCTCTCTTTCAGGGTACTGATGGTGGTGGTGGTGGGTGGAGGTGGTGGAGGTTACATAGATTGCGAGCCGCTTTGTGTGCCAAGGAAAGCCTGTTTCCTAGAAATTGAGAAACACACACACATGCACACGCACGCACACACACACAATCAAATAGTTCTCTTCACATTAACAGAGGCACTGTGCTGCTCATATAAATGCCCACCCACACTAGTACACACATTCTTAAACACAAACACACACAGTCGTACCCCCCCCCCCCCCCCCCCCCCCCCCCACACACACACACCATCCCACACCCTAATGTACAGTACATAGTGCTGTGTCGGGGGGGCATTCCTTTTCCTTGACTTCTTGACCATTTGAATTTCCTGCACCTCGCTCCCTTGGCAGTTGAACGGAACTCCACGCACGGTAAAAATAACCCCTGGAAAGCCAGTCAGCAGTAGCAATGCTCCGCTCTGAAAACACAGTGTGCCCACACCGCCTGTTAGCAGCAAGGTTTCTATTTGAGGAGAGTCAGGCTCCGGCGGTGGAAGCCGCTACTGCTTATAGTGCAGGGGGCTGTGGTGGTGTGCTGGGGCGGGCTGGGGTGGTGGTCTGGGGTGGTGGGCTGGGCCGGGCTGGGGTGGTGGGCTGGGGCGGGCTGGGGTGGTGGTCTGGGGCGGGCTGGGGTGGTGGGCTGGGCCGGTAGGCTGGGGTGGTGGGCTGGGGTGGTGGGCTGGGGTGGTGGCCTGAGGTGGTGGGCTGGGGTGGTGGGCTGGGTTGCGGTGGCCTGAGGTGGTGGGCTGGGGTGGTGGCCTGAGGTGGTGGGCTGGGGTGGTGGGCTGGGGCGGTGAGGGTTGGAGGCTGGAGGTCCCACTGTCACACCTTTGAGCGCTTACTCCTAATGATTCCAGTTACAGCGAAGTGCACTAATGGCTCACAGACATGTCACACATGTTGAGAAGGAGCACTAGGGATGATGGAATGCTGTGTGGGGACGTTCTACACACTGACATCCTGCCCTACTCAGGCAGCGAGGCAAGGTAAACAATTGGAAATGAGCGCTCAGACGAGCAGCAGACGAGTAAATACACAACAGACATACACAAACACTCATGGTCACACGCACAGGTTCAGGTACATACACAAACACACACGCTGGAATGAAAACAAACACAGATGCTTGCCTATTTGTTCTCATTTGCAACCTGTTTTATGCTTTCATAGATGTAGACATGGACATATGCACACACACGCACACGCACACACACAGGTCAAGTATGTCCTCATCTGCAGCATGCATAGATAAGTATGTGTGTGCGAGAGTGTCCTCTCAGACCTCACCACAGTGCACAGCTGGGAAGGAGAGAGAGACCCGAGTGTGTCAGTGTGGTAAGGTTAGGGGCCCTGTCTCGCTCTCCCTCCCTCTCTCTCTACAACACTCCTTTTCTCTGTCTTTCCTTTTCTTGCACTCCCTCGTTTTCTCGGGCCACCCGCTCCCTTTTCCTCAGTCTGGTTTTGGCATGTCAGTCAGTCAGTCCGTCCGTCCGTCCGTCCAGACCACTCTGGCCAGTCCAGGTCACTCCTAACTCAAATTTACAAACTCACGCATACATACAGAAATGACAGTTGCCATGGTGCCCTAGTGAAAGTCTAAGCAGAGAGCTCCTGTACAATTTGTCAATATTTTCGTAATGAATTCCTTTTTTTTAGAATATAGCTAATTAATATCATCAGAATCCACCACAGCGTTAAGACTGAAGTCATTTGTTTGCATGGCTAGCTAGCTAACGTTAGCTGGCTAGCTGTTTTGATTTGAATGCCAACCGGTGTCCGGAGGTTGAAGATGGAGAGGAGCCGAAAGCAAGATGGCAGGGATGTGGAGTAATGAGGATCGTAAAGGAGGACAAAGTTACAAGGTTTCTCTTTAATTATTTTTTGTAATGTGGTGTGCTTTCTGGCACCATGTGACTGCTGTAGCATCATCCAAGTGGGTGCTATTTTTTGGTAGTAGTGTTGAAGGAGTAGCTCGCTAGCTACCCACTACCAGTGGTGTAAAAGTAATTAAGTAAAAATGCTTTAAAGTATTACTTAAGTCATTTTTTGGGGTATCTGTACTTTACTTTACTATTCATATTTTTGACAACTTTTACTTTTACCACTACATTCCTATAGAAAATAATGTGCTTTTAACTCCATACATTTTCCCAAACACCCAAAAGTACTCGTTACATTTTGAATGTTTAACAGGACAGGAACATTTTTAAATTCACACACTTCAAGAGAACATCCCCGGTCATCCTTACTGCCTCTGATCTGGAGGACTCACTAAACACAAATGCTTCATTTCTAAATTGTGTGTGTTGGAGTGTGCCCTTGACTATCCGATAAAAGAAGAAAAAAAAGAACATTTTGCAGTCTGATTTGCCTAAAATAAGGATTTTGAAATTATTTATATTTTTACTTTTGGTACTTAAGTATATTTTGAGATTACATTTACTTTTGATACTTAAGTATATTTCAAATCAAATACTTTTAAACTTTTACTCAAGTAGTATTTTACTGAGTGATTTTCACTTTTACTTGAGCCATTTTCTATTAAGGTGTCTTTACTTTTACTCAAGTATCCACAACTACCTTCTACAGAGTCCATGGACTGAAGTGGCTTAGTTGAAACTTCATCTGACTGAGTTCTACTATGGAAAAGCCAGAGACAGCGAGACACGTTGATGAGACCGCGCTTCCTGCCTGCCTACGGACTTTCTCTCCCTGCTTGACAACCTCCCTCAGATGACCTCTCATGAACTTTCTAATGACTGTCCATCTCGTGATGTTGTGATGTTTTTCTAAATTACTTGTTTTTTTGTGTGCTTTGAAGAGCTTTAATATTCTTTGAAAAGCGCTATATATTATTATTATTAAATTGGATACACACATACATTCACACAGACACAAACACACAAACACACCAACATAGACATTTTCATTCATTCTCAGTCCATTCACTTCACCCCCCCAAAAAAGTTTGTGAAGTTCTGATTTTCCAAACGACTTCTCATTCTTTGTGCAACATGCCTCGTGTGAGTGCTGACCACATGACAAAATGATAAAACTAAACAGCTCGCTGAGATACCAACAGAAAAGACACACCAGGAAAACCAACTTATCGAAATAACAGCATCAGTTTAGACATAACTGTGGTGTTTATTCTGTATTTGTACAACAAGGACACAGAAGTCACAGTGAAGCACAAACCTCAAACACCCCACCTCTCTGTTGTCATCAATTGAGTCAAATGGGGTTGACAATTCAAATGGATATTTCTTAGAAAAGAGGTCGATATGTTTCAGATGAGCAACCCCATGGAAAACATGCATTTACATGGATGACACATCAATTAAAACATTTCCCAGAATGCATTTCCTATCTTTTTTGTTTTTGTTTTCCACTCAGTGTATTTCAGATCACTTAAAACTTTATTGACATTACGACGAATATACAAAAAAACGAACTGGATAAAAGCACTTAGCAACAGCCGGTATGGAAAGAGCTAGTGCTAGTGAAATCAATGGAAAAACACTCTGCCAGAGCTCACACACTGTACTTATCTGCCGTGGATAGTGAATCTGGCCAACAGTGACTTGCACCCGCTACGTTGCCATGACCTCAGGGCAGGACACAGATGTTGGCGGCTGCAGGCCAGACAGACAACCCTTGGTCCAGTCCGGAGTGGAGACACTCTCATGAACCTAATCTCTAACATGACCTTTGACCTATCAATTTGAAGTTGATGCCCTGATTTTGGACCAAAAGGGCAAATCCTAGACCAAAGCTTCTGCAAACTACAAGCTGCACTGTTGCTATTATTTTGGAGAGGGAACAGAAGGGCAAATCTTAGAATTACTCTTTTGCAAACTCCAATCTGCACTGTTGCTTTTATTTTTGTCAGGGTTTGTTTTCGCCTTCATGTAACCCATGGCTATTATTGTGTGGGGGATAAAAGGTGATATCCAGAGCAAAGAGAATTAAATCATTTGATATCCTGGGTGTGTGGTTTTCAAACAGTCCTGAAAGAGCTTGATTTCATGTTATGTGTAAAAAATTCCCCACAAAGGGAAAGAAAGGTGGGATGTAGGCTTGTGTGTTGCGTGTGTGTGTGTGTTTTGTGTGGTTGTACCTCAGGTCCTCTGAGCAAACACAGCTGAGAAACAATCTTTCATCAAGCCCTTTTATTCCCACCCACAGACAGAGTGAATACAGGTTTGGAGTTCCCTGGATCAAAACATGATTACACTGGATATTTAACCCAAGACACACATTTTACATGAGTTCAAAAAGACAGGAAAAGTTTGAGTGGCTGTCGATGTCTAAATAAAATAATTTATTGCCGTTTCTATCTAGCTCAAGGACAAAGATGTTTAGCACATTAAACAGTCAATTAACCCTGGGAATTGTGATAATCCTTTTGTACTTGCTGTGATAGAACTTGAATGGCACTACATGCACAGACTTACTGTCCAGTCTAATGTATGTGATGGGATGTTCCAACAAAGATATTCTCCCAATTAGACAAACCTACAAAGGTTAAATAAAATGCGGAACAAACAAGATTAAAAAAATGACAATTATGATAGGATGTTGCAAAAACAATGATGAGAAAACCCATGACATCAAAACAAATCAAATGTTATTTGTCACATGCGTTGAATACAACAGTGAAATGCTGACTTACAAGCCCTTAACCAACATTGCAGTTCTAAGAAAACACCTTAAAAAAACATTTTTTTTAAAGAGCACCAGTAAACAACAATAGCGGAGCTATATATAATGTGTACCGGTACAGAATCAATGTCAATGTGCGTTGGCAACGGTGTCGAGGTAATTGAGGTAATATGTACATGTAGGTAGAGTTATTAAAGCGACTATGCATAGATAATAACAGAGAGTAGCAGCAGTGTTCCAGAAGGGGAGGCAATGCAAATAGTCTGGGTAGCCATTGGATTAGATGTTCAGGAGTCTTATGGCTTGAGGGTAAAAGCTATTTAGGAGCCTCTTGGACTTAGACTTGGGGCTCTGGTACCGCTTGCCGTGCAGTAGCAGAGAGAACATTCTATGATTAGGGCGACTGAAGTCTTTGACAATTTTTAGGGCCTTCCTCTGACACCGCCTGGTATAGAGGTCCTGGATGGCAGGAAGCTTGGCCTCAGTGATGTACTGGGCCGTACGCACTTCCCTCTGTAGTGCATTGCGGTCGGAGGTTGAGCAGTTGCCATACCAGGCAGTGATGCAACTCTTCAGGATGCTCTCGATGGTGCAGATGTAAAACCTTTTGAGGATCTGAGGACCCATGCCAAATCTTTTCAGTCTCCCGAGGGGGAATAGGTTTTGTCGTGCCCTCTTCAAGACTCTCTTGATGTGCTTGGACCATGTTAGTTTGTTGGTGATGTGGCCGCCAAGGAACTTGAAGCTCTCAACCTGCTCCACTACAGCCCCGTCGATGAGAATTGGGGGCGTGCTCGGTTCTCCTTTTCCAGTAGTCCACAATCATCTCCTTTGTCTTGATCACGTTGAGGGAGAAGTTGTTGTCCTTGCACCACATGGTCAGGTCTCTGACCTCCTCCCTATAGGCTGTCTCATCGTTGTGGGTGATCAGGCCTACCACTGTTGTGTCATCAGAAAACTTAATGATGGTGTTGGAGTCGTGCCTGGCCGTGCAGTCATGAGTGAACAGGGAGTACAGGAGGGGTGACCACGCACCCCTGAGGGGCCCCTGTGTTGGGGATCAGTGTGGCGGATGTGTTGTTACCTACCCTTACCACCTGGGGGTGGCCCATCAGGAATTCTATTATCTAGTTGCAGAGGGAGGTGTTTAGTCCCCCCAGGGTCCTTAGCTTAGTGATGAGCTTTGAGGGCAATATGGTGTTGAAAGCTGAGCTGTAGTCAATGAATAGCATTCTCACATAGGTTTTCCTTTTGTCAAAAAAAAAAAAAAAGTGTGAAAGGGCAGTGTGGAGTGCAATAGAGATTGAATCATCTGTGGATCTGTTGGTGCGGTAGGAAAATTGGAGTGGGTCTAGGTTTTATGGGATAGTGGTGTTGATGTGAGCCATGACCAGCCTTTCATAGCATTTCATGGCTACATACGTGAGTGTTACAGTTGGGTAGTCATTTAGGAAGGTTACCTTGGTGTTCTTGGGCACAGGGACTATGGTGGTCTGCTTGAAACATGTTGGTATTACAGACTCAAACAGGGAGAGGTTGAACATGTCAGTGAAGACACTTGCCAGTTGATCAGCGCATGTTCGGAGTACACATCCTGGTAATCTGTCTGTTCCTGCAGCCTTGTGAATGTTGACCTGTTTGAAGGTCTTACTCACATTGGATGCGGAGAGCTTGATCACAAAGTCGTCCAGAACAGCTGATGATCTCATGCATGTTTCATTGTTACTTGCCTCGAAGCGAGCATGGAAGTTATTTAGCTCGTCTGGTAGGCTTGTGTCACTGGGCAGCTCTTGGCTGTGCTTCCCTTTCTGTCTGTAATAGTTAGCAAGCCCATCTCTCTGTATCGGATCTATGAAACAGACAAATGTCTACCAGAGAGTAAATATGATCCATTCATACTCCATGCCGATCATTTTGGTACAATGGAAAAGAGCAATCACCAGAAAACAGACAGAGTAACAGCAATACCGCATGTTTTTCCTTTCCCAGACAGTTTCTGCTGATGTCCCACTCATGTCGGAAAACAATGCCATCAACTCTGCTCTGCCTGACTCGTTACGACAAGGAGGCTTGTTATTCATACCAAGTGTGCCCTTCGGCTTGTTGACGGTTGGCAAAAACATTTAATCTTTAATCAAATGAAATGAGAGATGGAGCAGGAGAAAGCGCACACTGGGCTTGTTGCAGTTAATCATGCAGTCAGTTGGGCAGGCCCGCCCCGGTGTTCCACCTTGGGTTATTTGCGTAACTTAATGAGGTATACAGCACACAGATGTCCTGGACCAGATATTGTCTGAGGTTATGAGCCATGCAGACAGATAAAGAGAGAGACCCCACAGAGATACACTGTAACCACCAGTTCCTGGAATCCCAGACGTGATGACACAGGGAGGGATCAAGGTGAGGATAATGGTTTTTACTGAATCACAGCTGAATCATCAGCATGAAAATGTAATAACAGTCTTGATATCAAACTCTTCAATAAAGACAGTCTAGGCCGGGGGAAAACATACAGTATAAGCGGTTGGCGAATATCTAAAGATGGGCCTCCGGTACATTATGGTAATTAGACATTGTTGCTCCATATTGTACATCATTAATTCCTAAAAAATGCCTTGGGCTGTTTGCTTAAATAGGACAACACAGTCCAAATATTCAAATAGATATTTATATCCGTCCCATTGGTAAAACATAAAGTGCCGGGATTGGGTGATTCTCTGAACATGCTGTTGTCACAGCCACGATATATTCCTACATACAGTAGTCACAGCCACGATAGTCTTTTATCTATCGTAAAACTTACGTAAGCCAGTATGTAAACTAGGTTTGTAGGGTGGTAAGCCTATAAAATTAAATATTGTTTGTTCATCAGAGCGATGAGAGCACTTAATAACACACACTTGGAGAAGCACAAGGCCTGACCCACTTCATATCAGAACTAGTGACCTAGATGTTTTGCATGACCTACTGCAATGGGAATGCCATGCGGGCTGCTGACAACGATTGCTTCCCAAATGGCACCATATTCCCTATTTAGTGCACAACTTATGACCAGAAGTAGTGCACTAAATATGGAATTTGGTGCCATTTCGGATGAAGGCAGGTGACAATGACAGTGGTATGCAGACAGCCTCTGGGACCAGGACTGTCCCTGTTTTGAATCTTAGTCCAATTGCACGGTTAGATTTAAATGGCCGACAACAAGGAGAAAATGACTTGAACAAGTACAGATGTAGGAAATTCATTTGATCACCAATGCAAGAAATGTAAAACTTGAGTGTATTTGAAGTTAAAAATGGCTTCTGAAGTTTACAATTTCCACTTGCTTTTCCCTTAGGAAAAAAGTACCAACCCTTACAAAAATTGCCATGAATTATAATCCACTAAATAATTCACATTTCCTGTTGCTGCAGGATTATTTTCCTAATGTAGCAAACTGGCTCAAATTAAGAATCTACATCTGTAAATCTCCCAGTTGTTTCCAAGATAACAAAGCTAAAAGTTTAACCCTCGAAAATTAACTGCTGAGCATGGAAGATGCTGCCATGCATAAATTAATGAAGCAAAATATAACTCCCCCCAATGCTTTGCTGACAAAACAGACTGGATGCATGATGATGTGTACTGTATTGTAGATTTAAAGATAAGCGTAAGGCCTGAGTAACATTTTATCATCATCTCTGACCTTGTGTGTGTGAGTGTGTGTGTGTGTGTGTGTGCTTGTGAGCTGGTGTGTGGGGAGCATGTTTTTCGTACCTGCTGTACATGTGTGTGTGTGCGTGCATGTGTGCGTTTGGGAGTGTATGTCCAGGGCAGTGTGTTCTTGTTGTGCGCGTTGCGTGCTGCTAAAGAGTTTATGTTATTCTGTTATCCTCCCTCCCTCGTTTACTTTCTATTCTGGGAAAGTCCAAATTACAGTTCTTCAGTGTGTGGTTGGCTTGTGTGGTTCAGAATTTGTACTTAACCTACCCTTCCTGCTCCATCCCTCGCCCTCTGCCTCCCTACTTCCTCTCTTCTATACCTTCCTTGTTCTTTTCTCACTCCTACTCCATCTTGCTCCCTTGCTTTTCTTGTCCTTTGTATTCTCAAATCCACATTCTTCTGTTCACTTTCACTACATCCATCTTTCTACCGCACTGCCAACTCTCTCTGTTACCCTACCTCCAACTCCCTGACTTCTTCTTCTCCTCTCTCCTCCCTCATTCCCATTGTCTCTCTCTCGCTCTCAGTTGTTTTGTCCCTCAGCCTGTTGCTCTGTGCTGTAGATTTCATGAATAAATCCATGTCTCCTTTAAAAACACGTCCTCCCTTTGGCTTTGCTCCACTCATTTCAGCTCTTCCTGTCTCCCTCCTCTTCCTCCTATAATTACCATCATATAATGTATGGATCTTTCACTGCTCTCTACTCGCCATTTACAAATATGACTTCCCCCCAGGAGTGTGTGTGTGTGTTTACCATTGTGCACCCTCAGCGGGTTGTAGATAACCGGGTGCATCCTGTTTTCAGGGGAAATGGAAGAGTGCCTGTGAAGCGACTTCCGCTTTTGGACATTAAAAAAGCCACACTCCTCCTTAACTCCTCCTCCACATTTATGAGATTGGTGGAACAGTGCAGAAGAGAACCTCCCCAGATGTTTTCTTGTCAGGACCAGAATGAAGGAAACGCCAGTTAGGCGTTTCTTTTAGAACAAACAACTGGGTTGCGTCCATAGATTTAGAACGAAAATACTTAATGACTGAGTCTCAGTCAACCGAACCGATAGAACGAACGACCAGCCGGCTTGGGTAGCAACCTTAGATTTGTGTTGGGACTATATCTCGCGGAAGGATGAAATAGTATGAATAAATTCATCAAAATTAGCTATGGAAAATAATGAACAAAGTGGAAGGTGTGTGTGTGTGTCTGACCTTCCACGGAATTGCATTATTTTCATTATTTTGGATTATTTATACTATTGGCTTTAATTTAACACATTTGCCGTTAGAAATGCGTTCATTTTCTGGTAAAAATGTGTTCAACATTCACTGAAGTAGCTAGGAAGTTTACTAGAAAGCTCCAGTAGTTGCCGTGGTATCCAAACCAACATACTTGCTAGTTTAGCTAACCGAACCATCAGTCCTAGCTTGCCATTATGAAAATCCAATTAAAAAATGCCAATAATGTTTTAAATGAGACGTTTGCTTTAAAAAGCAGCTCAAACATAGAACTAACTATAGCCAATGAATTCTGTCGCGCAAATATACCGTGCATTACAGGGAATTATAAACGGAGTGGTTAGAACCATGAATGCTGATTGGCTGACAGCCGTGGTATATCAGACCGTATACCACGGGTATGACAAACATTTCTTCTTACTGCTCTTATTACATTGGTAACCAGTTTCTAATAGCAATAAGGCACCTCGGGGGTTTGTGGTATAAGGCCAATATACCACTTCTAAGGGCTGTATCCAGGCACTCTGCGTTGTGTCGTGCTTAAGAACAGCCCTTAGCCGTGGTATATAGGCCATATACCACACCCCCTCGTGCCTTATTGCTTAAATATTGCAAGCTCTAAAATGCTCTTCAAGTCAATCAGATACAAGTATTCAACAATTCCATGGTATAACACATAAATAGGATAGAAAGAAAGGCAACGCTGCTCTCGGGTTAGCTTGCTCCAATCAAATCTAACTTTAACATTAGAAATATTCCACAATACTGACGACGGATCAGCTCCGAGAAAGATATTATCATCTATGGCTGCAAATATTGAGGCGGCTTATTGTAATGCTTACCCTATAATAATGCACTAAATCAAGATTTGGAACATCACTGTGCACATTTTAGACTACACATCATGAAATATATTGAGACAAATTACAGACAATAGAACTCAATCGATTGAACATGAAATGTACCCATTTCAATATGATTGAAATAGGCCTACTGTATTTATATTTCAATGCAGTCATCTCAGTTTTAATTAGAAGCATACGTTGCTGGTTTGCATCAATTGCAAAGTCATTGGCAACTTTATATTTCTTTTAAACTTTGTTCTGGAATTAGCATTTCTTTGGACGATGTATATACAGTATACCATGCGTATTCCGTACATGTGGCTAATAAAACTTGAAACTGGAAACTATCAGTGTTCACACAGAGGTGGATAAACATGTGATTCTATGTTTAGCGGAGATCTTCTGTGTATAAAGTGATGTGGGAGGGCAAAAATGCACCTAATGACTTACTTAACTGTCCTACGATTGGTCTGAGGCAGGCGTTAGATTCCGAAGGTTTTTCAATTGCAACTTTACTAACAATGGTTTTGGGAAACAGCTCGAGATTTAACAATACTCCTACGAAGGTTCTAACAATGAACTTCGCCTTAAGATGCTTTTGGTAAACAAGGCCTGGTTTGCATCATAAATGGTACCCTATTGGCCCTGATCAAGCACTATATAGGGAATAGGGTGCCATTTGGGACACACACCTGGTTATCCACTGTGCTGATCATTTTAGAAATCCTGTTTATTGTGTTGACCTAAATGTAAATTCAGTTTTGCTTCTATAACTTTGTCTCCTCAAGTACTCTCTCCTGCTTTCCATTTTTACTTAAATGGTTTATCCATGTCCCCAAACATTAGCAGTAATATGTGAAGCATTAAGTCCAAACAGTAGCATATTAACAGGGACAGTTCAGGACAAGCCCGGCACTCAGAGGAGCTTAGATATGACCACTTCCTCTTCCTGCACACTGGACCCAAATCAACAATATTTTTAACACATAATCTAGACATTTAAGTGTGACATTTTTATTTATTTATTGTAAGAGGTGTGGGTGGGTGTTTGTGGGAGTTTGTGTTTCTTTGAAAGATATGGATCTGGGACACAATCTAGACATTTAAGTGTAAAAAAAAATATTTTTAGTAAAACGTGTGGGTGGGAGTTTGTGGGAGTGTGTTTCTTTGAAAGATATGATAGATGTGAGAAGTGGGAAGTTCATTTTCATGCCTATCAGACAAATCCTCTTATGAATCCTTTCAGGTCCTATTTCCTCTCTCTCTTTTCCATATAACAGACGACTGGCAACTCATTAACCTCTAAATGACCAGCCAACCTCTCTTTCCCTGGTCTATGGTGGTAATCCATCCCTTCCTCTGTGTGTGTGTGTGTGTGTGTGTGTGTGTGTGTGTGTGTGTGTGTGTGTGTGTGTGTGTGTGTGTGTGTGTGTGTGTGTGTGTGTGTGTGTGTGTGTGTCTGTGTGTGTGTGTGTGTGTGTGTGTGTGTGTAAGTGTGTGTGTGTGTGTGTGTGTGTGTGTGTGTGTGTGTGAGGGTGTGTGCTGTGTGCTGTGTGCTGTGTGCTGTGTGCTGTGTGTGTGTGTACACTGTGTGTCTGTGTCAGACTGTGGAAAGACACAACCATTACGAATATGTACCGCTTTGCCTCCTAATCCTGTGGAGAGAGATGGCCTCAAGGCCAGACCATGGAGGAATTACCAAATTCTTGTGACTTTCTCAACAGCGTCATCTCAGGCTCCCAATTACATGCAAGCAAAAACACCGCACTTTTCCCCCTCCTTCTTCTTCCTCCTCCTCCTCCCTGAAAAAAACATGTTCGGTTGCAGTCACATGGTTACACATGATAAATAAATTATCTGCATGAGCGTGTTTGGTTGAGCAAGTGCCAGGAGCATCGCGAGTCAGAGGCTTGATCCCAAGCTCATTAGGGCCCAGCAAAAAGCTCTCCTCGAGTTAGAAGTTCAAAATCAGAGCTTATTTTGTCAGGCTTTTATACAGTTTGATTTTCCAAAGAGCGTGTAAAAGGTTGCATAAAACACGGAGATGTATGATTTTAACCCAGCCAAATATTCAAGAATGCCCAAGGCAGTATCTTGTACGGAACATTTTGACTGTACAGCCATGTTTGGCTGTACAATTAGGCATAATCAAACTCCAATGGTGCAAGGTGAGGGAGACAGCTAGGGAGAGGAGTACAATTATTTTATACAAAGGGCTGATCTTGGATCAGTCTCTGATAGACATGTTTTAGTAAGTAAAACTCCCGTGAGCACAGTTTTAATGATAAGTAGCTTTCCATTTCTCTCTTTCTGACATCATCTTCATTTACCATGACTTTTGTCTACCTTCCATTTCTTCCCTTTATCTACTTCAATCTTTAACCCTCTTTTTCATTTCTTTCAATGGCTCCCTTTCCCTTTCTCACATCACATTACTTCTCCCTCTTTCTCCTTTCATCTCTGCCGCTCGCAAAATCATTCCCTTAATCTCTCTCACTCTTCCAGAACCCTTTTTGGTTTGTCACCCTCTCTCTTTGTCTGTAACCATCTCTTCTTCTCTCCATATTTCCTGTTCCCATCTTTTTCCCCTTTCCACTCTCCCATCACTTCCCTTTCTTTCTCAAACTCTGCCTCTCTCTTCCTGCTCTCTCTGGGTTTCTGTGTGAAAGGGGGCTTTATCAGTGTTGCTGAGGAGTGCAGGTCCAGTGGAGGCTGGGACAATAGGCCCATCATCAGAGGAGTGCAGAGCACATGAATGAGGAACAAAGGCCTCCAGCCGTAGAGGCCCCACTCTGCCTCCAGTCTCCACCTCACTTCACCACACAGAAGCCCCAATTGAACCTTGCTCTGTACACAGTACTATACAGTATTACACACACTGCTCCAGTGTGTCCGTGTCCGTGTCCGTGTGCGTGTGCGTGTGCGTGTGCGTGTGTGTGTGTGTGTGTGTGTGTGTGTGTGTGTGTGTGTGTGTGTGTGTGTGTGTGTGTGTGTGTGTGTGTGTGTGTGTGTGTGTGTGTGTGTGTAAGCAGGCATTCAATTGAGATTCAAATCAAATCAAATGTATTTATATAGCCCTTCTTACATCAGCTGATATCTCAAAGTGCTGTACAGAAACCCAGCCTAAACCCCAAATAGCATGCAATGCAGGTGTAGAAGCACGGTGGCTAGGAAAAACTCCATAGAAAGGCCAAAACCTAGGAAGAAACCTAGAGAGGAACCAGGCTATGAGGGGTGGCCAGTCCTCTTTTGGCTGTGTCGGGTGGAGATTATAACAGAACATGGCCAAGATGTTCAAATGTTCATAAATGACCAGCATGGTCAAATGATAGTAATCACAGTGAACAGGTCAGGGTTCCATAGCCGCAGGCAGAACAGTTGAAACTGGAGCAGCAGCACGGCCAGGTGGACTGGGGACAACAAGGAGTCATCATGCCAGGTAGTCCTGAGGCATGGTCCTAGGGCTCAGGTCCTCCGAGAGAGAGAAAGAAAGAAAGAGAGAAAGAGAGAATTAGAGAGAGAAAAGATAAATTCACACAGGACACCGGATAAGACAGGAGAAATACTCCAGATATAATTGAGGGATTGAGGGAACTGTTCTCAAAATGTATTGCTTTCCTCTGCTTTCAGCTATCTGTTTTTTTAAACAGGCACTTTGATAGTCACTGATGGTACTACGCATATATTATTGTCTCGAACCATCATTTGACTGCATTTCCTCCAGGGTATTTGCACCATTACGAATTATGTACGGTTGTTTGTCAGTGTGCATATGCCACTACACATGATGTCTGTGTGGAATTGCAACTGCCTTTCTCTAAACGGGATAATGCAAGTGACTGCGATAAATATGCATGCCACGCTTTGTGAATTCGCGGCTGCCTAGCAGCGGGAAAGAAAGTGAGCACTTTAAAAACATTTTTTGTGCATAGATAGCAGCATGTGTGTGACTGGAATGTGACATGTACTACAGTGTGTGTGTGTGTGTGTGTGTGTGTGTGTGTGTGTGTGTGTGTGTGTGTGTGTGTGTGTGTGTGTGTGTGTGTGTGTGTGTGTGTGTGTGTGTGTGTGTGTGTGTGTGTGTGTGTGTGTGTGTGTGTGTGTGTGTGTGTGTGTGTGTGTGTGTGTGTGTGTGTGTGTGTGAGAGTACGTGTCGAACGTGCGTGCGAGTGTGTGTATCTGGGCCGCTGCTGTAAGAAACAAAGGGACCCATCTGTTCATAAATTTGCCATCATCATTTACTGTCCACGTCTCCCCAGACATCAAAAGCATAGAGATCAAACCAAAAAGGGACTTAACATATGGCAAAAACTAAGAACACTATGTATAAAATATAATGAGCTTAATAACAAAATAACATCTAATGTGTGCTCTAAGCCTATAGTCCACATGTTAATGTTGTAGATGTTGTACTGTATATCCAAGGTGAGTTCATATTAACCTGACCTTAAATTATCAACTGTGGTTGATGAAACAAAATTGCCGCTTATCAAACCCCATTACGCTTGTAAGAGACCTGGGGTGACCTAGTGTGAATAAGCTTTCATCGAGGTGCTTCAGGGTGAGTGAGTAAGTGAGTGCGTGTGTGCTTGTGTGTACGCGCACGTTTACATATTTGTGGGCGTATTGCCCTTTCCATTTTTCTCCTGATAGGTGGGGTGACAGTGTACTCTAAGAGGCCAACACACACAGACAGACCAGAAAGGAACTCTATTCATGTGGTTAGCCAGAAAGAAGAGCATGTTATGCAGCCCACATGACAGGGCACAAGCAATCAACCTCTGACCCCTCTTCCATCAGGGAAGACTAATCCTAGCAGTGTTTACCACACAACTAGAACAGCAGCTGGATGCTCAGCCCACGGTCTCTCCCCTCAGACCTGTCTGCGGGGTAATATATATGCATGCTCACTCTGGTGATGTGCCCTTGGACTGCGTCCAATAGGTAGGGGAGAGATGTAGGCCATACTCAGCCCAGAAGGAGCCACATGGGGGTTCACTCCAGTGTGCTGCTATCTAGACCAGTGGATCCCAAACTGTGGGGTGAGCCCTCTGGGTGGGTGCGAGAGGTCCGGCTGCGAAAAAGGAACGTTTTTAATTTCAACTTACTGTTGAAAGTTGTAATAGTAGAATGCACAAGGTGAAATTTCGAAATTGGGTAGTGCATCATCGGTATTCCTCTTGTCTGTCACGTCCTGACCATAGAAAGCCTTCATTTTCTATGGTGGAGTAGGTCAGGGCGTGACTAGGGGGGTGTTCTAGTATATTATTTCTATGTGTAGTCTAGTTTTTGTATTTCTATGTTGGCCTGGTGTGGTTCCCAATCAGAGGCAGCTGTCTATCGTTGTCTCTGATTGGGGATCATATTTAGGCAGCCTTTTCCCACCTGTTGTTTGTGGGATCTTGTTTTTGTATTGTTGCTTTTGAGCCCTACAAGGCTGTACATTCGTTTGTTTGTTTCTCTTTATTGTGTTGTTGCTGGTTCACATTTAAATGAATTATGATGAACCCAAATCACGCTGCGCCTTGGTCTACCCATTTCGACGAGTGTTACATTGTCATGTCAGTCATTGCATACCTCAGAGGGCTTTTTATAACTTGTCAGAAATGTCCAGATCAACTAGCCCATGCCAGCTAACATTTTTTTGCTCATTTTTTTAGCCCATGTTCGAGTCACTCAAATATCTCATGAATACACATTAGACATGGCAAAATGTATGAAAAAACATTTCTCTCCATCCCATGACAAAATATGTATAATTGAAGGAAATAAGCTTCAAACTTGCAAAATGTTCACACCAACAAGAGGGGTGTGAACAGTTTGTGTCATGAACAGTGTTTGTGCTCATAGAAATAGACATTGCATGTGTTCCCCAATGCGGTATATTCCCAAATGCTGGACGAGGGACCTGAGTGAAAAAGACAAGCAGACAGTCGTGTGTCTCTCAGGCAGTCGTGTGTCTCACTCTATTCTCTAATCACCCATCTCTTTCTTTCTCTCTTCTCTCTCTCTTTCCCTCCTCTTTCCCTCTCTTTGCCTCCCTGTCCCCATCTCTCTCTACCTCTTTTTTATCCCACGTTCTCTTCTCTTCCCTCCCCCTCCCCCCTCTTTCACCGCCTCAACCCTATCCCTCTGACTTTCTCCCCCTCTCTCTTTTTCCCTCCTCTCTCTTCTCTCTCCTCACCCTCCTTTCTCTCCCCCTGCTCCCTTCACCCTAACTCTCCCTCTTCTCTCTCCATCCTCCACCCCTCCATTCCCTCCCTCCCTCCCTCCCTCCCTCCCTCCCTCCCTCCCTCCCTCCCTCCCTCCCTCCCTCCCTCCCTCCCTCTGTCCCTCCTCCATTCTTTTCCCCTCCTTCTTTCCCTCCCTCCTCTCATCTCTCTCTCCCTCCTCTCTCTCCCACCTCCACCTCTCTCTCCTCTCTCCCACCTCCACAGACAGGATATTGACACATAGATAGTCTGTCTGTTGACTCTCCCTCTCTCCCCTCCCCTCCCTCCTCTCGCATTTCCTCACTTTCCACCTCTCTCTCTCCCTCCTGTCCTCTCAGTGCTCCCTCCCTCCCTCCCTCCCTCCCTCCCTCCCTCCCTCCCTCCCTCCCTCCCTCCCTCCCTCCCTCCCTCCCTCCATTAACCTCTCTCTCTCCCACCTCTCTCCCACCTCCACAGCCAGGATATTGACGCATTGATATGCATACATTGCTTTCAAGGCAATACATTTAGTCATACATCTGCAATGGGTAAATTCACACAGACAGATAGACAGAAAGAGAGAGAGAGACAAACAGGCAGACAGATATCCACTCACAGACAAACAGACACAGACAGACAGACATATACACTCACAGACAGGCAGGCAGACAGATAGAGATATCCAGACACAGATAGACAGTGAAACAGACAGACAGACATAGGCAGGCAAGCAGACAGTTATATACACTCACAGACAGGCAGGCAGGCAGGAAGGCAGACAGACAGACAGACAGACAGTCACTTTTGAGAATATTTAACCTTTTTAAAGCTTCGAAACCACCCATATGACCCCCAATTAAGTATTTTCCTGTAATCGCAGGAAGCTGAAATTCAATGACCTGAATTTCAAGTTTCAATTCTTTACGTTAAGAAATTACTTCTACAGAGAGTTGAAAACATTGTTACTGTGTACTTGCAGGGAGAGAATGAAGCACCATTTTGAGGATGAATTAAGCCATTTCCTGTTGCCACATGAAGCTGAACCTTAACACAGCGCACCCCTATAAGGCCTGAATGGGTTTTTTGGATGGACTGTTACTGTAGCTAGCTCAATCATAGTCCAAGGGGGGTCATGGTTATGTAAGGGCTGTAAATAATGATTTTCTTTGGAAGACAAACCTTGTTCTCTGTGGGACTTCAAGTGAGGCCTACCTTTCTGCCATGTAGTGGGGGGAGGATCAAATGAATCAATTGTTAATTTGATTAGGGTTAGGGTTATATCTAACCCTAACCCTAGCTTCATGTCTACTCCTGGCTCAACCCTAACCCTAACCCTCACTTCCTCTCCACATCTTGGCTCAACCCTAACCCTAGCCATAATCCTAACCCTAATTTCTTGTCCACATCCCGGCCAACCCTAAAGGCATCAGCATGCTTCAGATCGGCTGGCAGCTAGCCTAAATTGGCTAGGCGAACCAAATAAGTGTGCTTGCATACTTCCTTAAAAGAAAAAAGAGGCAATAGTACTGTTTGTCCTCAAAATAGTCAGAATTAATCTTAGATAACTCAGAAAACATGTCATTCATTTTTACGTTTTTGCCAAGGAACAATCATGAGCTGTTGGGCAAACACTGGCATTTTAGTGTACCCTACCCTTAGTTAGCAAATGGGACGATTCCATTTTGTTCGGCAGTGCAATGCGGGCGATCCAATGGTTTACCAACCATTTAAAATTTGTCAGCTGTATGCTATGGTTCATTTCCACGGAGAAGGACCCACGAGCACCAACTTTTGAAGTTCAATGGTGTAGAAATGTGAAATTAAGGCATATACAGTATACATTTTTTCAACCATTTTCTATCCTAAATATTAGGAATAAGCAAATGCTTTGATTTCTGGTCAAACAGATAGAAAAGGGATCTTAGAAAACATTTTCCAGTAAAAGTCTGAAAATGTATTACATATAAATACACTAATACACAATAATGCTGAAATAAAGACCCCTGCCAACTAATATCAATACTTCTATTTCATTTTGGAGAAATAATTTACCTTGTATAAGTTAAAGAAACATTGCCCTGTGCCTTGAAATTCTAATTACCAAAAGCTCACATACAGTATCTTTAAAATATTTTCACATTTCTCTCCCTCATGAGGAGGGATGATAATGAAAGTTCAATAAAGTAACAAGTAAAGGTAGACCTAGCAATTAGGTGTAGTGTTTTTACAGTTTTGGGGGTAACTGTACTTTACTATTTATATTCTTGACTACTTTTACTTTTACTTCTGTGTCCTACATTCCTAAAACACACATGCGTCGTTTGAAAATGATGTCTGAATGTTGGAGTGTGCGCCTGGCTTTCCGTAAATTTGGTTTGCTTAATATGAGGAATTTGAAATGATTTATTCTCTTACCTTTATTTTTGATACATAAGTATATTTTCACAATAACATTTACTTTTGATACTTAAGTAAATTTCAAAACGAAATAATGTAATAATTTTACTGGGGGACAATCTCTATCTCCAGATAATGTCACCTCTCCTGGCTCTTACAGACACCTCTCCATGAGCCCCCTCTCTTTCCATTTACTGTAACCAGCATCCTTACCCACTGAGCACCAACCGACACCGAACGTGTAAAGTTGTTGAAATTTGGTCAGGCTAACCTGGCCTTGATTTCAACATTCCCCAGACGTCGTTTCTGTTACAGTTCGGACCGGCTTTAATTTTAACGTGCACAAATGTGGATTTTTGGTCCGGACCAGCCTTGATTTGGCCCAAATATAGACATTCATGATTGGTTCAGATTGGGTCCAAACTGGACCCAATCTGGACCAATCATAGGCAAATATTTTTCAAATGTGTGGAGAGCACATTACAGTAGAGTACAGTAGAGCACAGTAGAGTACAGTAAAATATAAAAAGTTATGTAGATTATGATTCAGGACAGTACAGTACTGAACTCTACTGTAGAGTAGAGTTCAGTACAATACACAGTAGAGAAAACTGCAGTTTAGTAAACTATTATTGACTGTATAATACTGTACTATACTAAACTCTACTGTACTTTACAATACTTAACTCTACTCTAATGTTCTGTGCTCTGCTGTTTTAACTAACACTAAACATACAAATATGTACAGTATATATATATATATAGTTTTTTTACAGTTATAAGGAAGTTGAAATCATATAGTTTGTGGTTTTATAATGTGATTATACTATATTTAGAAAGCATATACGTAATTTCAAGCCTTATTCATATTTTCATATATTTAACATACTGTAGTTGTACTGTGTACTTGAGCTTGTGTCCTCAGAAGTGACTACACCTCAGCAATTTATTTTAAGAAAATACCAGAAAGGTGAGATTTGAGCTTTCCTGGACTGTGCAGCATTACTAGTTATTGTTTATAGTTCTCTCATGATAAATAATAACATTCGGGGATAATGTAGATTACATTTTAGATTAGATATACAGTGGGGAGAACAAGTATTTGATACACTGCCGATTTTCCAGGTTTTCCTACTTACAAAGCATGTAGAGGTCTGTAATTTTTTTTTTATCAGAGGTACACTTCAACTGTGAGAGACGGAATTTAAAACAAAAATCCAGAAAATCACATTGTATTTTAAGTAATTAATTTTCATTTTATTGTGTATTTAACCCTCTGTTTCCCCTCATGTCCTTGTCGGAGATTGTTTTATTGTATGTGATTGTGCTAGTATGTGTTGGTGTGCAATGGGTTTTGTACCCACTTTGTTATTTTTATATATTTTGGTTTTTGGAGTATGGTCTGCACTTATTAAACGACTCCGTTTATACCAAGTTTGTTCTCCTGCGCCTGACTTCCCTGCCACCAACACGCACCCAATACAGAATTTCCGACCACAACTATGGAGTCAGCAGGAGAAGGTACCCCGGCCATTGAGGTGGAGGAGCATGCAGTTATGTTTCACCATCTTGGTGTCACCATTGATCGCGTTTTCCAGACAATGGACCGCTGGGAGAGACAGGGAGTTCTTCCAGTGCCTCCACCAGCACAACCGGGGTCTCTCTTGAGCGCCACTTTCCCACCTGAATCAAGTGGGATCCGTCTCTCCTTGCCCCACCGGAGTATGACGGGAGGGCTGCGAACTGCCAGGGGTTCATGTTACAATTAAACCTTTATCTGGCCACCGTTCACCCGGCTCCATCGGACCAGGAGAGGGTGTCCACCCTCGTCTCGCGCCTCACCGGGAGAGCCCTGGAGTGGGCCAACGCCGTATGGAGAGAGGGAGATGCGGCGTTGGACCAGTTTGAGGAGTTCACCCGCCATTTACAGGCAGTCTTCGACCACCCGCCCGAGGCTAGAACGGCAGGTGAGCGCCTCTACCATCTGAGGCAGGAGACGAGGAGCGTCCAGGAGTTCGCCCTGGAGTTTAGGACCCTGGCTGCCAGCGCGGGATGGAACAACAGGGCCATGATTGACCATTACTGTTGCAGTCTGCGCGAGGACATCCGTCGGGAGCTGGCCTGCAGAGACACCACCCTCACATTTGACCAGCTGGTGGACCTGTCCATCCGGCTGGACAACCTGCTGGCTACTCGCGGACGTTCAGATCGGGATCTGGTGGTTCCATCCTCTCCAATACCCATGGAGCTGGGACGGTCGGTGCGCAGGGAGACCTGAGGGGGTCCCCGCTCGTGCACCATTCTGTGGCCGCAGAGGTCACACTGCCGGTCGGTGCCGGGTTGGTTCCTCTGGGAATCGAGGCAGCAGGCAGGGCGCTCTGGGGTCACCTCAGGTGAGCCGGCACCATTCTCACCCAGAGCCCTCTGTTGTACATATAATTGTGTCTGTTACGTTCTCTGAATTTTCCCCACATTCCCAGCATAAGGCGCTCATCGATTCAGGCGCGGCTGGGAATTTTATTGATAGTGCTTTAGCCTATAGTTTAGGGAACCCTATTGTTCCCGTGGATGTGCCCTTCCCCGTGCACGCCTTAGATAGGCGACCATTAGGGTCAGGGTTAATTAGGAAGGTCACCGCGCCGTTGTCATGGTGACGCAGGGGGGTCATACGGAGAGAATTAGTCCCTTCCTTATTGACTCTCCTTCATTTCCAGTGGTGCTGGGCCTACCCTGGTTAGCTTGTCATAACCCCACTGTTTCTTGGCCACAGAGGGCTCTCACGGGGTGGCCGCGAGAGTGCTCAGGTAGGTGTTTAGGGGTTTCCGTTGGTGCTACTATGGTGGAAAGTCCAGACCTGGTCTCCACCGTGCACATTCCCCCTGAATATGCGGATTTGTCACTCACCTTCTCCCAAAAAAAGGCGACTCAATTATCACCTCATCGACGGGGCGATTGTGCGATAGATCTCCTGGTAGACGCTGCACTTCCCAGGAGTCACGTGTATTCCCTCTCACAGGTGGAGACGGAGGCTATGGAAACATATGTCTCCGAATCCCTGCATCAGGGGTACATTCGGTCCTCCACTTCACCCGCCTCCTCGAGTTTCTTTTTTGTGTAGAAGAAGGATGGAGGTCTAGGCCCGTGTATTAACTATCGGGGTCTGAATCAGATCACGGTGAGGTATAGCTACCCGCTACCGCTCATAGCCACAGCGATAGAGTCAATGCACTTCTTCACTAAACTAGATCTCAGGAGCGCTTACAATCTGGTGCATATCCGAGAGGGAGACGAGTGGAGACGGCTTTCAGTACCACCTCTGGGCACTATGAGTACCTTGTCATGCCGTACGGTTTGATGACTGCGCCATCAGTCTTCCAAGCCTTTGTAGACAAGATTTTCAGGGACCTGCACGGGCAGAGTGTAGTGGTGTATATTGATGACATTTTGATATACTCCGCTGCACATGCTGAGCATTTGTCCCTGGTGCGCAGAGTGTTTGGTCGCCTATTGGAGCATGACCTGTACGTCAAGGCTGAGAAATGCCTGTTCTTCCAACAGTCCGTCTCCTTTCTAGGGTATTGCCTTTCCACTTCAGGGGTGGAGATGGAGAGTGACCGCATTGCAGCCATGCGTAATTGGCCGACTCCGACCACGGTAAAGGAGGTGCAGCGGTTCTTAGGGTTTGCCAACTACTACCAGAGGTTTATCCAGGGTTTTGGTCAGTTAGCGGCTCCCATTACCTTACTGCTGAAGGGGGGCCCGGTACACTTGCAGTGGTCAGCTGAGGCGGACAGGGCTTTTAGTCACCTGAGGGTTCTGTTTACCTTGGCTCCCGTGTTGGCCCATCCGGATCCCTCTTTGGCGTTCATAGTGGACGTGGACGTGTCCGAGGCTGGGATAGGAGCGGTTGGCTGTCGTCAAGGCCTTGAAGGCGTAGAGACATTGGCTTGAGGGGGCTAAACACCCTTTTCTCATCTGGACTGACCACTGCAATCTGGAGTACATCCGAGGAGACTGAACCCTCGCCAGGCAAGGCGAGGGTTCACCCGTTTTGTGTTTACCCTTTCCTACCGACCAGACTCTCAGAACGCAGACGCATTGTCCCGGCTGTATGACACAGAGGAGAGGCCCATGGATCCCACTCCCATACTCCCGGCCTCTCCCTTCTTGGTGGCAGTGTGAGTGTGGGAGCTGGACGCGGACATTGAGCAGACGTTGCGTACAGTTCCCGCTCCCCTTCAGTGTCCGGCTGGGCGTCTGTACATTCTGTCTGCTGTCCGCGACCGGCTGATTTATTGGGCCCATACGTCACCCTCCTCTGGTCATTCTGATATCGGTCGGACGGTGCGCTGTCTTAGTGGGAAGTACTTACCCGTTCCACAACGGCCATGGTCGCACCTGTCGGTGGATTTCCTGACTGATCCTCCTCCTTCACAGGGTAACACCACGATCCTGGTCGTTGTGGATCATTTTTCTAAGTCCTGTCGTCTCCTCCCGTTCCCCGGTCTCCCTACGGCCCTACAGACTGCGGAGGCTCTATTTACACACGTCTTCCGGCACTGCGGGGTGCCTGATGATATAGTGTCTGATCGGGGTCCCCAGTTCACGTCGAGGGTCTGGAGGGTGTTCATGGAACGTCTGGGGGTCTCAGTCAGCCTTACCTCAGATTTTCACCCCGCGAGTAACGTGCAGGTGGAGAGAGTTAATCAGGATGTGGGTAGGTTTCTGAGGTCTAATTGCCAGGACTGGCCGGGGGAGTGGGCAGCGTTCGTGCCCTGGGCAGAGATGGCCCAGAACTCGCTCCGCCACTCTTCCACTAACCCTTCTCCCCAGTGTGTATTGGGGTATCAGCCAGTTCTGGCTCCTTGGCATCAGAGTCAGACCAAGGCTCCTGCGGTGGACGACTGGTTCCGGCACGCGGAGGAAATATAATATATATTTTAGTTTTTGGAGTTTGGTCAGCACTTATTAAACGACTCAGTTTATTACCAAGTTTGTTCTCCTGCGCCTGACTTCCCTGCCACCATTACAGGTACTGGTCTTTGGTCATCAGTGCTCTGGTCAAAAGTAGTGAACTATATAGGGAATATCTATCTATCTATCTATCTATCTATCTATCGCACAGATGTGTTTATCCCACTTCCAATATACAGTTGTATTTCATAATGTGTTTATCTACCACAGTAAGTGGGCTTCGGCTAGTCTGGACAAGGGCCAGTATTGGTGTCCTTGTAAAGGGCAGTTTGCTTTCTAGGGTCATATTTTTGATATAGACCTTAATGCAAAAAAAGCCAGCCAAGGTCTTGTAATCATTCTGATTACATCCAGGGGTTTTGGCCTTGTTATGTGAGGAATAGTTAGCTACCATCACAGCACGAGGGCAAGCCCACTGTTCAATACCAAAACAAGGGCACGTTATCACATACTGTATCATTTTTAGGGCCCTAGGGTATGGATGATGCAATGGAGAGAGTCTAAAGGCATTCAAATGTTTCCAATCTGAAACAGGTTGGAACAGTTCATGCATATATTATGATTACATTTTGTGACATTTGTGTTCGCTTTGGTCTTCGGAAATGTTTTTTCGGCAGTTCGTGACACAAAACATTTTCTTGAGGCAAGCCGAATTTCGATAGCCGAAGTCTATTTGTCGGTCATTGGTCAACAGTAGGGATTCTTCAATGAAGTGGTTGTTGTCATTCTATGATAGATTACTTATTTTATGCAATTTTTTTCATAGAGAAATACTGCACCAAACATCTTAGTTAGATGTGAAATTGCGTGACTAAGATCTCCTCTGCAAAAACGTCACAATGAATGACAGATTTATTGAGTTATCTTACTTTATTTCTGACTATTTTGAGGAATTGTATGCTGGCTACAGCGTCTCAAGATGGACAAACAGTCCATCTTGAATCATAAACACACATATTCACACAGTCTTGTACAGCTAACCTTAACACACAATTCAGACCCTTTCAAGATCCTATTTTCCCTAACGCTAAACTTAACCTTAACCTGTACTCTTAACCTAACTCTAACCTTGACCTTAACCCCAACCCCAAAACCTAACCTTAACCCTTACTCTAGCTCCTAACCCTAAACCTAATTCTAACCCTAACACTAATTCTAACCGTAACACTAAACCCCTTAGAAATAGCATTTGACCAAGTCAGGACCAACAACATGTCCCCAGTTGGTCCCCCCACCAGACACACACTCTAATACCCACTCCCACCCACTCTGAGGCCCTCCCTCCTGTCACTAGGGCTACATGGGGACAGACAGCCGTCAATATCTCAGCTTGTTAGATCTCCTATTATGACCATGGAATTAATGGACCACTGGGAGTGTCTGAAAGAGGGAGAATAAACCTAATGGAGAGAGATTTTATTTGAGATCATTTGAATGGGTGCATATATGGATATAACACCAATAGAGGACATAGCCTCTGTCCTCTGACCCTGTTGACTAATGGATGCAAAGCCAATCCAGGACACAGACAGAGGACTCTAGTCAATCCGTATCACGGAAGTTCAGTGTTACAGCGTGATTGAATTTTATAGACAATGTTTTCACGGTAGACGTTGTATGTATCGACTCAATCGGATGTTACCTTTACATTTCTATTGCACAATATGTAATGCTTCAGCTATATACTGTACACTGCATTCGGAAAGTATTCAGACCCTTCCTCTTTTCCTCTTGTTACAGCCTTTTTCTAAAATAGAATTTAAAAAAAATCCTCATCAATCTACACACCATAATGACAAATCAAAAATAGGTTTCAAGATTTTTTTTCAAATTCATAAGAAAACAAACAGAAATACCTCATTTACATAACAATTCCGACCCTTTGCTATGAGACTCGAATTTGAGCTCAGGTGCATCTTGTTTCCATGGATCATCCTTGAGATGTTTCTACAAGGCCAGCAGCATACCACCCTGCATACCACTGCTGGCTTGCTTCTGAAGCTAAGCAGGGTTGGTCCTAGTCAGTTCCTGGATGGGAGACCAGATGCTGCTGGAAGTGGTGTTGGAGGGCCAGTAGGAAGCACTCTTTCCTCTGGTCTAAAAAAAATACCCCAATACCCCAGGGCAGTGATTGGCACTGCCCTGCGTAGGGTACCGTCTTTCGGATGGGAAGTTAAACGGGTGTCCTGACTCTCTGAGGTCATTAAAGATCCCATGACACTTATCGTAAGAGTAAGAGTAGGGGTGTTAACCCCGGTGTTCTGGCTGAATTCCCAATCTGGCCCTCTCACGGTCACCTAATAATCCCCAGTTTACAATTGGCTCATTCATCCCCCTCCTCTCCCCTGTAACTATTCCCCAGGTCGTTGCTGCAAATGAGAACGTGTTCTCAGTCAACTTACCTGGTAAAATACTGCATAAATAACTAAATAAATACAACTTGATTGGAGTCCGCCTGTGGTAAATTCAATTGATGGGCATGAATTGGAAAGGCACAATGACCCTAAGCACACAGCCAAGAAAACACAGGAGTGGCTTTGGGGTGGCTTTGGGGTGGCCTAGTGGTTAGAGCATTGGGCCAGTAAGCAAAAGGTTGATGGATTGAATCCCTGAGCTGACAAGGTAAAAAAAATATGTTGTTCTGCCCTTGAACAAGGCAGTTAACCCACTGTTCCGCTGTAGGCTGTTATTGAAAATTAGAATTTGTTCTTAACTCACTTGCCTAGTTAAATTGAGAAAAATAAGTTTCTGAATGTCCTTGTGTGTCCCAGCCAGAGCTGGGACTTGAACCCGATCAAACATCTCTGGAGAGACCTGAAAATAGCTGTGCAGTGATGCTCCCCATCCAACCTGACAGAGCTTGAGAGGATCTGCAGACAATAATGTGAGAAACTCCCCAAATACAGGTGTGCCATACACAAGGCTGCAAAAAGGTCCTCGCTCAGTCCAAAGTACTGAGCAATGACAGACAAAATGAGAAAAAAACATCCAGAAAATCGCATTGTAGGATTTTTAATGAATTTATTTGCAAATTATGGTGGAAAATAAGTATTTGGTCACCTACAAACAAGCAAGATTTCTGGCTCTCACAGACCTGTAATTTCTTCTTTAAGAGGCTCCTCTGTCCTCCACTCGTTACCTGTATTAATGGCACCTGTTTGAACTTGTTATCAGTATAAAAGACACCTGTCCACAACCTCAAACAGTCACACTCCAAACTCCACTATGGCCAAGACCACAGAGCTGTCAAAGGACACCAGAAACAAAATTGTAGACTTGCACCAGGCTGGGAAGACTGAATCTGCAATAGGTAAGCAGCTTGGTTTGAAGAAATCAACTGTGGGAGCAATTATTAGGAAATGGAAGACATACAAGACCACTGATAATCTCCCTTGATCTGGGGCTCCATGCAAGATCTCACCCCGTGGGGTCAAAATGATCACAAGAACGGTGAGCAAAAATCCCAGAACCACACGGGGGGACCTAGTGAATGACCTGCAGAGAGCTGGGACCAAAGTAACAAAGCCTACCATCAGTAACACACTACGCCGCCAGGGACTCAAATCCTGCAGTGCCAGACGTGTCCCCCTGCTTAAGCCAGTACATGTCCAGGCCCGTCTGAAGTTTGCTAGAGAGCATTTGGATGATCCAGAAGAAGATTGGGAGAATGTCATATGGTCAGATGAAACCAAAATATAACTTTTTGGTCATGTTTGGAGGACAAAGAAGGCTGAGTTGCGTCCAAAGAACATCATACCTACTGTGAAGCATGGGGGTGGAAACATCATGCTTTGGGGCTGTTTTTCTGCAAAGTGACCAGGACGACTGATCCATGTAAAGGAAAGAATGAAGGCCATGTATCGTGAGATTTTGAGTGAAAACCTCCTTCCATCAGCAAGGGCATTGAAGATGAAACGTGGCTGGGTCTTTCAGCATAGCAATGATCCCAAACACACCGCCCGGGCAATGAAGGAGTGGCTTTGTAAGAAGCATTTCAAGGTCCTGGAGTGGCCTAGCCAGTCTCCAGATCTCAACCCCATAGAAAATATTTGGAGGGAGTTGAAAGTCCGTGTTGCCCAGCAACAGCCCCAAAACATCACTGCTCTAGAGGAGATCAGCATGGAGGAATGGGCCAAAAAGACTTACAGAAAACGTTTGACCTCTGTCATTGCCAACAAAGGGTATATAACAAAGTATTGAGATGAACTTTTGTTATTGACCAAATACTTATTTTCCACCATCATTTGCAAATAAATTAATTCAAAATCCTACAATGTGATTTTCTGGATTTTTTTTCATATTTTGTCTGTCATGGTGGAAGTGTACCTATGATGAAAATTACAGGCCTCTCTCATCTTTTTTAGTGGGAGAACTTGCACAATTGGTGGCTGCCTAAATACTTTTTTGCCCCACTGTAAAACAGGGAAATGTAGACTACACACAACAGCTGGCTGGACCGAACAGTTTTTCGCTAGTGGATTTTTATTACTTCCTTACTACTGACATGTGATTGAGGTAGAAATTATTTGCAGGTTGACATGTTACATGTATAACCTTCAGAGCTGGAATCAGCATTAGATGAAACAGCACCACTGGTCGCCCCCAGGCACATTTGTTATTGTTTTGTTTATAATTAGGAGCATCTTGGTTTAAAAAAATAATGGTGCATTCTCTGCTGTTCTATTGTACATGCAATCATGCTTAATGGAAGAAAACAGTGTTGATTGTTTGAAGTAACGTCTTTATTGTTATGTATATCGCAAACGAACATGGCAGTTTCACCGCTACCGATTCCATCTTTAAATGCTTCCAGTGCTTCAGATTATTTTCACACTTTGCTTTTTTTTGAGACACTTTTACTGGGCCATTCAAGGTAGTAACTCTTTAAAAGTAATGGAATAGCTCATAAAAATTATGTATTCAGATATTTGTTTTCTTACGTGGTAAGCAGTCTAAGGACTGCTCTAAGGATTGACTGCAATCCTCACTCTGCCAAGAAACACTAACATTTTCAGATGGAAAACGTTAATTTATTCAGCAAAGAGTGTGTCTGAAGTTGCATACTTATCTACTTCCGCAGCGTCAGATGAACTTGTGGATACCATTTTTATGTCTCTGTGTTCAGTTTGAAGGAAGTTGCCAACTAGCGTTAACGCAATTGCTAACTAGCATTAGTGCAATGACTGGAAGTCTATGGAACAGCTAGCATGCTTATGTCTCTGAGTCCAGTATGAAGGAAGTTAGAGGTAGTTTTGGGAGCCAATGCTATCTAACGTTAGCGCAATGACTGGAAGTCTACAGAAGTCCATAGACTTCCAGTCATTGCGCTAATACTAGATAGCAATTGCGCTAACACTAGTTGGCAACTTCCTTCATACTGGACGCAGAGACATAAAAATTCCAAACTATCCCTTTTAAGGAGTATCATGTGCTGCTGGAATGTCTACAAATTACATGTCCATCTTTAAATTAAGCTTGACTTCCTTCCTACTTCTTTCTCTTCATTTTGTAGCATTTCATTTACAGTATTTCCTATATTCTTTGTTGTGGATGGCTTAGACACCAGCTGACCATGACACTTCCTGAATAAAGAGTGAATTGAGGAAATAAAAACAAGAAAATCTGTCTTTTAATACTTTTTTCCAAGAGAAGGATTAGATATCCCTAGACTGGTCGATCAGAAGCCCAGCTGTGTGTGTGTGTGTGTGTGTGTGTGTGTTAGAGTGGGGGTGTGGCCATTTGTGTAAGTATATCCCCAGCTGTTGAGTGCTTTGCAGATGTGACAACCAGAAATAGGGGATTACAACTAAATACAGAGAGACGGAGGGAGATAGAGAGCAAGGGAGGGAGGGATGGGGAGTAAGGGCGATAAGTGGGGGACAGTGCTAACTGAAAAGCAGCGGAAAACAGACTGGAAATAAAGAGGCAATGGGATATCATAAAAACCAACATGATAAAGAAGAGAGAGAGAGAGAGAGAGACAGAGAGAGAGAGAGAGAGAGAGAGAGAGAGAGAGAGAGAGAGAGAGAGATGAATCACTAAAACAATACAGAAATACACTACAGAAAAAGAAGGAACAGCACGTCACATGTAATTCAATGTAATTGAAGAATCCATAGACTCTAACCACTTCTGGGAAAATTGGAAAACACTAAATCAAATCTCTAATCAAATCAAATCAAATTTTATTTGTCACATACACATGGTTAGCAGATGTTAATGCGAGTGTAGCGAAATGCTTGTGCTTCTAGTTCCGACAATGCAGTAATAATCAACAAGTAATCTAGCTAACAATACCAAAACTACTGTCTTATACACAGTGTAAGGGGATAAAGAATATGTACAGTGCCTTGCGAAAGTATTCGGCCCCCTTGAACTTTGCGACCTTTTGCCACATTTCAGGCATCAAACATAAAGATATAAAACTGTATTTTTTTGTGAAGAATCAACAACAAGTGGGACACAATCATGAAGTGGAACGACATTTATTGGATATTTCAAACTTTTTTAACAAATCAAAAACTGAAAAATTGGGCGTGCAAAATCTCACCAACCAAGATTGCACAAAATGGGACAAACACCAAATTGAGACTCTGCATGCAGAATTCTGCAAAAATATCCTCTGTGTACAACGCAGAACACCAAAAAATGCATGCAGAGCAGAATTAGGCCGATACCCACTAATGATCAAAATCCAGAAAAGAGCCGTTAAATTCTACAACCACCTAAAAGGAAGTGATTCCCCAACCTTCCATTACAAAGCCATCACCTACAGAGAGATTAACCTGGAGAAGAGTCCCCTAAGCAAGCTGGTCCTGGGGCTCTGTTCACAAACACAAACCCCACAGAGCCCCAGGACAGCAGCACAATTAGACCCAACCAAATCATGAGAAAACAAAAAGATAATTACTTGACACATTGGAAATAATTTTTTAAAAAAACAGAGCAAACTAGAATGCTATTTGGCCCTAAACAGAGAGTACACAGTGGCAGAATACCTGACCACTGTGACTGACCCAAACTTAAGGAAAGCTTTGACTATGTACAGACTCAGTGAGCATAGCCTTGCTATTGAGAAAGGCTGCCGTAGGCAGACATGGCACTCAAGAGAAGACAGGCTATGTTCACACTGCCCACAAAATGAGGTGGAAACTGAGCTGCACTTCCTAACCTCCTGCCCAATGGATGACCATTTTAGAGACACATATTTCAAACAGATTACACAGATCAACAAAAAATTAGAAAACAAACCCAATTTTGATAACCTCCCATATCTACTGGGTGAAATTCCACAGTGTGCCATCACAGCAGCAACATTTGTGACCTGTTGCCATAAGAAAAGGGCAACCAGTGAAGAACAAACACCATTGTAAATACAACTCATATTTATGCTTATTTATTTTCCCTTGTGTACTTTAACCATTTGGACATTGTTACAACACTGTATATATATATACTATGACATTTGTGATGTCTTTATTGTTTTGAAACGTCTGTATGTGTAATGCTTACTGTTCATTTTTATTGTTTATTTCACTTTTGTATATTATCTACCTCACTTGCTTTGGCAATGTTAACACGTTTCCCATGCCAATAAAGCCCCTTGAATTGAATTGAATTAAATTGATGATGACAGATGAACAGACTTACAATAATTGATTGACAGCTAGAGTGAAGAGAATAAAAAGAGACAGGTAGATTGAGGTAAAAGAAATGAATTGTGCTACGCTGCTACACAATAAATGTTTTTATTAGATTTTTTAAACGTTTTTATTCAGAAGATTTTTCCCCCCCAGAAAAACATATCTGTAATGCCAGAGTACTGTATTACACAACTGTCCATGGCCAAAAATAAACTGTGGATAAAGCATCTTATACTTATCATCCATTTATATTGGATATTCAAAAAGGGGAAGAGTATTTGTTTATCATGGTTCACATGGGCTTTCAGCGGTGTCTAAATGTGTTTGTCTTTAATTTATAAGGCTTTTTTGGCCACACAAATGGAGAAAGATGATGGATTATATTCTAAAAAGGAGGACATCCATGTGAGAGTCACTTTTATGATACATTTTCACTGTTTTCAGAGAGCTGAAGAGACTTCTGATTTGATTAGTTGTGAAGGTGTGAAAAGCCCTCAGACTTAATGAGATTCTCTTTTAGCACTGTTTTATATGTTGATTAGAAACATTTTCACATGTAGTTAATCATAAAATACTGAAGTTTGTGGTTGGTGACATTGGTACTATTTGTTATTCAGTGATAAGTGTCTTCCACTTGTCAACGCATTGGGCTGAACTGATCCAGAGAGGTTTGGCAGGAACTCAAATGAATGTGCACAAAAGCCCTTGAGGGATTGAGTTTAAGGCCTTTCTAATTAAAATACACGTTGACATTTCCCCACTCCGAGCTTCCAGTCTGTACGCACTTTATAGCAGCATTTCCTTTAAGAACCTAGCTTTACACATAAAACCCTGGTATATTATTTGTGAGGGATTATAAGCCTGCATTTCAATCTCCTGATATTACATATTGTTGAATACACACATGGCTGTTGCTTGCTCTTTGTAAACATCTTTACAATAACTAAGGCTGGAATGCAGTACTTCAGACTGGTCTCATATACTAGACGTAACATAGTAAATGTAAATCTGGGACACTCAAATTAGTATGATACAGTATGTTATGCTTGGTATAGTAACATTAGACAAAAGGCTAGTTGTGGCAAAAACGAAAGAAGGGTGGTTGGTCGGGGTGGATGGGTAGGCGTATAATGCGAACTTATAGCAACCCAAGGAGTTGTTTAACTTTAGCATTTTAGCTAATTAACTTTTTTGCTACTTTGCAATGACTTGGCATGTTAGCTAACACTTCCCCTAACCTTAACCCTTTAACCTAACTCTAACTCTAACCTTGACAATAACCTTAATCCCCAACCCTTAGTCTAGCTAACGTTAGCCACCTACCCACCTAGCTAACTTTAACCCCCAACAAATTGGTATTCGTAACATATCATACGTTTTGCATATTCGTAACATATTGTGCAAATTGCAATTCGTAATATATTGTACGAATTGCAAATTTGTAACATATTGTACAAATTGTAAGTCATAACATATCATACAAAATGGATGATGGAAATCCTCAAATTAACAAATACCATACGAAATGTAACATATACTAATGTCCCGATTTAAATTTACTGTGTTACCTCTGAGCCTAGGTTGAATACTTACAGTACACACTTGTTATTCTGAAAACTGGAGCCACCTGTGACTGTCATGGTTCCTCCTGGCACCAGAGGGCGTCCGAGACAGCCCTAGAGACTTTTATTGGACTCAGGTGTGTCTTATTATTTCATGATTGTGTCCCTGTTAAGAAAGGTGTGTTTTCTGTGGTCTTTTGTAGAAGCTTGAATTGTTTACTGTGTGTGGTTGTTACCGGACTTAGTTTGTGGGACTTAGTTTGTGGGACTTAGTTTGTGGGACTTAGTTTGTGGGACTTAGTTTGTGGGACTTAGTTTGTGGGACTTAGTTTGTGGGACTTAGTTTGTGGGACTTAGTTTGTGGGACTTAGTTTGTGGGACTTAGTTTGTGGGACTTAGTGTACAGTCTACCAGGTAGCAACCATGGTCTTTACAGTACCCAAAACCATTCTGAGATTGGTTAAAAATAGTTATTGTGTTAATGTCACAATGCAGGTTTGAGTGATTTGAGCCCTAAGTCTACACTCTTATAAAATAAGGTGCTACCTAGAACCGAAAAGGGTTCTTCAATTGTCCCAATAGGCGAACCCTCTGAATTATTATTTGTTGGTTCCAAGTGGGACCCTTTCACTAATACAAGGTTCTATATGGAACCCTTTTACCACTAACAGGTTCTAAGTAGATGCTTTCTCACCATCGAAGGGTTCTACCTGGAACCAAAAACAGTTCTCTAATGGGGAGAAACGTAGAACCTTTTTTCTTAGTGTACCAACATGTCTTCAGATGGTATACCTACCTGGCTGCTTCCACAATGTCAGATGTTCCTGTAGACCACTGCCTACTTGTCTCCATCCATCTGAACAGTTACTGTGCCACTCTGAGGATTGGTATCTGTCCAAAGGAGTCAGGGACCTTAGTCTGTGACCAGGGCCCATATTCAAAAGGTGTTTTAGAGTAGGAGTACTGATCTAGGATCAGGTCTCAATTTGCCCCTATAATCTTAATCATTATTCAAGCTGATCCTGAGACAAAGCATGATAAACATGCTACATCCAAAAATGATAAACCCCCTCCTTCATTCCCACACATTTATTTTGTGAAAAAGACTCAAGAATTAGCCAAGTTTCCATTTATGTTTTGAAAGTGCTTTTGAAATTGAGCATGGTGTCTCTATACTACTGATATGGTATAAGATTGAGGTTCAAGATTGAAATGTTCGAGGTTGAAACATTATAGGAAGGTCTACCACAAACTTTTGTCATCTAGACTGATGTTTGCTTAGATACAGGTCAGTTTCCCTCCAAACTCTGAAGATGCACAACAAACATGTTGCAAAAAATCTTTGTAGGCTACTGCAAGCATGAAGACACCAATATCTACACAAAGATTATCTAGGAAGTTTGAAAAGAATATACTTTAATTGTAAAAACCACAGAGTACACAAAAACCTACTCTGTCTGAATCTATTCTAATATTAAATACTTGGGGAAATGTTTGGTAGGCTATAGTACAGGTTCCTGCCCATGACTCCATCTAAATTACATAATACAACCTACTATTTGCAGAGAGAGAGAGAGAGAGAGAGTGTGTGTGTATTTGGAAAAGGACCTGCAGCTACAGAAAACTACTTTCAAACTTATAGGCCTAGGCTATTTCAAATCAATATATGCTCCACACTAAATTCTGCTGTAGGCCTATTCTGAGCTAAACTCACTCATATCTTATCCTTTTACATTGGGTTGTAGGGGAAAACCAGGACGAAAGTAGCACTTCTTTCTTATATTTTCCTAATTACACAGATATCGCTAGAGTTAGAGACACCATATTTTATGACAAACAACTTATACACAGTACCAGTCAAAAGTTTGGACACACCTACTCAGGGTTTTTCTTTATTTTTGGTATTTTCTACATTGTAGAATAATAGTGAAGATATTAAAATTTAAATAAAATAACACATGGAATCATGTAGTAACCAAAAAAGTATTAAACAAAAAAATATAGATTTTAGATTTTAGATTCTAAAAAGTAGCCACCCTTTGCCTTGATGACAGTTTTGCAAACTCTTGGCATTATCTCTTAGTTTGGATCCCACGACGCAGTTGGCATCAGTTGCTGGGACTGTTTGTCTCTTTCCAGTGATCCTGACGACCAAGGACTGGTCTGAGGAGCTATTTGGTGTGGCAGCTAGGCTAGCTGCTAGCTAGCTGCATATCAAGCTAGTGAGGTTTTCTTGAACGCAGCCCGCGACGCGGTTAGCCATTGTGGCTGGGACCGCGGATTGTCCTGGGTTTGTGGCTGTCTAGATCTCTGCTGTTTGTTGTTTAACATTTTTCCCGTGACCTGCCCTGTCTGGAACTGCGAGGAGTAACAGCGTAACCTATGATGCTAGTTACCATGACAAAGACCAAAGCCGGTGGGAGTACCGTTGAGGACAGTGGTGTGTATTGTCCAAATACTCGGGGATTCTACTAATAAAAGAATGGACGACCTGACCAGAGAGGTCCAGGACCTGAAGAACAGTTTGCAGTTCTCCCAGTATCAGCTGGATGAGTTGAAACAGGAGAACAGCAAGATGACAGCAATCTGTAAGTCATTGAGAGAGAACATCAGTTCTGTGTGTGAATCCATGATAAGGGGGACAATCAAGGCGGAACAACATGGTTGTGGACAGAATTGTAGAATTGTAGAATCTCCACATGAGATCTGGACGGAGTCTGAGGACAAAGTGAGGGAAATGATCTCTGAGAAATTTCACCTGGACCACAGACAGATTGAGGTGGAGCGCACCCACAGAACTGGAAAACCCACCACTGGCCCAGGTGATAGGCCCAGGCCAATAGTGGTCAAGTTCCTGAGGTTCAAGGACAAGGTATCTGTTCTGGAAAGAGCCAAGAACTTGAAAAGAATGTATATCTTCCTCAACGAGGACTACCCGGAAGCTGTGCGCAAAAAGAGGAAAGAACTGATCCCAGCCATGAAAGCTGCCAGAGCGCTTGGGGACATTGCGTACATCTGCTATGACAGGCTCATTGTCCACCCTCCCTCCCAGAAGCTTGGAAGGGATGAGGGAGCCAAGCCTATGGGTTCATAGCCTCAACCCCGCAACACACACACACACACGCACGCACGCACGCACACACACACACACACACACACACACACACACACACACACACACACACACACACACACACACACACACACACACACACACACACACCTACCAATGTATATATTTTTTCTTTGCTTTGTCTACTCTTTTCAGTATTATGTCTATCTCTGATAAGCTACCCAGGAAAGGGCTGAAAATAGCCTATATTAATATATATATATATATGTAGGCTTAGAAATATGGTTAATGAAAGCAATAACTTGCTAACATCAGATAACATGTATATATTAGCCATTTCTGAGACTTAGATAATTTATTTGATGATACATCAGTAGCAATACATATAACATTTAAAGAAGATACATAAATGCTTATGGGGGAGGTGTTGCAGTATAGATTCAGAGCCATATCCTTGTAATGCTTAGAGTCGATCTTATGTCAAGTGTTATTGAAGTGTTGTGGTTGCAGGTTCACTTGGCACATCTAAAGCCTTTTCCTTTGGGGTGTTGCTATAGGCCACCAAGTGATAACAGTCTGTATCTAAATAATATGTGTGAAATGCTTGATAGTGTATGTGATGTAAACAGAGAGGTCTACTTTCTTGGGGACCTGAATATAGACTGGTTTTCATCAAGCTGTCTGCTCAAGAGGAAGCTTCTTACTGTAACCAGTGCCTGTAATCTGGTTCAGGTTATTAATCAACCTACCAGGGTGTTTACAAACACTACAGGAACAAGATCATCCAGATCTATCCATCACATTTTTACTAATGCTGTAGAACTTTGTTCTAAAGCTGTATCTGACCCATTGGATGCAGTGATCACAATATAGTGGCTATATTCATGAAAGCCAAAGTTCCAACAGCTGGGCCTAAAATAGTTTATAAGAGATCATACAAAAGATTTTGCTGTGACTCTTATGTGGATAATGTTAAAAAATATTTGTTGGTCTGATGTGATTAATGAGGAGCATCCAGACGCTGCACTTGATGAATTCATGAAATTGCTTCATCCAATTACTGATAAACATGCACCTGTTAAGAAACTGACTGTTAGAACTGTTAAGGCTCCATGGATTGATGAGGAATTGAAAAACTGAATGGTTGAAAGAGATGGTGCAAAAGGAGTGGCTAATAAGTCTGGCTACACATCTGACTTACTGCAAATGGAGAAATGATGTGACTAAACTCAACAAAAAGAAGAAGAAACTTTATTATGAAGCCAAGATCAAATATATAAAGAATGATGGAAAAAAACTTTGGAGTACTTTAAGTGAAATTATGGGCAGAAAGACAAATTCAACTCCATCTTTCATCGAATCAGATGGCTTCTTCATCACAAAACCATTTGATATTGCCAATTATTTTAATTACTATTTCATTGGCAAAGTGGGCAAACATAGGCAGAAAATGCTCACTAGGAACAGTGAGCAATTGTATTCATGCATAAAAAAACAAATAATGAAACAAAAGCAATTACAAGACTGGATTTTGTAAAGTGTGGGAGAGGTGGAAACATTGTTATCGATCAATAATGACAAACCTCCTGCCATTGACAACTTAGATGGATAGCTACAGAGGATGGAAGCTGACTCTATAGCCACTCCTATTTGTAATATTTTAAATCTGAGCCTATAGGAAAGTCTTTGTCCTCAGGCATGGAGGGAATCCAAAGTAATTCCAAGAGTGGTAAAGTGGCCTTTACTGGTTCTAACAGCAGACCTACAAGCTTGCTGCCAGCTCTTAGCAAACTGTTGAAAAAATTGTGTTTTTGACCAAATACAATGCTATTACAATACACATCATTCCTTAAATTCTAAACATCAGCTGAATCTGGAAATTTATGGTTTGGCTGTTGAACAAGCTGAGGAGACTAAATTACTTGGCATTACCTTAGATTGTAAACTTCCATGGTAAAAACATATAGATTCAATGGTTGTAAAGATGGGGAGAGGTCTAGCCATAATAATGTTCTGCTTTTTTGACACGACTCTCCAAAAAGCAAGTTCTGCATTCTCTAGTTTTGTCTAATCTGGATTATTGTCCAGTCGTGTGGTCCAGTGCTGCAAGGCAAGACTTAGTTAAGCTGCAGCTGGCCCAGAACAGAGCAGAATGTTTTGCTCTTAATTGGGATGATATAAATACTATGCATGCCAGTCTCTCTTGGCTAAGAGTTGAGGAGAGACTGACTGCATCAATTCTTCTTTTTAAAAGAAACAATGTGTTGAAAATCACAAATTGTTTGCATAGTCAATTTACACACAGCTCTGACCCATACACTTATCCCACCAGACATGCCCACCAGGGCTCTTTTCACAATCCCCAAATCTAGAACAAATTCAAGAAAACGTACAGTGTTACTGCATGGAATTTCCTTCCATCTCATATTGCTCAAATAAACAGCAAACCTGGTTTCAAAAAACAGATCAAGCAACACCTCGCGGCACAACGCCTCTCCCCTATTTGACATAGACAGTTTTTGTGTATACAATGATATGTAGGCTACGTGTGCCTTTTTAAAAAAGGTATGTAGTTCTGTCCTTGAGCTGTTCTTGTCTACTGATGTTCTGTATTATGTCATTCTGTATTATGTTTCATGTTTTGTGTGAACTCCAGGAAAAGCAGCTGCTGTCTTTGCAGCAGCTAATGGGGATCCTAATAAAAAAAACTAATACCAAAACCAGCTTCATGAGGAATGCTTTTGCAAGAGTTGAAGGAGTTCCCACATATGCTGAGCACTTGTTGGCTGCTTTTTCTTCACTCTGCGGTCCAACTCATCCCAAACTATCTCAATTGGGTTGAGGTTGGGTGATTGTGGAGGCCAGGTCATCTGATGCAGCACTCCATCACTCTCCTTTGTCAAATAGCCCTTACACAGCCTGGAGGTGTGTTTTGGCCATTGTCCTGTTGAAAAACAAATGAGAGTCTGACTAAGTTCAAGCGAAATGGGATGGCGTATCGTTGCAGAATGCTGTGGTAGCCATGATGGTTAAGTGTGCCTTGAATTCTAAATAAATCACCAACAGTGTCACCAGCAAAGCCCCCCCAAACAATCACACCACCTCCTCCATGCTTCACGGTGGGAACCACACATGCGGAGATCATCCGTTCACCTACTCTGCATCTCACAAAGACTTTGGACTCATCAGACCAAAAGATAGATTTCCACCGGTCTAATGGCCATTTTTGGCCCAAGCAAGTGTCTTCTAATAAGTATTGGTGTCCTTTAGTAGTGGTTTCTTTGCAACAATTTAACCATGAAAGCCTTATTCACACAGTCTCCTCTGAACAGTTGATGTTGAGATGTGTCTGTTACTTGAACTCTTTGAAGCATTTATTTGGGCTGCAATTCCTGAGGCTGGTAAATCTAACAAACTTATCCTCTGCAGCAGAGGTAACTCTGGGTCTTCCTTTCCTGTGTTGGTCCCCATGAGAGCCAGTTTCATCATAGCGATTGATGGTTTTTGCGACTACACTTGAAGAAACTTTCAATGTTCTTGAAAATTTCCGAATTGACTGACCTTCATGTCTTAAGGTAATGATGGACAGTCGCTTCTCTTTGCTTATTTGAGCTGTTATTGCCATAATATGGACTTTGTCTTTTACCAAATAGGGAGCCTCAGATGTCTCAGACATGTCTCTGTTGGTCAAGCAGTTTTGGAGTGACAGGTCAGACTAACCCAATGATCCAGTTTGTTTTCATCCTAGCTACATGTAAGTATGTTAGATAGAGTACTGTGCTCCCGGATACCTTGCTAGCAACTTTTTGTTACTGTATAAAGTAGCTTGATTGCTAATTCCAGAAGTTAGATGTGTCGATTGTATCCCCCTGCAACCGGATAGCTTGCTAGCAAATTTTGTCACTGTTTAAAATAGCTTGACTGCTAATTCTAGAATTTAAATGTGTCGATTGTATCCCCTGAGCTATTATCTTCAGCACCTATCTACGTTAGCTAACTAACAGGCTAAGAAGCTAGCTAGCAAGTTAATTCACACAAATGACTGTGGTCTTTTTTAGATAGCTGCAGTGCAACATAACCAAAGCCAAAACCAACTGTATCTAAACACATCAATCAATGCATATATGGCCAGTAATAATATCTCCAATATACTGTATGTGTATTTGCTAAATTTGAAGAGACAAGAGTAGATGGACATAACCTTGCCTTAACATTCTTTGAATTAGTCCTTGGTGAGACGGTTGACAAAGCTGTTGCTTGACTCAATACTGTTAAAACTTCAAGACATGGGCATTATTGCATATAGAGTTTATCCTTGCTAATGTCAATTCAAAAATCAGAGGCATTAAGCAGATAACAGGGTTTTAGTAGTTCATTCATTTGTCAGGTCCATGCCGTAGCAATCAGTCTGCACAATTAACCATCAAGATTTATTTTAGAAACTATATACCCCTTTACTGTACACCTGGAGACATGTGATAGAGACATTGTCTTACAGGTATCAGTTATTATTGTCCTTAGAAGAATCACTGGTGTTCAAGAAAGAGGTTACAATTGTCACAAAGTGTTCAACTCGTTTTTCTTGATAATGGTTTCCAACATAAGATAGGTAGAACTTCACCAAAGAGCAAAAACATTTATGTATTGTAATTTTATTTGCAGCATACCTTATTGAGCATGTAACTAGTGGCTAGTAACACATTGGCACTGTAAACCTGACTTAACACAGTTCAGCGACAATAGATAAGTCTGCCCTCCGCTTTCTCAGCGGTACAGATATAAATATTAGTAGTATTATTGGGGACGAAGTGATATTCCTCCTCGGCTTCTCTCAGCTATGGAGACAGATCATCAGCTAGAACCTCCTGTGAAAAGGAAGCACAAATTATGAAAAAAGGTTAACATGGGAGGAAACCTAACACAGATTATCAGTGTCCAACTAAGTGCTGGCACCCCCAGGAACTGCTGGGGGTGCCAGCACACAACAATGACGTTAGTCAGATAAACCACTCATTTCTCATTGTTTCCTAAGGGTTGGAACACAAAACAGATTAGTTGAAAGGTGCAGTGTCAAGTCTGGACTGGAGCAAATACGCTAATATCGAAAAGCCCTTTTTGTAACATTCAGAAAACAGGAACTCAGAAGAATCAGATTGATTCCAATCCATATCATAGATAATCAGCCCCCTAACAGGGTCTCTGGTACTGTCCTCTGCAGGATATAATAACTTACTACTAGGGATTAACATGTGTGGTAGAAATTCAATAGGAAGAGAGACTGCAGATTATAAGACAACAACATTATTATAAGATTTGCAAAAAAGAAGAAATCAACCATCCACTTAACAATGCATTGTTGAAAACCCAACGAACACAGTTGGTTCTCTCTTTTCATAGAATGTACATCCTCTTAACTATGTGACCATTAGCAGATGTGCAGGAGAGTTGTAAAAAAGTGATTTAGCTTGTCTGTTTAGATCAAGAAAGCTGATATTGCCACCATTCTCTGTTCCTCCCTGCACTTCACACATAGCTAAATTCATTTTGATTGTAAACACAGGAGGTCACATACTGCGGTCACACCCAAGCGGCTCATAAATCTGTATGCTCACACAAAACAAGTCTGTATCAGTAAAAATACTAGAATATAACAATGGACAATTCTTTAGCCTGTTGAGTGTAAGGAGCAGTATTTTGATGTTTGGATGAAAAATGTACCCAAATGAAACGCCCTATTCCTCAGGCCCAGAATCTAGAATATGCATGTGATTGTCAGATTATGATAGAAAACGCTCTACAGTTTCCAAAACTGTCAAAATATTGTCTGTGAGTATAACATAACTGATATTGCAGGCAAAAACCTGAGGAAAATCCAACCAGGAAGTGCTGTTTTTCCTGAAAGCTCTCTGTTCCATTGCCTGCCTTTGCTCCATTTAAAGGGATATCAACCAGATTCCCTTTCCTATGGCTTCCCCATGGTGTGAACAGTCTTTAGACATAGTTTCAGGCTTTTATTTTGAAAAATCAGCGAGAAAGAGCACATCGTGTCATTGTATGGTTGGGTGCCAGCAGCGTTTTGTAGGCGCAACAGCTTGGAGCAGACATTTTCTCTCTCTCTCCTATTGAAGAAGCTACAGTCCCGGTTGAAATATTATCGATTATGTATTGTAAAAACGACCTGAGGAATCATTATAAAAAACGTTTGACATGTTTCTACGAACTTTACGGATACTATTTGGAATTTTCTTCTGCCTGGTCGTGACCGCTCGAGCCTGTGGACTTCTGAACATAATGCGCCAACCAAATGGAGTTATTATGGATATAAAAATAATCTTTATGGAACAAAAGGAACATTTATTGTGTAACTGGGAGTCTCGTAAATGCAAATATCCGAAGATCATCAAAGGTAAGCGATTCATTTTATTGCTTTTCTGACTTTCGTGACCAATCTACTTGGCTGCTAGCTGTTTGTAATGTTTTGTCTACTGAGATAGATGTCCTTACATAAACGCTTGGTATGCTTTCGCCGAAAAGCTTTTTTGAAATCTGACACGCCAGGTGGATTAACAACAAGCTAAGCTGTGTTTTGCTATATTGCACTTGTGATTTCATGAAAATGTAGTATTTTTAGTAATTTAATTTGAATTTGGCGCTCTGCAATTCAGCGGATGTTGATGAAAATGACCCCGCTAACGGGATGGGTGCATCAAGTTAAGTAAAAAACAGCATAGTATGTCTAATTAAACAGTATAGTATGTAATGAATATACATTTCCTCCACATATCCTCCCTTTTGAGACACAGTCTCAACCTAAATGACCTCTGTTGTCTTTGAGTTTCAAACCTTCACATGAATTTTAACATCAGTACACACTTTATCACCACACACACACACACAAGGAAACAGCTTCGTTGAGACTGTGGAACAAAGCTGTTTCCTTGTGTGTGTGGTGAAAAAGTGTGTACTGATGTCTCTTGCTGTCTCTGCCTGGCCGGTTCCCCTCTTTCCACTGGGATTATCTGCCTGTAACCCTATTACTGGGGCTGAGTCACTGACTTACTGGTGCTCTTCCATGCTGTCCCTAGGAGGGGTGCGTCACTTGAGTGGGTTGAGTCAATGACGTGATCTTCCTGTCTGGGTTGGAGCCCCCCCTTGGGTTGTGCCGTGGCGGAGATCTTTGTGGGCTATACTCGGCCTTGTCTCAGGATGGTAAGTTGGTGGTTGAAGATATCCCTCTAGTGGTGTGGGGGCTGTGCTTTGGCAAAGTGGGTGGGGTTATATCCTTCCTGTTTGGCCCTGTCCGGGGGTGTCCTCAGATGGGGCCACAGTGTCTCCTGACCCCTCCTGTCTCAGCCTCCAGTATTTATGCTGCAGTAGTTTATGTGTCGGGGGGCTAGGGTCAGTTTGTTATATCTGGAGTACTTCTCCTGTCCTATCCGGTGTCCTGTGTGAATTTAAGTATGCTCTCTCTAATTCTCTCTTTCTCTCTTTCTTTCTCTCTCTCAGAGGACCTGAGCCCTAGGACCATGCCTCAGGACTACCTGTCCTGATGACTCCTTGCTGTCCCCAGTCCACCTGGCCGTGCTGCTGCTCCAGTTGCAACTGTTCTGCCTGTGATTATTATTATTTGACCATGCTGGTCATTTATGAACATTTGATACATCTTGGCCATGTTCTGTTATAATCTCCACCCGCCACAGCCAGAAGAGGACTGGCCACCCCATCATAGCCTGGTTCCTCTCTAGGTTTCTTCCTAGGTTTTGGCCTTTCTAGGGAGTTTTTCCTAGCCACCGTGCTTCTACACCTGCATTGCTTGCTGTTTGGGGTTTTAGGCTGGGTTTCTGTACAGCACTTTGAGATATCAGCTGATGTACGAAGGGCTATATAAATACATTTGATTTGATTTGTCACTACTGTTAGTCCAATTATACAGTGATAAACATACCAAAACATGCTCAAGTCAATTGTTCTGTATTATCTATTGAGCCATATATTGATGCGCTTTAACATTAGAATTCTGCTAACATGGTAAAACAAAACCCCTACTATCAACCCAGATGTTAACAACCCAAATGTATAAATGGCAGTCTTCAGTGCTCCATGTTGAGTCCATCACTCAAATTCACTCACATTCACTCAAATTCAAGACCCTCAACTTAGCACACACCAACACAGTTAGAATGTACATTTACAAACAGGGGACCATATATAGACAGTTTGTATTACTTATTACCCGTATTAACTTTTCTCATTACAGCCCCCATTTATCCCTGTCTTACACTGTTGTGAGTGGCATGTTAATGACAGACCGGTATATCAATGCATTCTTGGTCCAAATTACTATAAATTTCATAGTGTGCAGACCTCCACAATCAACCTGATACCCCAAATAAACAATTACGGACACGGTCGACCACCACCCCTCGCTCTCTAAATACATCCTTCTGGTGTGTCTTCATGTTCTTCTTCAGATAGTGTTTCAGTTTTTCCTCCCAATTGCACATGTTCAAAGTGGATGGCCCTTGATAATGTCTCTTACCTGAGCCGCCACTGTCCTTTACAGTCCATTATGTCCTGTCCATTTTCCAAACAGTACACCAGCAACATGAGAGAAGTTTGGACGGGATCTCTCTCCATGCTCACTCCACGTGGACTCATGTCACACTTCTGAGAGAAAAGGCATGAGAGAAAAGGCAGTTCATAGCTTTGACTGGATGCTGCGTACAGGTTGCTGTCTTGGACTTAGGTCTCACAGTAGAAGTGGTCCATGACAGGGCTGTAGTGAATGCCATTTTTTGCCATTACTACAGCCGGTTAGTGGGGGTTGAGGTAAACACTGGTCTTGATCAAATTATCCCTTCCATGCATTTTGACACCATCTGTGGTCACCTCACCGAAGAGAGAGGACAGACAAGAACAACAGTTTAGTTTAGGGCACTTCTAATTCAGGAAATACAGACAAAGTATTTACTGTATGACAAATTATTACTACCACCAATATTCTTAAAACAGATTTCTAAAAAAAAGTTTCATCCATTTTTTCCCAAATTGGCTTATACTCCGCTATCATCTTGGCAATCTCACTGCAAAGTTTACAGGGTCAGGGAATTAGATGCCCAATCCTTAGGGAGACATCCCGACCGTACAACATACCCCGTCTGGTGAGATGTGTTATTGAAGCAACACAAAAACAAACCAACAACAGCAATACACTTCTTCATAAAAAATTGGGTGAGGAAAATAATACATATATATCACTCGAGTTGGGATTTTTTTGTTATCCATTTGGAGTAACTGTCAACTATTACCAACATATAAATTCAGCAACAAATTTTTTTTTCCCCTTTTAAAAAAAAATCAAAATATCTTCACAGATCTTCGTTATAAAGGGTTTAACCTCTCTGGGATATGTGGGACGGTAGCGTCCCACTTGGCCAAAAGCCAGAGAAAATGCAGAGCGCCAAATTCAAATATATTCCTATAAAAATCCAACTTTCATGAAATCACACATGTAAGATACCAAAGTAAAGCTACACGTGTTGTGAATCCAGCCAACATGTCAGATTTCAAAAAGGCTTTTCGGCGAAAGCAAACAATGCTATTATCTGAGGATAGCACCTCCATAAACAAAAGAGAGAAAACATATTTCAACCCTGCAGGCGCGACACAAAACGCAGAAATAAAAATATAAATCATGCCTTACCTAATCATGCCTTTGACGAGCTTCTTCTGTTGGCACTCCAATATGTCCCATAAACATCACAAATGGTCCCTTTGTTCAATTAATTTTGTCCATATATATCCAAAATGTCCATTCATTTGGCACGTTTGATCCAGAAAAACACCGGTTCCAACTTGCGCAACGTCACTACAAAATATCTCAAAAGTTACCTGTAAACTTTGACAAAACACAAAATACTTTTTGAATACAACTGTAGGTATTTTTTAAAGTAAATAATCAATAAAATTGAAGACGGGATGATCTGTGTTCAATACAGGAAGAAAACAAACTGACCCTAGCTTTCTGGTCATGCGCCTCTATCAAACAGTACACATGAAGTGACCCTCGTTTTGAACAGGGCTACTTCTTTATTACACAAAGGAAAAACCTCAACCAATTTCTAAAGACTGGTGACATCCAGTGGAAGCGGTAGGAACTGCAAGCAAGTCCCTTAGAAATCTGGATTCCCAATGAAATCTCATTGAAAAGAGTGACCTCAAAAGAAGTTCTGTTATACTCACAGACATGAGTCAAACAGTTTTAGAAACTTCAGAGTGTTTTCTATCCAAATCTACTAATAATATGCATATCTTATCTTCTGGGGATGAGTAGCAGGCAGGCTGAATCTGGGCATGCTTTTCATCCAAAATTCCCATGCTTGTTCAATGAATCATAAACAATTAATGAACATGCACCTGTGGAACGGTCGTTAAGACACAAACAACCTACAGACGGTAGGCAATTAAGGTCACAGATATGAAAACTTAGGACACTAAAGAGGCCTTTCTCCTGACTCTGAAAAACACCAAAAGAAAGATGCCCAGGGTCCCTGCTCATCTGCGTGAACGTGCCTTAGGCATACTTCAAGGAGGCATGAGGATTGCAGATGTGGCCAGGGCAGTAAATTGCAATGTTCGTACTGTGAGATGCCTAAGACAGCACTACAGAGACAGGATGGACAGCTCGTCCTTGCATTGGCAGACCATGTGTAACTTCACCTGCACAGGATCGGTACAGCCGAACATCAGACGTGCGGGACAGGTACAGGATGCCAACAAACACTGCCTGAGATAAACGAGGAACGCACAATCCCTCCATCAGTGCTCAGACTGTCCGCAATAGGCTGAGAGAGGCTGGACTGAGGGCTTGTAGGCCTGTTGTAAAGCAGGTCCTCACCAGACATCACCAGCAACAATGTAGCCTATGGGCCAAACCCACCGTATCTGTACCAGACAGGACTGGCAAAAAGTGCTCTTCACTGATGAGCTGTGGTTTTGTCTAACCAGGGGTGATGGTTGTATTCATGTTTATCGTCGAAGGAATGAGCATTACACCGAGGCCTGTACTCTGGAGCGGGATTGATTTGGAGGATTAATGTCCGTCATGGTCTGGGGCGGTGAGTCACAGCATAATTGGACTGAGCTTGTTGTCATTGCAGGCAATCTCAACACTGTGCGTTACAGGGAAGACGTCCTCCCTCATGTGGTACCCTTTCTGCAGGCTCATCCTGACATGACCCTCCAGCATGACAATGCCACCAGCCATACTGCTCGTTCTGTGCGTGATTTCCTACAAGATAGGATTGTCAGTGTTCTGCCATGGCCAGTGAAGAGCTCGGATCTCAATCCCATTGAGCACGTCTGGGACCTGTTGGATCGGAGTACTTAACCCAGATGGTAGCCACACCAGATACTGACTGTTACTTTAGATTTTGACCCCACCTTTGTTCAGGGACACATTATTCAATTTCTGTTAGCACCTTGTCTATGGAATTTGTTCAGTTGATGTCTCAGTTGTTGAATATTGTTATATACACATACAAATATTTACACATGTTATGTTTCCTGAAAATTAACCTCTTACAGCCACTGAGACGCCAGCGTCTCACCTAGCCAACAGGAAATGGAAGTGCGCAACGCCAAATGCTAATAGTACTCGATAAAACTCAAACTTTCATTAAAACACACATGCAGGGTACTGAATTAAAGCTACACTCGTTGTGAATCTAGCCAACATGTCAGATTTTTAAAATGCTTTTCGGCGAAAGCATGAGAAGCTATTATCTGATAGCATGCAACACCCCGAAATACCTGAAGGGGACGTAAACAAAATAATTAGCATAGCCGGCGCTACACAAAACGCAGAAATAAAATATAAAACATTCATTACCTTTGACGAGCTTCTTTGTTGGCACTCCTATTTGTCCCATAAACATCACAATTGGGTCTTTTTTCCGATTAAATCCGTCCATGTATACCCAAAATGTCCATTTATATAGCCCGTCTGATCCAGGAAAAAACAGCTTTCCAAAACGCAACGTCATTTTTTTAAATTAAAAAAGTTGCCTATAAACTTTGACAAAACACTTCAAACTACTTTTGTAACCCAACTTTAGGTATTTGTAAACGTTAATAATCGATCAAATTGATCACGGGGCGATCTGTATTCAATAGCAGCTACTCTTGAAATCATCGTCCATTGTCTCTCTCCCATAAGCCTCTTCCTGTATACTGGATGACAGGAAGGGTCTATTTCTCATTCCACCAAGGATTAAATCCAATGAAATTGCCAGTACTGGCGACATCGTGTGGAAGCTGTAGGAACTGTCAACTGGTCGCTATCTATTTTCTCTTGCCATAGACAATTCAGAGGCTTTTCGGCGAAAGCATGAGAAGCTATTATCTGATAGCATGCAACACCCCGAAATACCTGAAGGGGACGTAAACAAAATAATTAGCATAGCCGGCGCTACACAAAACGCAGAAATAAAATATAAAACATTCATTACCTTTGACGAGCTTCTTTGTTGGCACTCCTATTTGTCCCATAAACATCACAATTGGGTCTTTTTTCCGATTAAATCCGTCCATGTATACCCAAAATGTCCATTTATATAGCCCGTCTGATCCAGGAAAAAACAGCTTTCCAAAACGCAACGTCATTTTTTTAAATTAAAAAAGTTGCCTATAAACTTTGACAAAACACTTCAAACTACTTTTGTAACCCAACTTTAGGTATTTGTAAACGTTAATAATCGATCAAATTGATCACGGGGCGATCTGTATTCAATAGCAGCTACTCTTGAAATCATCGTCCATTGTCTCTCTCCCATAAGCCTCTTCCTGTATACTGGAAAAAATCCAAAGAGGAAGTAGAATTTCTCAGGTTTTTGCCTGTAATATGAGTTCTGTTATACTCACAGACATAATTCAAACAGTTTTAGAAACGTCAGAGTGTTTCCTATCCAATACTAATAATACTATGCATATATTAGCAACTGAGACTGAGGAGCTGGCCGTTTACAATGGGCACCTTTTCATCCAAGCTACTCAATACTGCCCCTGCAGCCATGAAAAGTTAAGACGTTGTCAGCTATATGATGTGGTCATTATTTGAACTGGCATTATTTGAACTTAATGTTAGCTAGCTAGCTAACAAGCTAGAAACAAACAAAAACATTGTTTAGAATGTTGCTTTTAGTTGTCTGGTTTGCTAGTTGGTTAACTTAAGCTACAGATTCTGTCACGCCCTGACCTTAGTTATCTTTGTTTTCTTTATTATTTTGGTTAGGTCAGGGTGTGACGAGGGTGGTTTGTGTAGTTTTTGTATTGTCTAGGGGTTTTGTATGTCTAGGGGTTGTTGTATATCTAGGTGTTTATATGTCTATGGTTGCCTAGATTGGTTCCCAATCAGAGGCAGCTGTTTATCGTTGTCTCTGATTGGGGACCATATTTAGGTAGCCATATTCCTTGGGTATTTTGTGGGTTATTGTCTGTGTAGTTGCCTGTCAGTACTCGTGTCTCATAGCTTCATGTTCATTTTGTTGTTTTGTATAGTTTGTTCAGTGTTTATTCTTCATTAAAATAAGTATGTACTCTTATCACGCTGCGCCCTGGTCTCCTCGTTATGACGAACGTGACAGATTCATGCAGGGAAGTAACATTATGAGTTGATATTATGGTTAATTGTTTAGCTAGCTAGTCAGCTATATGACATGGTCATTATTTGAACTGGCTAGCCAGCTAACTTAACTAACAAGCTAGAAATGAACCAAAACAGTGTTTACAAAGTTGCTTTTAGTTGCCTGGATTACTAGATTGACATTTACTAAATTCATTTTAATTTTGGTGTTAAAATCCACCAGTTATGCTATTTTGGACCACCATGTTTTTGTGTTTATACTTATTCATAAGGACAGCAACAAGTTTGATATCAGACATCAAAAGAATGTTAATGATGTCACTGCGACAACTGTCTACAGACATGTCGACATAGTATATACCAGCCTTAAGTCTTGAAACCTTTGGTTGTTTAGTACACTACCATACTCACTCTGTTTAGCACATGGCCTCACATGTGAATCCTTAAAGAGATGGGTGGGGCTAAGGCTTAAGAGTGTGTGAAAGATTCTGAATGGGTGTAGACAAAGAATAGCTCTCCAGTAGGTGTACCAAAACATTCAGGGGCCATATTCTCAAAAGCGGGGTTACAAGTTTATCAACTTTCAAAGCAGAAGTACTTACTTTTTTAATTTTCTAGTTCTGAGTCTACTTTTATTCAATGTAAAAAACACAATTACTAATTTTGCTACACGAGCGAATCGAGCTGGTCGGTCACATATCACTTAAGCATTCTAGGCCTAGGCCTATTTGGTTAGCCTTCCTCTGAATATTTTGCAACTTGTTCCTGTTATAAAAAAATCTATTTGAGTGGTTGCCAAATAAACAACAGGCCTACCTACAGCTGGAACCAGTCTTTCATCCAACCATCCACATTTTGAAGCGAGATTGTTCATTGATGTCATACTTACAAGTTCTCAGTGGAACTAGAGTTGGCATCTGTTTCATTGTCGGGACCAGACGGCACAGGTTGTCTGGGGAATTCTACCTGCACCCACGTAGGCTAGGCTACAGATGGTTTATCACACAGTAAATGACTCAGAAAATGATAAATGTGTCCAAATCACCTAAAGGTCATCTCGCTTTACAAATGGAATATCTTCCTTACTGCGTTGTTCTACGAAATGGGTGGCTTTTTGACAAGCCAATTTAAAAAATGTTTAACAAACTCAGATAATAGTTAAAGGCACAGTCAACTTAGTGTATGTAAACTTCTGACCCACTGGAATTGTGATACAGTGAATTACAAGGGAAATAATCTGTCTGTAAACAATTTTTTGAAAAATTACCTGTGTCATGCACAAAGTAGATGTCCTAACCGACTTCCCAAAACTATAGTATGTTAGCAAGAAATTTGTGGAGCAGTTGAAAACGAGTTTTAATGACTCCAACCTAAGTGTATGTACACTTCCAACTTAGATAACGATATCCATTGATATTTACCCTTTTCACCCAGTGTGAGGACACGGCTTGGGATGCCATCTGGTCCGGCAGCCTTGCAAGTGTTAACACTCTAAATGACTTACTCACATTGGCCACAGAGAACAAGAGCACACAGTCCTCGTGAGCGGGGGGCTGTGGCTCGACATTGTTTTCCTCAAAGCGGGATAAGAAGGTGTTTAGCTTATATGGGAGCAAGGGGTCAGTGTCCGTGATGTGGCTGGCTTTCCCTTAAGAATCCCTGCCACATATGGCTCGTGTCTGAGCCGTTGAATTCCAACTCCACTTTGTCCTTGTACTATCGTTTTGCCTCTTTGATTGCTTTACAGAGGTCATAACTGGTCTGTTTCAAAAACAATCTGGAAGCATAGATTCCGATTGGTCAGACCTACTGTGTTGCCGCCATCTTAGATATTCTATATTTTCTGCAGATTTGTCACTGGTTTTTCCATCAATGGTGTTACTGTTCCTGCTGGTTTTAATAGAATATTCTGAATATTTGTCGTTGGTGTTACTGGACACGGGTGTTTTTTTTAAAGGGTTGGATCAGCTAAATATTGCGGAAAGAATATTGGTTCCATCAATGTAATTGTCTGCATCATTTCCAATCCCATATATTTTTGGGGTAAATATATATATCCATACAAACATGCAGACATATACACATACAGTGCCTTGCGAAAGTATTCGGCCCCCTTGAACTTTGCGACCTTTTGCCACATTTCAGGCTTCAAACATAAAGATATAAAACTGTATTTTTTTGTGAAGAATCAACAACAAGTGGGACACAATCATGAAGTGGAACGACATTTATTGGATATTTCAAACCTTTTTAACAAATCAAAAACTGAAAAATTGGGCGTGCAAAATTATTCAGCCCCTTTACTTTCAGTGCAGCAAACTCTCTCCAGAAGTTCAGTGAAGATCTCTGAATGATCCAATGTTGACCTAAATGACTAATGATGATAAATACAATCCACCTGTGTGTAATCAAGTCTCCGTATAAATGCACCTGCACTGTGATAGTCTCAGAGGTCCGTTAAAAGCGCAGAGAGCATCATGAAGAACAAGGAACACACCAGGCATGTCCGAGATACTGTTGTGAAGAAGTTTAAAGCCGGATTTAGATACAAAAAGATTTCCCAAGCTTTAAACATCCCAAGGAGCACTGTGCAAGCGATAATATTGAAATGGAAGGAGTATCAGACCACTGCAAATCTACCAAGACCTGGCCGTCCCTCTAAACTTTCAGCTCATACAAGGAGAAGATTGATCAGAGATGCAGCCAAGAGGCCCATGATCACTCTGGATGAACTGCAGAGATCTACAGCTGAGGTGGGAGACTCTGTCCATAGGACAACAATCAGTCGTATATTGCACAAATCTGGCCTTTAGGGAAGAGTGGCAAGAAGAAAGCCATTTCTTAAAGATATCCATAAAAAAGTGTTGTTTAAAGTTTGCCACAAGCCACCTGGGAGACACACCAAACATGTGGAAGAAGGTGCTCTGGTCAGATTAAACCAAAATTGAACTTTTTGGCAACAATGCAAAACTTTATGTTTGGCGTAAAAGCAACACAGCTCATCACACTGAACACACCATCCCCACTGTCAAACATGGTGGTGGCAGCATCATGGTTCGGGCCTGCTTTTCTTCAGCAGGGACAGGGAAGATGGTTAAAATTGATGGGAAGATGGATGGAGCCAAATACAGGACCATTCTGGAAGAAAACCTGATGGAGTCTGCAAAAGACCTGAGACTGGGACGGAGATTTGTCTTCCAACAAGACAATGATCCAAAACATAAAGCAAAATCTACAATGGAATGGTTCAAAAATAAACATATCCAGATGTTAGAATGGCCAAGTCAAAGTCCAGACCTGAATCCAATCGAGAATCTGTGGAAAGAACTGAAAACTGCTGTTCACAAATGCTCTCCATCCAACCTCACTGAGCTCGAGCTGTTTTGCAAGGAGGAATGGGAAAAAATGTCAGTCTCTCGATGTGCAAAACTGATAGAGACATACCCCAAGCGACTTACAGCTGTAATCGCAGCAAAAGGTGGCGCTACAAAGTATTAACTTAAGGGGGCTGAATAATTTTGCACGCCCAATTTTTCAGTTTTTGATTTGTTAAAAAAGTTTGAAATATCCAATAAATGTTGTTCCACTTCATGATTGTGTCCCACTTGTTGTTGATTCTTCACAAAAAAATACAGTTTTATATCTTTATGTTTGAAGCCTGAAATGTGGCAAAAGGTTGCAAAGTTCAAGGGGGCCGAATACTTTCGCAAGGCACTGTAAATACATACACATACCTATATAGACATACTGTAAATACCTCTATTAGTATTCTATTAGTATTCCCCGCAAACCCTACCACCAATCCCCCAATTGGAGTAAACTAATAAACACTTCAGGGTTTACCTTCAATTTTTTACATATTTTACATTGTCTATTTTACAATAGTTATTTTTTGTTTTTTTTAGTCCTTCCTCTATTTCTGATGTTCTATTTGTAACTGTGCTATTTCACAAAAGTTCTGATCATATATACATTTTACAGACCCCGTATGTTCTACATGTTTTATCTTGCTATTAGTCCCACTAGACACTGGTGTTACTGTCACTGGTGTTATCATAGAAAACATTTGTACTATGATTATATATGCAAATTAAATAGTCAAGTTACATTCTGGAAAGTCTGAATTGTCATGAAAATATAGCTAACCCCAGTGTCAAATAGGCAACAATATTTTTTGTTGTTGTATATAATGTAGTATAAATATCAAAATACATCAAGCTGTCAGATATGATCTACATTGTCATTATGGCTTTAGAAGCTTCTGTTAGGCTAAGTGACATCATTTGAGTCAATTGGAGGTGTACCTGTGGATGTATTTCAAGGCCTACCTTCAAAATCAGTGCCTCTTTGCTTGACATCATGATAAAATCAAAATAAATCAGCATTTGCTGCAGGAGGGACTGGTGCACTTCACAAAATAGATGGCATCATGAGAAAGGAACATTATGTGGATATGTTGAAGCAATGTTGAAGCAACATCTAAAGAAGTCAGGAAGTTAAAGCTTGGTCGCAAATGGGTCTTCCAAATGGACAATGACCCCAAGCATACTTCCAAAGTTGTGGCAAAATAGCTTAATGACAACAAAGTCAAGGTATTGGAGTGGCCATTACAAAGCCCTGACCTCAATCCTATAGAAGATTTGTGGGCAGAACTGAAAAAGTGTGTGAGAGCAAGGAGGCCTACAAACCTGACTCAGTTACTCCAGCTCTGTCAGGAGAAATGGGCCAAAATTCACCCAACTTATTGTGGGAAGCTTGTGGAAGGCTACGTGAAACGTATGAGTTAAACAATTGAAAGGCAATGCTACCAAATACTAATTGAGTGTATGTAAGCTTCTGACCCACTGGGAATGTGATGAAAGAAATAAAAGCTGAAATAAATGATTCTCTCTACTATTATTCTGACATTTCACATTCTTAAAATAAAGTGGTGATCCTAACTGGCCTAAGACAGGGAATTGTGAAAAACTGAATTTAAATGTATTTGGCTAAGGTGTATGTAAATTTCCGACTTCAACTGTATTTCTAGATATCTGACATTTTATCAGATATAAGGAGTAGACATGCTCCAGATACGCATGTCCTTCATTTCATATACGGAGCTAGGATATTCTCCATAATGGGACAGTTTCTACATGCATCCAATCCGGACCTCAGAAATCTCCCTGCTATTGTGTGAGTCCAGGGAGATACACTACATGTCCAAAAGTATGTGGACACCAAAAGTCTGTGGGCACACATCTCATTCAAAAATCATGGCTATTAACATGGAGTTGGTCCCCCCTTTGCCGCTATAACAGCCTTCACTCTTCTTGGAAGGCTTTCCACTAGATGTTAGAACATTCGTGAGGTCGGGCGATTAAGCTTGGCTCACAGAAGGCGTTCCAATTCATCGCAAAGGTGTTCGATGGGGTTGAGGTCAGTGCTCTGTGCAGGCCAGTCTAGTTCTTCTACACCAATCTCGACAAACCATCAAATACTGTCTATACCACACACCATATTCCAGACTCAGACATTGCTCGTTCTGATATTTCGTCATTTTTTTATTTTTTATTTCGGATTATGTGCATGTTGTTTTGTATTGTTTTCTAGGTATTATTACTGCATGGTTGGAGCTAGAACCACAAGCATTTAGCTGCACCTGCATAACATCTGCCAATATGTGCACGCGACCAATTAACTTTTATTTTGATTTGATTAAATGGTAAATAAATCACTTAATCATGTGATTTGATCAATTATTTTTTCAAAAAAAGAATTCTCCCCTTACAACTATATAACACTAGTGAGACATCTTAAGGCTTCACATGAAATGACCAAATTAATCATAACATTGTTAACATATGAAGACAGAGTTCAGACTCACCACATGCTTTTCAAAACCGCCCACCTGCAATGAACCTTTGACCCAGTAAGAGGTTGGCAAGGATGTTGCATATTTTTGAAATTGTGTTTTTTTATAACCAGTGACATGAAATCCCTGTAAATGATTTATAATATTTAGTTGACATTTTAATTTAAGTAATCCACTTAATAACAACAGTATAATACTTTCCTATGTATGGGAGAAAAAAATACATTTTGTTTAACTCAAAATATGTCACTTAACCACGACTCCTGACCCGAGGGAATAGCTATTTTCATGGTACTGACCATTTTCTACGATATATATAAAAAATAGTTTGCAAAATAGCTGTCTTATATATCTTTTAAAGTGTTTTTCCTCGTAGTTACGGCGGGCCACCATGTTCTTAGAATGACCCAATTAAGAAATTGTTAAATACGATTCAGGAGGATGTCAATGTATTAAATTATTAGCTCCCTTCGTAGGCTACTGATGGAGTTTTTTGTCTTCCTTTTGAAAATCAAACTAAGATTAAGCATAATTTCCAAACATTCTCCAGGGATGCAAATTTCAGGCTAATGTCAAGCAAGAGCTTCTATGACAATGAAGGTGGCACACACAAGCAATCATGTCACTCACCCCGCCATACCACACCTGCCAAAATTAGGCATTTATTCTTAAAGTGATGACTTATCTTATAATCAGTTTAGTCCAAATAGCTTCATCCTACTCATAACCCCAAAAAACAGATATAAATCATAAAAATGTAAGTATTAAATGAATGTACAAGTCTGAAGGAGACTGACTAGGACCTAATACATGCATTGAGCCAAGATGACAACTATATACACTGAGTATACCCCCCCCCCCCCCCCCCCCTTGTCCTCAGAACAGCCTAAATTTGTCAGGGCGTAGACTCTACAATGTGTCAAAAGCGTTACACAGGGCTGCTGGCCCATTTTGACTCACAGTTGTGCCTGGAGAGCCTTTGGGGGTTGGACCATTTTTGATACACACGGGAAACTGTTCAATGTGAAAAAACCCAGCAGCATTGCAGTCTTTGACACAAACCGGTGAGCCTGGCACTTACTACCATACCCCTTTCAAAGGCACTTACATATTTTTTCTTACCCATTCACTCTCTGAACGGCACACAATGCACAATCCATGTCGCAATTGTTTCAAGACTTAAATATTAGTCTTTAATCTGTCTCCTCCCCTTCATCGACTCTGATTGGTAGATGTAACAAGTGACATAAATAAAGGATTATAGCTTTCACCTGGATTCCCGTAAAAGAAACCCATGAATGTCAGATATAAATCAGGAACTTCATGTCAGATTTTAATATATTTAATTGCAATGAGACTCCAGTGTATGCTTCTCTGAACTTCTTTAACCTCCAGCTAATGGGAGTGAAAGTGAGAAGGAGAGAGAGAGAGAGAGAGAGAGAGAGAGTAAGCCAAAATCAGAATTCTCCCCTTTTCTCCTGCTTGTAATTTTTGGTATGATGATTAAAACAGTGTTTTCCAGTCCTGGTGCTTGGGACCCAAAGGGATGCAATTTGGTCACACTTGATTTGGACAGTCCAGTCGGGAAAGTCATTCTGTGGATAGATGCTTCAGGGTTAGGGTCATTTATCTAAATGTTTTATTTATTGAACCAGGCAAGTCAGTTAAGAACAAATTCTTATTTACAATGACTGCCTACACCAGCCAAAACCAGACAACGCTGGGCCAATTGTGTGCCACACTATGGGACTCCCAATCACGGCCGGTTGTGATACAGCTAGGATTTGAACCAGGGTGGCTGTAGTGACTCCTCTAGCACTGAGATGCAGTGCCTTAGACCACCGTGCCACTCGGGAGACCATGTTTAGATAAAGGCGTCAGCTGGCGCCTGCTTGCATACTCCCTTAAAATACCTTTTAATTGATTAACAAGAAAATGCCTCAATAGTACTGTTTGTCCATCTTGAGATGCCTCAAAATAGTTGATTAATCTAAGATAACTCTGTAATAAGTGTTTATGTTTTTGTAGAGGAGATCTTAGTCGTGCAATTTTACTCGTGCAAAATCTAACTAAGATGTTTGGTACGGTATTTCTCAAGTGAAAAAATGTGCATGAAAATGATTTGTCTCTAGTTGAATGACAACAAATACTTCCTTAAAGAATAGCTACTGTTGACCAATCACCAACTAAGGAGGTGAAGACTTCGTAATTTGTTTTTGTCAGAAACAGACGAAGAGGGTTAAGGGTAAGGATGGGGGTTAAGGTTAAGGTAAGGGCTAAGGTTAGGGATAGTAGATAGTTGGTTGAAACGTTACTGTTATAGTCTATAGATAGTCTGTAGAGCATCTACAGATGGACTATGCAAATAAAGTGTGACCTGATTTTTTTTAGTTGCTCTAGCACTAACTAACACACCTGATTTAACTAATACGCTCATCATTGAGCCTGAATCAGGTGTATTGCAGTACAGTAGTGATAGGGCAAAAACAGAAATGTCTACATTTTGATTCCCCAGTTCCAGGATTGGGAAACACTGACATAAAACATGAAAGCGAGATCTAATCAGCCCCCTTTACTCTCTGACGTGATGGATATTACTGCATCTGAAAGATGTGTCAATCCCTTTTGTCGACTTCTCTCTGGTTTGCGTACAAAGATTAGAGAGAAACTGATAAGGGCGCATGGAGCGAGGGACAGAGTGGTGGAGGGACAGAGAGAGCGAGAGAGACTGAGGGAGATAGATGTGTGGAGACATGAATAGCTTGCAGGTGTTTGGTGGAGAGCAGAGCGAGCGAATGGGGAGAGAGATAGAGAGATGGAGCAGTAGGTTGTTTTTCCCCACGCTGTCATTGTGATTTATGGGTGCTGGGTTTGAGCCCTCAAGTAGATATATCACTGTATATGTGATGAAGGTGATCATGTTGAAGCTGAAAGGGTAAGTAAACAAAGGATGATGGTGGTGCATGTCTGTATGCAGTACGGCTGCAGGATCTGAGAAAAAAATGGAATAATAAATCCATTAGGTTCTAATCTATGGATTTCACCTGACTGGGAATACAGATATGCAGCTGATGTTCACAGATATCTTTAAAAAAAATAAGGGGCGTGGATCAGAAAACCAGTCAGTATCTGGTGTGACCACCATTTGCCTCATAGAGTTGATCAGGCTGTTGATTATTGATTGTTTCCTGTGGAACGTTGTCCCATTCCTCTTCAATGGCTGTGTGAAGTTGCTGGATATTGGCTGGAACTGGAACATGCCATCGATAAAATGCAATTGTGTTTGTTGTATGTAGCTTATGCCTGTCCATACCATAACTCCACCTTCAACCATGGGGCACATTGATGTCAGCAAACCGCTCGTCCACACAACGCCATACACGTGGCCTGTAAGGCCGGTCTCTAAAACGACGTGGGAGGCGGAAATTAACATTATTTTCTCTGGAAACAGCTCTGGTGAACATTCCTGCAGTCAGCATGCCAATTGCACGCTCCCTCAAACATTTAGACATCTGTGGCATTGTGTTGTGTTACAAAACTGCACGTTTTAGAGTGGTCACCAACACAATGTAATGATCATGCTGTTTAATCAGCTTCTTGATATGCCACACCTATCAGGTGGATGGATTATCTTGGCAAATGATAAAATGCTCACTAACAGGTTTGTAAACAGATTTGTGCACATCATTTGTGAGAAATAAGCTTTTTGTGCATATGGAACATTTCTTGGATCTTTTATTTCAGCTCATGAAACATGGGACCAACACTTTACATGTTGTGTTTATATTTTTGCTCGGTGTATATGAAGAAGTTGCACGTCAATTTTGCAATAATAAAAAATAAATAAATAATTGTGCAGCCCTAATATGTAGGATACTTTAAATTAGTAAAATATAGTGTGAGGGACAGGGGGAGAAAGATCTTAACAGGAACAGACAAGGACCAAACAGAAAGGGAAGGTAAACATATAAATGCAAACTGAAAGAGAAAGTGAAGGGCAAGGGTAGGTGCAGGTGAGATAGAAGAAGAGCAAAGAAGGATAATAAATATAAGTGGAGAACATTCTTATACAGAATGTTCCTGACGAAACAACGTAGCAACTAAACAAATTCATTTAGGATATACATGTATGAAGACTTTTGCTAAAAGTAACATTTTTATTGTCATTATTTGAATCATCATTCTTAGTTCAGTTGACATGTTTTTTTTTATTTATTCTTGTCAAAGGTAAACACAATTCTTGTTGTCTCCAACGTTAGTAAATGCTTTTTTTAAATCCTAACATAAACTAACATTACTGAAGCACACACTCCCTCTCTCTCTCTCTCTCTCTCTCTCTCTCTCTCTCTCTCTCTCTCTCTCTCTCTCATACACGCTTGCATATTCAGATCCTACAAACAAGTCCTTCAACGAATACCAAAAGTCTAAAATGCACACATACTCAAAAGCGCGGACAATCACACTCCTAATACATACATAACTCACACAAACGTGCAAGGATATGCCTTTTCTCTCTCTCTCACGCACACATGCACACACACAAGCACACACACACACACACACACACACGCACACACACACACACACACACACACACACACACACACACACACACACACACACACACACATACATTCTGTCCCTACCTGTATGCATATAAAGTCACATTACAATGCACTATCCTCATTTCTTGTGTCAAAATGTTTAACTTCAGCACTTTAAGGGGTGACGTCTTTTATCCGGTATCACCTGTACTCTTATTTCCTCCGTGCTGTTGCCATACATTTTATGGTTAAATGTGATGCTTTTTAACAAGTGAGAAGAAGAGTTTTAAATCTCTCCTCAATAGTCTTAACCGGCACATATCCATGTACTGTACTTAACAGAAGCAAATGCTTTAGCAAAACAAAACAAAATTAGAGTTTGGCACAGTAGCTTAATGAAAAAAATACTTGAAAATGTACATAAATAAACAAGCAAATCAATAAGTAACGTGCTTAAACAATGAAAATGTTAATAAACCATACAGCATTGTCATCGATAATGCAATCCTGATATTGTCCGACTTTATAGTATAAAACAGTACATCAGAGGACTGCTGTCTGTTTGCACATTCACACATGTTTACAAAATGGCGGCTAAAGTAATCTGTGACACAAATCACAGTCAGGCACCTGTGGCACTCTGGCGACTGTTTTGGGTCGTTACCACGGTGGCTGGGATTGAAATAATGACCAGCCCTGATTCAGGAACCTTTAAAAGTGATGGGAATTTTTTTAAATAAATCAGGTCTGGATTTATAGGGAATTTGTTGTTGTGAAATGTTTCATATTGTAATTTGTGGTATTAGAAACCACTCTGTTGACTATTGATAAAATGTTGGTACCTGGAACCCTTTCAAAGTGTTGGGTAAATGGGTAAATGTATATAGCAAAAACACAGATGTGTGCTTCTGGAAATGCTATAAAAGCAAAGGTCCAGAGTCTCAGATCTAGGACAGATCTAGGACCAGTTCTTGGAGGGCACCGTCTATTTTGGCCTTTGGACCTTTCTATGCACCACAAAGCCAAGGTCAGAGAATATCTGGAGGAGATGGATAACGGTACTCGAAAGCCTTATAGAGATTTTCTCAAAATATTTCCAGTCAACACCACCAATGACAGTAAAAGAAGGGTTAACATCCGGTAGAATGGCAGCAGTGTAGAGAAATGGCTGCAAGTATATGGCATAGCACAGTACAGCGAATCTCAGGCAGAGTCCAGCATGGTCCACACTACTGCAGCACAGCCAAGTCCAGCTGAGTCCAGTCCTCAAAGCCCATTGGAGGCCTACAGTCTCCAGTCTATTGGTCACGCTCAGTGGAGCCCAGTCCATCCTACTCCACAGAGCTCAAAGGTTCTCCATATTGGGACTAGCTGAAGGCAATGTCATGTGAGTTCCTTAGCAGATGGACAGGCAGCCATACTCCTGTATGGTTGTGTACATCCCATTACAAATCCCACTGCACATGTCCTACTTTAACTGCATATGTGTAGCCAGAGGCAGCCTAGGTATGATGGAAGTATCATGTCTATAAGTCTGAATGCCATTTTCTCCTATTGGTCCTTGTGGTGGCATACCAAATACATGAAATGCGGTGGCACATATGCACATAGTGTATGCCTGACAACGCATGAACCGAAGACATCATGTCGCACAAACTGTGTACCAACGGTGATTAGAGGTGAGTTGAGATAGACTTGAAAAAGGGAAAGGAAAGTGAAAGGGGATACCTAGTCAGTTGCACAACTGAATTGTGTCTTCGCATTTAACCCCAACCCTGACTCAGAGAGGTGCAGGGGGCTGCCTTAATCTACGTCATCGGTACCTGGGGAGCAGTTGTTTTAGGGGATTAACTGCCTTGCTCAAGGGCAAAACAACAGATTTTAAAGGCCTCTCCTTAAGTGAGTACGATCCGAGAGTAAGTACTGTTTTTTATGGTTGTGTCGAATTGATTGTAATTCTGACTTTTTTGGGGTTGAATTATGTGTCATTTCCTTGGTTTACTCCCACTTTCTAATTGAACCCAGGGTTAGTGAATACAGAGCCCTTCAGGCCAAGCGGTCCAGGTATCCATGTGATGTCACTCGGGGAGACAGTTGCTAGGACACCAGAAGGGCGGAGATAAGCAATGTTGCCACGGTGAGCAGAAGGCGATCGCGTGATGGGCTGCTGCCACTGACGCTCTTCTCCAGTTTGGGAATTTCAGGGTTAAATTCATCTGGGGGGGGGGGGGGGGGGGGGGGGGGGGGGAGAGAGAGAGACCATCAAATTACACATTAACTCAATCAATCTACAGCCGATGTTGTGCAACGCATACAAATAATACAGAGAACAAACATAGAGCAAGTTAATACAAATCACCAATTATCATCAGCGCTGCTACATATGATGCCCTATTCCCTCTTGGGAGGAGGAATAAACACACTTTGTTGTTCATTTTTTAAGTGTATGGATCTTTTTATTCTACCGATTTAGCTTCATCTAGCAGGATTTGCAATTAAATGAAATTGCTATAGAACAAACCTAGTGATTAGGCACAAACGTACATTAGCTGGAGGGTAAGAGAAAGAGAGAGAACGGGGAAAAAATACATCTCATTCTCAATGTAAGCCTGGGATGTCTGAGAAGAATCCTGAGCCTCCCTATAGGCCCCTATGGGGACAGACAGTGAAGAGTTAACATGATTAGAGAAACACATACAAGGTGTGACACTGATACAGCGAGAATCCGAGTATAGACACAGAAGAATGACACTTGGCACCTGTCTCATTCCACTTTTTGTGGAAATGTCTGGAATTTGGTTTTCGTTGACTCAAGAGAAGAAACAGCATCCAACTCGACTGGTTTGACTGTGCTTCTGCCACGTCAAAGCCATTCATCGAAACATGTCTGTCGGCTACGACGATGACACATAGCCCTGACATCCACACCAGTGACATGGGTAAATAAAGTCATATGGTAAAGTGATAGGGCCTGAGTGCCTGTGGTAAACAGACTGTTCCAGCTGAAAGGTAGATTTACCCATAGAGTTAGATAGAGATAGGATATAACCCCTTTTAGCATGGACATTGCCATTGAGGGCTTCCACCATTTTAAAGTAGTCAACTGGGTGGGGATTCTTATGGGTGTGGAGCGATCAGCCAATGATCAGAGCATTGTCTTCTTCAAATTGGATGGCCCATGGTTACTAAATGGCTTTAAGCTATTTCACTGCCATCTAGTGGCCACAATAAATGAATGACACAAAATATTTGATTCAGGTCTCTAGCACTGCAGGTGGAGGTAAATCACCAATATTAGCTTTATGCTGTTTTCAAACACAAAAGAAAATAACATTGACTACTTTACCATAGAGATAGCCTCAATGGCGCTGCCCATGCTGTCACAGATGCAAAAATTGCACAAATACAAGGATGAGTCCTTTATCTAACTCTATGAGATTAGTTGACAAGGTATTTATCAGTATGTTATCTCAGTACGGGAGGGGCGTTGAGTGAGTTCGTACCATAGAATAGTGTTCCTGATTGTGTAAGGTAGTGCTAGCTAAACTGGAGCTGTTACAGTAGGTGTTCTCAGGGATGTAAACTGGAGCACTGCTCTAGGGTGTTCTTTGACTCACATACAGGTAAATGGAGACCCATCCAATAGGAAACATACTGTAAATATGACAGAAGAGGCAGTAAAAACACCAATCAGAAGAGAGAGAGGGTGGGGTAAAGCTAATCCAAGGCCAAGACAGGTCCAGTGGGTGAGCAAGTGGGCGATCTGTGTGGCTAGCAAGGCCATCAGGGTTACGCAAGTGTTTATGGGTCATGAGTCATGACTGCTACTGTGTCCTCTTTCTGTTGATGTCACTAATGTACAAAGTACAGAAGGATGCATTAGGATTCCCCAAGGCATTCTGGATTGTTTGGACTATGTGCGTTTACTTTCATTTTTTCTCCCTAAGCTCGGTCATGAGTTACGATGCTCTGTGGAGCCATCCAGGCACCATTGAGCCTTTCTCTCAGACTAGTCTTATAGCTCAGGGGCTCTTCCCCCCCTGTGCCCCGGTCTGAGTTTCCATCGCATGCGGGTCACACTCTTTTAGCCCCGTCTCAGCTGGCCACAAGCAGCCAAAGCTAAATGGTTCTCAACAAGAAAGGCTTTTGTGAGAGAGAGAGGGAGAGAGAGAGAGAGAGAGAGAGAGAGAGAGAGAGAGAGAGAGAGAGAGAGGGAGAGAGAGAGAGAGAGAGAGGACAAGGGTGTTTATATAACCACTCAATTGCACCATCGACTCATTCACCTCCACCTCCAAGTCTTTGGTAAACAGGAATCTTCCATTCATTAGAAGACCTAGGACACAATTGAGGAAGGACAACTGTGTGTGTGCGCATGTGTGTGTTTGAGAGAGAAAGAGTGACAGAGAGATAGAAAGAGAATGTGAGATGCAGAAAGAGATCGAGAGAGCATCAGGGAGAGTACTCACCGATGTTGTGTATTTTGATATTGGGCCTGAATGTGTAGTCAGGAGGGGTCTGACTGGAATCATCATCGTGGGAGACTTAGAGAGAGAGGAACACAAATACACAATGTTATTAAAATGCCCACATTACTTATTTTACACACTAACTGGGCGGCCACTGCACTGTTACTGCATCCCAAATGGTACCCTTTTCCCTACATAGTGCACTACTTTTGGTCAGGTCTCAAATGGCACCATATTCCCGATATTACCCGTCAAATGGCACCCTATTCCTTATACATTGCACTACTTAAATAGTGCTACATAGTGCACTCTATGGTCCCTGGTCAAAAGTAATGCACTATAAAGGAAATATGGTGCCATTCTGGACGCACATTGTGTGAATGCCAGTGACACTCCAGTCCAGTACATGAAGATATCCTATGAGGTGAAGCTATCGAGCAGAAGATGAAGGCACATTCACTGAGAGGGAAAGTATTACACACACTGATCGCCTTGACTTGGTATTACATTAACATCAGCTCAGTGAATTTCTAAATGAGAATGCACATTGCTTACCCATATAATATTGATAGGGAGCTACTGTACGGTGTGTTAATCTGTTAGATATGAGGCATATTGTAAGTGTGTGCATTTGTAGAGAAGAATGCTCTCGAAACAAACGGGATAGGGCAGAGATACAGTGGAATGAGAATAGCAGAGAACGTTTGGGTTCAGATGATAGGCTATTAAGCAGACCGTTCAGAGTGAAGGTTGTGGTTTATAAAGTAAACACTACCACACACATGCAATCACGCACGCACGGACGCACACATACAAACACACACACACACACACTTTCTACAAAAACACACAGGCACGCACACACACACACACACACACACACACTTTCTACAAAAACACACACGCACCCACACACACACACACACACACACACACACACACACACACACACACACTTTCTACAAAAACACACACACACGCACACATGCACGCACGCACGCACACACACACACACACACACACACACACACACACACACACACACACACACACACACACACACACACACACACACACACACACACACACAATCCGAGTGGACACTTCAATAGATTAGCCCTGACACTCAGAGAGGGGGTTAAGGTGATGTGTACACAGAAGCTGACACTGGCCTGAGTGTGGGATGTATTAATGGTGACAAGGTTAGAGAAGTAGGGGGAGCTTTCAGCACAGGGCTTTGATCAAAGGCCTGCAGGAGAGAGAGAGGCTACTGGAGTAAAAATAACACAGAACGTCACTATCAGAGAGAGCATCAACTATCAGAGAGATGAGCGAGAGGGGGAGATGTTGAGAATCGAGAGAGAGTGTGAGACAGAAACACAGAAACACAGAGAGCGTTGAGTGGGGGAGAGAGAGAGGGAAATAGAGAGAGGGGAGAGAGAGAGAAGAGGAATAGGGGAGAGAGAGGGAAAACGTCAGATAGAGAGAGAGCACATCAGGATCGAAGAGAGAGCATTCCTATCAAACACTGTCAGAGCACTGAGACCCAGAATAACACTGAACATCACTATCAAAGCCCTGGAAACATAGAATAACATAGAACATCATACAACCCTGGAACAGAGTGAGGTAGAAATAACCTCACTATAAGAACACTGGGAAAGCACTGTCAGAAGCTGTAGCCTCAGGTCTCTGTGTGTGTGTGTGTGTGCGTGTGTTTTCCTGCATTATCAGGATCCCAATGTCGTAACACTTCACCTTGATGTCCTGAAAAGGTAGGATTTTTTTTCCAGGTCCTGCATTTGTTCAAATGCTATTTTAAGCTTAAGGGTTAGGGTTTTGGGGTTAGGGTTAGGGTTAGGTTATGGCGGTTAGGGTTAAGTTTAGGGTTTTGGGGTTAGGGTTAGGTTTAGGGTTTTGGGGTTAGGGTTAGGGTTTTGGGGTTAGGGTTAGGGTTAGGTTTAGGGTTTTGGGGGTTGGGGTTAGGGTTAAGGGTTAGGGTTAGGGTTAGGTTTAGGGTTTCGGGGTTACGGTTAAGTTTAGGGTTTTTGGGGTTAGATTTAGGGTTTTGGGGTTAGGGTTAGGTTTAGGGTTTTGGGGTTAAGGTTAGGTTTAGGGTTTTGGGGTTAGGGTTAGGGTTCGGTTTAGGGGTTAGGGAAAATACGATTTTGCATGGTGAAAATGTCACAAAAACACAGCTGGGTGTGTGTGAGTGCCTGCGTGAGAGTGTGTCTGACTGTGTGTGTGTATGTATACGAGGAAGAGGGAGGAAGAAAGAAACAGAGAGAGAGACCCACCTGTGGAGCAGCAGACGTAGACTCTCAGTCTCAGGCAGCTGTGGCCGTGGTGATGGGTGGGCGTGGCTTCAACAGAATACAGATACACGTCAGCCATGTGCCATCTATAGGCCAGCCTATGAACTAACACTCAGAGTCTTTTCTGTGTTCCAAATGACACCCTATTCCCTACATAGTAGACTACTTTTGACCAGAGCCTATAGGCCCTGGTCAAAAATAGTGCACTAAACAGGGAATAGGATGCCATTTGGAACGAATTCAAAGTGAAATGTTAAACTGCTATTATTACAGCAGTTTAACACAGCTATTAGTGGTATGTTTATTCACAAGGAAGGAAGTATATTTAGGATTGTGGTGTAAGAGTTAAATGAACTAATGTAGTTCAACGACTCACAAAGATATGCTGTAATAGTCCAACTCTAATTTACTAAGGTATGTAGGTGGGTGCTACACATTGGTAATGGCTGAACTGAGTTCCCACTTACAATGTAAAGTACCTGCACTTGGTACACTTGGGAAAGCGCTATATAGATAGTCCATGCAATCCATTTCCATTACTCGACTACAACAATATATATATATATATATATATATAGAAGAGTACCTCAGCTCCACCACTTACAGATGTAGTAGTACAATCATCATTACATAAATATTGTACTCTTATATTATATTGCTTAGTATAGCAATATTCCACTCACATATGTAGTAATACTCGTGACCCACGTTGAACTCGTAGCCCAGGGAGAAGGCACTGTAGCGCTGGAACTTCTCAGAGAACTTGATGGGTGCGTGGGGCGCGTGCGGCCGGTTGCACTCCCAGCGCTTGAAGCCCATCTGGGGGTCGCAGGTGCGGTAGCCGCGGTAGCTGACCATGTAGAGGACGTACTGCTCAGCCACTGTGCGCTCCAGCGTCCCCCGCTGGCTAGTGGCGGTAGTGTTGTAATGCGGGCAGTAGATGTCCAGGTAGTCGTTCACTGCCACCTGCACTGTGTAGCCCTCCCTCCGTAGACTGGAGAGTGGGGAGACAGAGAGAGGGAGAGAGAGGGAGGGGGGGGTGAGAGCAGGAGGGACAGAGAGAGAGAGAGAGGAGAGAGTGAGAGAGTGAGAGAGGAGAGAGAGAGGAAGAAGAAATAAAGTCAGAAAAATAGGAGAGAAAGAGAGATGAGAGAGAATAAATACATGGATGAGTAACAGCATACTATAAAACTCACCCTGTTACAAAGAAGTGCTTTTAACAACAAAACTAGTGGCAACTGAGCTGCCACCAACACGAGGGAGATGAAAACAACTTTGCTGGAGTATTGAAACATCATCCTGAGATGTTTTGAATCAACACACATGGTGTGTTGTAACACCACCTCGCCAGGGACTGGGAGCACTACCAGCAATGGTTGAAAACACTGTTTTGGTGATTCGAGTTCTGTTTAAGGCAGGAATAAAGACCTTCTCTTTTGGTGTCTATTCCTCTCTCTATAGCTTCTCAACACTATCATGGTGTTTGAAATCCTGTCTAGTGCAGAATTAGATCACTTCTTCTAGACTATTTTAACGTTTAATGTTGATATCTACATAGTCTAGTTTTTAGTCTATTTTTAGTTCAGCATTATTGAGCACAGTGCTCAATAATGCACCAGCAAAAAACACATATTCTACAGCAAGTGTTACAGGATTTATTTACCTTTATTTAACTAGTTAAGAGCAAATTCTTATATACACAGCCTAGCAGCAGTGGGTTAACCACCTGTTCAGGGGCAGAACAACAGATTTGTACCTTGTCAGCTCGGGGATTTGAACTTGCAATCTTTCGGTTACTAGTCCAACGCTCTAACCACTAGGCTACCCTGTCTCCCCATGAGGATACACCTCATGGCACAACAGGCTGATTAATACTAATATAGAAGTTACTTTTCTTTCTTCGAACATACAACATTGTGTATAAGAATCCTAGTCTAAAAATGTTGGCTAGAGTCATGTGGCAAGATAGGAAGTGCAAGGAGATTAAAACCAGACTTCCAATGAGTTAAATCACAAAATGTTCTCCATGTTCATCTTCATAAACGATACTTACATTTTGAGCAACATTAAGTTGGATTTAGTATTACATTTTTGGGTAAAATGAACAAATTATTGAAATTACATTTATTTTGATTAAGTATAAAATATGTTGATTGTTCTTGTTTTTTCCAATTTCAATTCACCCCAGATTTTTTTTTACAGTTGTGGCTGTGTGGTTGAGTTGTCTAAAATTACAATGAAATTCCCGCATCCGCCTGTTCCACATTCACTACTCTGTCTCCTCCTGTTGCAAATCTCTCCAAATAAGGTACTTCTATTCTGTTTTGAAGCAAGTTCCGTGTGTCATCACTTTCAGTGGGTTAACATTGAAAACCTTTCAAACACCAGATATCAGTTTAGGTGTGCTACTTTTCATGTTTTGAGTCCCTGCCATTCTCATGACATAGTCTGGAGTGAAGCGGAAGAAGATCAGGTAATTGGCTAAGTGGCTCTTCTACCACAGGGAGGAGGGATACACTGACGTGAAGGGGCTAGGTTCCATGTGCCTGCGCTGACCGAACACACTGTACCAGTGTGTTAGCAGGTACAGAAGATCAATCTTGGGTTGGGCCATGTGAATTGTGCGCGTGTGTGCCTGCATCCATGCATGTGTGGTATACAGTCATCACTGTAAATCAAATCATACTTTATTAGTCTCTTAAACATGTTCAGCAGATGTTATTGCGGGTTTATCGAAATACTTGTGTTCCTGTAGCCTTAGGGGAGAAGATGATTGTGACATCATGTAACATCCTGCCACCATGACATGGCTTGACATCCCGCTGGGCAAAAACTGGTTTGAATCAACGTTGTTTCCACATAATTTCAACCAATAAATTCAATGTGACGATGTTGAATCAACGCGGACAACTGATTTGATGAGCAAAAAGTCATCAACGTGTACATTTTTTTGTCTGTGCCCAGTGGGCTGGCTGTTTATCATACTATGTATATTCATTATCGTAATTGTACGAAGTATTATTATACAAACTCATTACACCTATCCTGAAGGGATAGAGAGGACAATTGATGAGATGTGAGGAATCCTTAGCTGTGGGTGGGAATCTGTGTCAGGAGAAATGGCAGGGGAAATCTGAAACAACTACAGCTGTATTGACTATTACGTAACAGTAGGCGGCAGTATTGAGTTGCATTCAGCCCTAGGGTTTTCTCTCTCTCTCTCTCTCTCTTTTCTCTTACAATCGCACTCTCCTCTCTCACATACACACAAAATGAGCAGACGCACACGCACACGAGTGAAACCTCACGCGCGCGTGTGCGCCAGCGCACACAAGCGCACACACGTGCAATGCACGCAAACGCACACACCCACTCACACACACAATACTAGGTCAGTTCTCAAGAGAGATTATTATTCAATTAAAAAATGAGGATCAGAAATGTCACAACCCCTCTCTCTCCCTCTCTCATTATAGCGTAGTAGAGTAACTCCTTTTCTGTGTCTTTTCCTACTTCAGCCTCGCTCTGTCTCTCTTCATCTTTCCCCTTGTCCTCGTTTGCCATTACACACATGCTAAGACAGAGCAATATCATATCCCTTAACCACTGTTCTTTCCCTGCCATAAATCTTACAATATCTCCTCGCTCGTACCCCACTCCTCTCTCAGATGTTGGATGACAGATATTTGTCTCACAGTGTTGCAAAAAAGAAACAACACAGGCATGCTTCAAAGGGACTATATTTAGAGAGAGAGGGAGAGATGGGAGGGAGATTGGAAGATTTAAAAAATGAGAGAGGGGGAGAGGAAGGAAAACGAGAGGGGAAAGAGAGAGAGGGGGGACGAGATAGAGAGAGAGAGAGAGAGAGAGAGAGAGAGAGAGAGAGAGAGATTGAGGGGAAGAGGTGAGAGGGAGGAAAATAGAGTAAGAGACCTGTAAGAGGGAAAGGAAGAGGAAAGATGGAGAATGTGATTACGGGGAATCATGGACGCAAATGGGATAGAAATGCATAGGGAAAGGAGCTTCTGTCATTGAGAGAGTAGGGGGAAAGAAAGGAGATAGGGTGTGCATTTGCAAGTGTGTGTGTGTGTGTGTGTGTATGTGTACATGTGGGTGTGTGTGTGAGCATATTTGTACGTGTGTGCGTGTTGAACCCTGCTTTAGCAGCGCACTCTACGCATAACATAACATAAGAATTAGATCCCAGTTCCATCACAAAGGTCACCGACAGAGTCAGAGGTGGGAAGTGGGAGGAGGAGGAGGGAGGAGGAGGGAGATGGACAAGGATGTTCAATAGGTGTGTGGAGTCAAAAATGTATATAAGCAGTCCACTTGGTGACACGTGAGCTGGTGAGGCAAGGAGGGGAGGAGGGCAGAAGATGTAACAACAAATAGAGGGAGAAAGGAAGATGGGGAGCGCTAGTGGGGGAATCTAAACAGGAGAAAGAGATACAGCGAAGAAGACAAACAAGTGAAAACAAAATGGAGAGAAAGGGAGGCAGAGGGAGAGACAGAGATGTAGTGCACCCCAGGGATACACATATAGTATGTAGTAAAGTGCACGGGGGAAAAAGAGTGATGGTGCCGCTCTTTCTCTTCCTCTCCCTTTCCAATCCCGCTGTGCCTTGTCTCTGTGTCGTTTCTGCTGTATCATCATCCTCTTCCTATGCGTGGGAAAGCACTCCTCGTTAGTACAGCCGACACAAGCTGGTGAAGACAGCCTAGAGAGAGGGGAGCGAGGGGGAGAGACGAGAGACAAAGACAAAGAGAGCACTACTGTACCTTCCACCACTGTCTTCACTAAAACGTATTTTGAGAATGCAGCCGCTTTCAATGAATGACAAAGAAACTGCAAACAGACAACAGTGGACAGAAACTAAGGGTCTGCTTCCGCAGTGGAAGATCTATATTAAAATCCCATTTACAACTAAACCGACCACCATTGTGAATGAGCATAAACAAAATGGCCATTACTGTTACGTCACTGTCAGTACCGTCACAGTAACAGCATTGACTGTTAGTAACAGTAGATCACTAGCCTGACGACTCACACTAAATTATTCCGCTGCTCTGACATTCGCTACATACTTTAGTCCGAGACTGCCATCATTGAAGTCGTTTATGGTGACGTGGGGCACGAGGGGCATTGCATAAAACAAAGTAATCAGTGATTATATAGTCTCCCGTCAGAGCATCAAAACTAATTTTCAAACCCTTTCAAAGCTTTACCCACGTGTGTTCTGGCTCTTGCCCAACCCATCGTTTTCTGGACCAATCAGACGGACCCGAATGTGTCAGGGAGGTACTCAAATCCAGAATCATTTTGGAGATGAAACTAACGTCTGTGGGCGTGGCGTAGCGTTTGGCTGGAGCAAGGAGTCTGGGTAGCCAGGCAATGTCTTACCAACATATCCAACCAAACCTTTCAATATTTGATATGCATACACAAAATGGTCAACACAGTGACATGATTCATTACCACTATAGCCTAGTGGTAATAGCCTAGTGGTAGCCTAGTTGTTAGAGCGTTGGGCCAGTAACCGAAAGGTTGCTGGATTGAATCTTCGAGCTGACAAGCTGAAAAATTGGTCGTTCTGCCCCTGAACAAGGCAGTTTAACACACTCATCCCTGGTAGGCCGTCATTGTAAATAATTATTTGTTCTTAACTGACTTGACTAGTTAAAGGTTAAGTAACAATATATATATTACATGGTTCATTATCGTTACATTCATGTCAATATCTGTATTGTATCTGTATGCCGCTCACATTCAGGTTGGTTTCTTAGTCTGACCATCAAACAACCTTCATTCAATCACAAGGAAACCATCAAGACATCATCAATGATCTCCCTCAAGGTCACCATGAAGGATTTACAGGTTAAACCCATGTACTAAATGCACCCGTAACATAGTGATGCAGAAACAATTTCTTCCTCTGCTAGCGAGACAGGGACAGCCTCTGTTGCTTTTCCTCGTACCTCAGCACCAAAAGTAATTTCATCATCTCCAAGTAAAAGTACACACTGTCTCCAGCCAATCCTCCCTCTGCTGATTGGGTTAGCCTCGCAATTAGCGCGCAGTTTACTGTGTTTCGATCTAAAATGGAGGCTGAAAACAAGTGCTGAGGCGTGGGGAAAAAAGAGCTAGACGCTGCAGCCTTTCAGGCCTGGGATTACCCCTAGATCTGACTGGAGTAATAGTGATGATTCAGAGATGACTCAGGGTGGTGGTGGAGGATGCTGCTCTACACTTTACACACGCACGCACGCACGCACACACACACACACACACACAGGCACACACACACGCACGCGCACACACACACACACACACACACACACACACACACACACACACACACACACACACACACAGACACAGACACACACACACACACACACACACACACACACACACACACACACACACACACAGCACTAGTCTGTGTATTTCTGTCTGACTGCACACATTAGGGAAACAGGTCCCCATAGCTAGTGGAGCCAGGTTTGGCTGCAGATTGGAGCTACTCTATGAATACCGTGCAATGACTGTAGTGATGCCAGTATATGGCAGAGTCTCTCTCAGGCAAAACAACTAATAGAGGGGGCAGATGGAAACGAAGTCCGCTCTTTGATTGGTGGAGAGCTGATAGTAAAAGACCACTAGGTGATGTCACACCACAACAAATAAATACCAGGCTTTGACTTTCTTCACAGGTTACTTTAGAAGTACAGGACTACTAGCCTATAATCATTTATTTTCTATCAACAGAGGTATGAGAGGAGTGTATGACCGCATCTTATTCCCTATATTGTGCACTACCTCTGACCAGGGCCAGGTTTTCCATAAGCATCAATGTTAGAACCTTAAGATGCCTTTGGGAAACTGGACACAGAGCCATATGGGCTCTGGTCAAAAGTAGTGCACTATATAAGGAATGGAATGCCATTTGGGACACAACCCTTATCTCTGAAGGTGAGTCTCTAATTGTGAGCGGATTTTAAAGGCCACTGGCTCACCTCTATTTATTTTCCAAGTGCCTCCTGATGAAAAGCAGATCTCATTCTCTCTCTTTCTTTATCCATTCCCTCGTTCTCTCAGAAGAGCTGTGTTGATACCAATACAAAAGGTTCGCTCCGCTCGCTTTCTGAGAACGCGCTCTAAATGAGTTGTGTCAGAGAATGGAGGCTCTCATCACAGTGAATTCTCCACAGTGCCCACCTCAGTGGGAATGTCAGGCACATGTGTTGCGGCAGAGGCGTACGAGAGCACAGTGCTCATCCTGTAGACGTGTCTCCTCTCAGGCCACAGGCCACATTGATGAGACAACTGTGTAGAAGAGCCAAGGGGTAAGAGAAGTCTTGGGGGAGGTATGTGGACACTCATACTCGCACAGACATGTGCGCACACTAGGACACACAGACGCATGCACGACAGCAGCACTTACGCATTCAAACACACATTTCAAATACTTCATTTGAATCCACAAATCACATTACAGTCAAGAAGGATTCAAACATTTCAAAGGACACAGACATCTGGACACTACAGATGGCACCTTCTTCTCCACATAGCAAGGCTGCCCATGAACGCTGACACGGAGCAGTACCTCGCTATTTGTCTAATGCAGATCTGCAATCTGAAGGCCACGCACTGTCAGCCTATGTACACTGAACGAGAATATAAACGCAACATGTAAAATGTTTTGTGAGCTGAAATAAAAGATCCCCGAAATTTTCCAGCTTATTTCGCTCGCATTTTGTGCACAAATTTGTTTATATCCCTGTTGGTGAGCATTTCTGATAAACCACACTTGACAGGTGTGGCATATCAAGAAGCTGATTAAACAGCATGCTCATAACACAGGTGCACCTTGTGCTGTGGACAATAAAAGGCCACTAAAATGTGCAGTTTTGTAACACAACACAATGCCACCAATGTCTAATTATTCATCTTTTTTACTTTTATCCCCAATTATCCCCTACTTTGTCTCCCCAATTGGTACGTACAGTCTTGTCTCATCGGTGCAACTGCGCTATTGACTCGGGAGAGGCAAAGGTCGAGAGCCATGCATCCTCCGAAACACGACTCTGCCAAGCCGCACTGCTTCTTGGCACATTGCTCGTTTAACCCGGAATCCAGCCGCACCAATGTGTCAGAGGAAACAACTGACAACCGAAGTCAGCTTACAGGCGCCCGGACCAACACTGAGACAAGGAGCTGCAGGCCAAACCCTCCCCTAACCCGGATGACGCTGTGCAAATTGTGTGCTGCCTCATGGGTCTCCCAGTCACGGCTGGATGTGACACAGCCTGGGATCGAACCCGAGGCTGTAGTGATGCCTCACTCCAACGTAGTTTTAGAGAATTTGGCAGTACGTCTATCTTCCCTCTCAACCGCAGACCACGTGTATGTTGTTGTTTGGGACTGCGGTTTGCTGATGTCAACTTTGTGAACAGAGTGCCCCATGGTGGCAGTAGGGGGATGGTACGGGCAGGAATAAGCTACGGACAACAAACACAATTGCATTTGAATGCACAATTTGAATGCACAGAACTACCGTGACGAGATCCTGAGGCCCATTGTGAAGCCCATTTTTTTTTAGGGTATCTGTGACCAACAGATACATATGTGTATTCCCAGTCATGTGAAATCCATAGATCAATGAATTTATTTCAATTGACTGATGTCCTTATATGTATGAACACCTCCCTCTGGCCTCCCCACCACAATCTGTCATTTTTGGTATACAAGAAAACGCATTATCATCAACATCAAACCCGCCCCTCACCTCAGTAGCTATCATGTCTAGCTATGTACAGGTCTTTGTATGAACAGCAGCCATTAACAACATGTGTCAGGATTTGGCCGCCCCTCACCTCAGTAGCTATCATGTCTAGCTATGTACAGGTCTTTGTATGAACAGCAGCCATTAACAACATGTGTCAGGATTTGGCCAGGGTTGTTCCGGTTTTTGGTCACTAGATGCCCCCATTGTGCTTTTTGACCTTTTGTTTTCCCTTGATCCCCATTATTATTTGCACCTGTGCCTCGTTTCCCCTGATTGTATTTAAACCCTTAGTTTTCCTCAGTTCTTTGCTCTGTGTTTGTATGTTAGCACCCAGCCCTAGTATTCTGTGAACTCTTGTTGATCCCGGTGGACTCTCTTGTGGAATACTGTTTTTGTTCTTGTTCTTGTTTATTTATTTTTGAGTATCTTTTGAGGCTTTTTATGCTATTCCTTCCACCTTGTGGATTTACCTTTTTTGTCTTGGAGGATTACCTTTGTTCTTGTGGAATTCCTTTTGAGGTTGTGGAGTTACATGTTTTCCTGAAGGACTTCTCTTTTTACTTCATTAAATACACCGTCTCAAGTACTGCTGTGTCTGCCTCATCTTCTGGGTTCTGCCGACTATTCGTGGCTCAGTAGGTTAAGTGACTATTTCTCACTCCGGAGACCCGGGTTCGTAACCGGGTCCTGACAGAAACACAGAGCCAAAAATGAACCCAGAGGCAGCCAGTTCCCAGGACCTTGTTGCCATGCTGTCCCACCACCAGGAGACTGTCCAACGCCATGAAGCCGCCCTGGTTCAGCAAGAGGCCTTAATGGCTAGACATTCTCATCTTCTGTCGGAGATGCTGACTTCCATAAAGCAGATATCTGATCGACTTACCCCGGCAACCGTTCCCGTCCCAGTACCTCAGATTCACGTACCCATGGCAGTTAATCCCCTGGCTGAACCTCGTCTTCCACCTCCCCAACGGTTCTCAGGTGATCCAAGTGCTTGTAAAGGGTTTCTCACCCAATGTTCTCTCTCCTTCGAGCTGCAACCCTCGTCGTTCCCCACCGACCGGTCTAAGATCGCATATATCATCACCCTGCTGTCGGAAAAAGCCCTGGCCTGGGCTACTGCTGTGTGGGATGCCCATAATTCCTGCTGTGCCAGCTACTCTGCCTTTGCAGAGGAATTCAAACGAGTGTTTCAAGGCCCAAGCAGTGGTCCTGACTCAGCCAAACAGCTCCTGACTCTCCACCAAGGTCGGCGCAGCGTGACGGACTATGCCATCCAGTTCCGCACGGTAGCAGCAGCAAGTGGCTGGAACAACGAGGTGCTCACGGTGTGCTTTCTGAAAGGCCTTTCCGACACTATCCAAGATGAACTGGCCACTCGGGAACCACCGGACAATCTCGAGTCCCTGATCAAGTTGGCCTCACGCATTGACCAGCGTCTGAGAGAGAGAGAACTCAACCGTAGACCTCTAGCCCCTATCAGTCCCAGCTCCGAGTCCCCACCTTTATCCTCGCTGGCTCCACCGGAACCCATGCAGATTGGACGTATCTCCCAGGCTGAGAGAGACCGCCGGATGAGGGAGCGACGCTGTCTATATTGTGGCAAACCGGGCCATTTCCGTTCCACGTGTCCCGGGCTCCAGGGAAACGCTCTGTCCCGTACAGACCGGGGGGAACTGTAACGGGAAACATAACCTCCTCCCATCCGTCCAACTCCCGTCTGCTCATTCCAGTCACCCTTTCCTGGGACAACCACAAGCTTCACCTTCAAGCCTTGGTAGACTCTGGAGCCGCAGGTAACTTCATGGATGGTGTCTGGGCGAAGGAGAATGGCGTTCCCTCTGAACCTCTACGTGACCCCATGAGGGTTACTACATTGGATGGAAGCCCTTTGGGATCTGGACTTGTCACTCATGCCACTACCTCCTTGCGACTTTCAGTTTCACAACACCAGGAATTGATGAACTTTCATTTGATCTCCTGTTCCGAGTTCCCTCTCGTCCTTGGATACCCCTGGCTTCACAGCCATAACCCTCACATCGACTGGTCTGTGGGCACTATCAAGCAGTGGGGTCCTACGTGCCAAGCTACTTGTATTTTCTCGAATTCCCCGAGTTCTACTCCCGAGTCTTTAGAATCCATCGACCTGACCCGAGTTCCCGAGTGTTACCATGACCTCAAACTGGTATTTAGCAAACAGAGGGCCACCATGCTACCACCCCATAGACCTTATGATTGCCCCATCGAACTGTTTCCGGGCACTTGCCCCCCGAGGGGTCGGATCTTTTCCCTATCTCCACCCGAACGAGCTGCTATGGATACCTACATCAAGGACGCTCTGGAAGCAGGCCTCATGCGTCCATCCACCTCCCCGGCGGGAGCAGGGTTTTTCTTTGTGGCCAAGAAAGACGGTGGCTTACGTCCTTGCATCGACTACCGGGGACTCAATGCCATAACCGTCCGGAACCGTTACCCGCTACCCCTTATGGCCACAGCCTTCGAGCTGCTCCAGGAAGCAGTTGTTTTCACTAAGCTTGACCTGCGGAACGCATACCATCTTGTGCGGATCAGACCTGGTGACGAGTGGAAGACCGCTTTCAACACGCCTACTGGTCACTATGAATACTTGGTGATGCCCTTCGGCCTGACCAACGCCCCAGCGGTGTTCCAAGCGCTCATAAACGATGTGCTTAGGGATATGCTTAACATATTTGTGTTCGTTTACTTGGATGACATCCTCATCTTTTCGAGCTCTCTTCAAGAACACACAAAGCATGTCAGACAAGTACTCAAACGCCTCCTAGACAGCCATCTGTACGTTAAGCCGGAAAAATGTGAATTCCATTCATCCCGAGTACAATTCCTGGGATTTGTAGTGGAACCCGGTCGAGTCCAAATGGACCCCAGGAAGGTAGGGGTGGTAGCGGATTGGCCCACCCCCAAATCTGTTAAGGAAGTTCAGCGTTTCCTGGGCTTCACAAACTTTTACCGCAAGTTCATCAAGAACTTCAGCTTGGTGGCAGCCCCTCTCTCAGCTTTAACCAAGGATGGCAATGCAAGGTTTTTGTGGGGAAGAGAAGCTGAGACGGCCTTCCAAGGACTCAAGCAGCGCGTCCTCTCTGCTCCCATCCTGATACTACCGACTACGGATGAACCGTTTGTGGTGGAGGTAGACGCCTCAGAGGTTGGTGTTGGAGCTGTCCTGTCTCAGAGGGGTGAAGACAAGAAGCTTCATCCGTGCGCTTTCTTCTCACACCGGCTTACCCCGGCTGAGAGGAACTACGATGTGGGGGATCGTGAACTCCTAGCGGTTAAGATGGCATTGAAGGAATGGAAACACTGGCTCGAGGGGGCTTCTCACCCGTTTCAAGTGCTCACGGACCACAAAAATCTGGAGTATATCCAGCAGGCGAAGCGGTTGAACTCTAGACAAGCTAGATGGTCTCTTTTCTTCAATCGATTCCAGTTTATCCTCACCTATCGGCCCGGGTCGAAGAATCTCAAACCGGATGCCCTGTCCCGAGTCTACGCTCCTGCCATTCGAGATGACACGGACATGCCTGTCCTTCCTGCTGCTAAGATCGTGGCTCCGATCTCGTGGCAAGTTGAGGATACCGTGAGACGAGCTCAAGCTATCGAACCGGACCCGAAAGGAGGCCCTGCCAATCGGTTGTTTGTTCCCAAGGCAGTGAGGACTCAGGTCCTTCTGTGGGGGCACTCCTCTCGCCTCACCTGTCATCCGGGCGTAGGTCGCACCTTGGAGTTCATCCAGCGTAAGTTCTGGTGGCCTACCATAAGAGAAGACGTTGCCACTTTCGTCAATGCCTGCCCTGTGTGCTGCCAGGGCAAATCTTCTCACCTCCGCCCTCAAGGACTCCTTCACCCTTTACCTGTTCCCCACAGACCCTAGTCCCATATATCGTTGGACTTTATTACTGGCCTTCCTCCATCCCATGGCAATACTACTATCCTAGTCACAATCGACAGGTTTTCTAAGGCGGCCAGGTTCGTCCCTCTGACTAAGTTACCTTCTGCCAAGGAAACTGCTGAGTTGGTAATTAATCATGTGTTCCGAGTCTTCGGCATTCCTCAAGATATGGTTTCTGACAGAGGTCCCCAGTTCGCCTCAAGGTTTTGGAAGGCCTTCTGCCAACTCATGGGGGCTTCTGCCAGTCTATCTTCAGGGTACCATCCGGAGTCCAACGGTCAAACAGAGAGGATGAATCAAGAGCTGGAAACCACCCTCCGATGTATGACTCGTAACAACCCGTCCACATGGTCGTCCTTCATTGTTTGGGCCGAATACGCGCACAACACCTTGCGCTCCTCCTCCACTGGTATGTCCCCGCACGAGTGTCAGTTTGGCTATGCCCCTCCATTGTTCCCGGACCAGGAGGCAGAAGTCAGAGTGCCTTCAGCCTTGAAGTTCGTCAGACGCTGTCGGCTTATGTGGAGGAAGACCCGTCTTAATCTAATGCGTTCCTCACAGAGGTACCAACAACAAGCCAACAGACGTCGCCGTCCCGGGCCTACCCTGCGCCCCGGCCAGAGAGTCTGGCTCTCCACAAGAGGGGGTGGAGTCTCGCAAGCTGTCCCAAAAATACATTGGTCCCTTTAAGGTTGCCAGGAGAGTTAACCCAGTTTCTTATCGCCTACACTTACCCAGATCCCTTAAGATTAATCCCACGTTTCACATTTCCTTATTAAAACCTGTTGTTTTTTCTCCCCTTGTCCCGGCAGACAGACCTCCCCCTCCGCCTCGTGTCATTGGAGGCCAGCCGGCTTATACCGTCCATCGGATACTGGATTCCCGCCGGGTGCAGCGGTCCTGGCAGTATCTGGTGGACTGGGAAGGCTACGGTCCCGAGGAGCGCTCCTGGGTTCCTGCCAAAGACATACTGGACCCTGACCTCATTCGTCGGTTCAGGGCCCTCCACCCCGAGGGAGCTGGTAGGAACGTCAGGAGCCGTTCCTAGGGGGGGGATTCTGTCAGGATTTGGCCAGGGTTGTTCCGGTTTTTGGTCACTAGATGCCCCCATTGTGCTTTTTGACCTTTTGTTTTCCCTTGATCCCCATTATTATTTGCACCTGTGCCTCGTTTCCCCTGATTGTATTTAAACCCTTAGTTTTCCTCAGTTCTTTGCTCTGTGTTTGTATGTTAGCACCCAGCCCTAGTATTCTGTGAACGCTTGTTGATCCCGGTGGACTCTCTTGTGGAATTCTGTTTTTGTTCTTGTTTATTTATTTTTGAGTATCTTTTGAGGCTTTTTATGCTATTCCTACCACCTTGTGGATTTACCTTTTTTGTCTTGGAGGATTACCTTTGTTCTTGTGGAATTCCTTTTGAGGTTGTGGAGTTACATGTTTTCCTGAAGGACTTCTCTTTTTACTTCATTAAATACACCGTCTCAAGTACTGCTGTGTCTGCCTCATCTTCTGGGTTCTGCCGACTATTCGTGGCTCAGTAGGTTAAGTGACTGTTTCTCACTCCGGAGACCCGGGTTCGTAACCGGGCCCTGACAACATGTGCAACAGACTCCATTCCATTTGACTTGTGTAGACAAACACGTGGGCCGAAGAACAAAGAATGCCAGCAAACAGCCAGGAAGAAACACACTGAAGCCATCAGACAACAGAACCAGACCTACTTCCAACGTTTCAAAGAGCAACGTATGAGCTTTGAAGTGTGGGGTGTGAGAGCCTATGCAGCTCTCATTGGAAGTCTACCACAGTGGGGTGTAAGCTTTCTTAAACAGAACTCTTTAAGCCTCTCCGTTGGGTTGGCACTGAGAGAGAGAGAGAGAGAGAGAGAGAGAGAGAGATGGAGGGAGGGAGGGAGCAAGACAAATAATGAGAGAGAGGGATAGATGGACAGAGGGGAGCAAGATTGATCATGAGAGAGAGGGATAGATAGGGAGAGAGAGAGAGAAAGAGTGCTACCCATATTTAGTCTGGGCCTTCATCACAGTGCCAACCTCAGGATACCCAATAGAGTAACGTGGCCTTTTATGTCTGAGCCAGAACAACCGCAGAGATTTACGCAAACGTGCATACACATACACACACACACGCACGCACGCACACACATACACACACACACACACACACATAGACACACACACACACACACACACACAGACATACCACACACACACACGGTATGCAAAGCTGTGCTCGTGAGCATATCAACACACATACGTTACTTATCCTTTTACAGACACTGTCCATAAACCAAGTACACCCATATATATCCCATAAAGCACACTGTGTGATAAGGATTCCAACATATTCACACAGAAATAGGAGAAAAACACACAGTATGTATGCTTCAGGGCAAGCCTCTCTCTGCCTCCATGAATATTTCATCCCTTCTTAAAATAATCTGTCCCTTTAAAATATATGTTTGCGCAAACAACCTACAGCCACAGCCAAGCGAAAACGCCCAGGGTACTTATTTACACGTTACACAGGAGGGCACCGATAATGCTAAACGCCACATGCTACAGCACACAGCAGCAGTGCTGAGGAGAACTACTCAGGTAGCGACTAAATCTGTATCCTGGTATGAGTTGAGTTCAGGCCATACAGGTTTAGAGCAGCCAGAGCGGTGGAAGATAGACCATATTTCGCTTCCTGAATAATTGACTGGCACTAGAACACCTGGTTTTGCTCTCTCTCTCTCTCTCTCCCTCTCTCTCTCTATATATATATATTATATATTCCTTCTCCCTCTTTCTCTCTCTCTTCTCTCTCTATATTCTATATTCTTTCTCCCTTTCTCTTTCTCTCTCGCTCTCTCTCTCTCTCTCGTACTTGCTCTCTCTCGTTCTACCTCGTTCTCCCTCGTTCATTCTCTTTCTCTCGCTCTCTCTCTTTCCCAGGGCCATGACATAAAGACCATACATAACAGGCGAGAATATATACGTTAATGTATTCCCAAGGTATTCTCTGTGATAAAGCATTAAAGTGGGTGAACCTACAGTATGTCAAGGTTTCCTCCAAGGCAAGTTCTTTATTCTGGCTCTGTGTCTATGCAATACCCAGGTAAAGACGGTCTGCAAGTGTAGTTATGCATTGATTGAAACTTTATTTTGTATTTTTCTAATATAGATTCAAGGTTCTTATGAATGGAAATAAGGGACCACAATGGAAGTAAGTCATTGGCTTTGTGTCATCCCTGAAAAGTAAAAAAAATTATGTACTCTGTGTATGTGTATTTTGACACAATAAAGTCAATGGCAATAAATGAAACCAATCCATCAATCAATCAATAAACAGTTGAGTGGCTGGCTGGTCAAGGACGTCCAACCATATCGAGAAGACAAAGACGGGCGTTAGCTGGAATTACATGGCAGAGGGAGGGATAAGTATGTGCTAAACCAAGTGCAGCATAATAATACCCAACAATAGTCTCATACTTTCCAAATTCACAAAACCCCCCATCATTGAAATCCCACTCCAGAATTGGTCATATGGTCACAATGTATAATCTTGTATTATCCTAAAATCTAATTTATAAAGTCCATTTTGTAGTGTGTAGCAGGTGGCTATGGTGATCATATTAATGAATGAATGCGTATGCTTTGCCATCTCATCATGGAAATGCCCGGCCCCCAAACTACAGCAAAGTGTCGGCGTCCCAAATGGCACCCTATACCCTATATAGTGCACCACTTTTGACTAGAGCCCTATGGGGCTTTATTCACTATAAAGGGACCAGGGTGCCATTTCAGACATATGCAGTGACACCAGCTGAGAAGCAGGAGATAACAGAGAAGATTAAAAATGATAGACCACGACAAGAGCCCAGCAGAGATGACAGGCAGTTATGAGGACAACCCCCAAGATCACACATTAGATAATTGGTGTAAAAAAATCTCTCTCTCTCTCTCTCTCTCTCTCTCTCTCTCTCTCTCTCTCTCTCTCTCTCTCTCTCTCTCTCTCTCTCTCTCTCTCTCTCTCTCTCTCTCTCTCTCTCTCTCTCTCTCTCTCTCTCTCTCTCTCTCTCTCTCTCTCTCTCTCAATGGGCAGCGGATCCCTGCCTGTCACGCTGTCACACCTCCGCATCGGGGAGTTTTTGAAGAAGATTGGAACGAAGCCTCGGCTGTGTTGTCTTTCTTTGCTGTGGGGCCTGATCTGATTTGGCCTGGCCTGGGCTGTAGTACTGTAGCCCAGACAACACTAACACTTTAGATAGGCTAGCCATATGGCTAAATCTGGGAGGACACAGCACTGAGATATCTCTCTCTCTCTTCCTTCCTCCCTCGCTCTCTCTCCTCTCTCTTTCTCCCTTCCACCCCCCCCCCTCTATGTCTGTACCTCTCCCTTCCTCTCTCTCTTCCTCCTCCCTCTCTCTCTCTCTCTCTCTCTCTATCCCCTTATCTTTCTCTCTCTCTCTCCCCTTCTCTTTCTCTCTTTCTCCCCTTCTCTTTCATCAACACCTTCAATGGGCAGAACAAACACTTCAATGTAACCTAATATGGGACCATTTGTATTTCGAGGGACTAATAGCATAGTAGAAAAAGATGGATGAGGTCATTTTACAGACTGCAGATTGTAGATATTACACTTCTGGGTTAAAACTGTGGTTGTGTTCATCTGTGAATGTGGTCGTTGTCAAAACAAGACAAGGTGAGAATGAGACAAAGGGGAAAACGCACGTGCACACCCACGTGCACATACAACAAACACACAAACACTGAACCATCGGAACTGTCAGGATCCTACAGCTGTGCCACTCACTACTCTGATACCCTGGCCAGATGAGTGACAGATTCAGTCTAACACACACACACACACACACACACACACACACACACACACACACACAGAGAGAGAGAGAATGAGAGAGCCCTGTAACTACTTTAATCAGTGTTAATCACTGCAGACTCTTGCTTCACTGTCAGATTGAGACCAGAGAGAGAGAGAGAAGAGAGAGGGGGGGTGAGAGATAGGGGCGAGGGAGAGAAGGAGAGGGATGGGAGAGAGAGAAAGAGAGAGTGAGAGGAGAGGGAGAGAGGGGAGAGGGAGAGAAAGAGAGGGAGAGGGATGGGAGAGACAGAAAGAGAGAAAGAGAGAGTGAGAGGAGAGGGAGAGAGAGAGGGAGAGAGAGAGAGGGAGAGTAAGAGAGAGGAGGGTGGAGAAAGAGAGGCACAGAAACAGCTTGTAAAAATGTTAAATGGTTATCTAAAAATATACAGTGCCCACAGAGCTGCGAGTCCGTGGCAGTTTTCATGTACTTTATCTTATTCTTCAAGGTCTATTTCTTAGGCCCATATGGCCGGGCCTTGGCGGGAGAGGTGGACACGCCAAGCCAACGCAGTCAGGTTTTAATTTCAGTCAGGGGCAGGGGGACAGCACGGAGGGCGGGAGCGAGTGAGGAATGCAGAGCGAGCCAGGCGGAGAGATAGAGAAGAGGGGAGAAAAAGAAGTAGAGATGAAGGGATATAGGGGGGAAGAGATAAGGGGAGAGGGGGAGGCGGCAGTGAGGGAGGGAATGAGAAACGAACGGCAGCACAGAAATGGAGATAGAGAGGTGATGTGCTTTACAAGGAGGAGAACAAAGGGAGGCCGAGACGGAGGGAGGCAAAAGGGGGAAAATTGAAAGATAAGAGGGAGAGATTATTAAGAAAAGATGGGTAATGTATAAATAAATCATGACAAAGGGAAGGGATAGGGAGAGGAATGTGTGAGGGTGAGCAAAAACTGATCATTTAACTTCGAGCGAAACGGAGAAAGTCAGCCAAAGAGAACGAGATAGAGAGAGAGGTGGAGGAAGAGTGTTGAAAAGTAAGAAAGAGATTGTGTTTATCCAAATATAATACAAATGGGTTTTTTATTTAAGAAATGGCTTTGGCCTTCACGGTTTGACCAAAACTGTGTAGAAAGCTTAGCAGGAATAGTCGGAAGCATAGTTAGAATAGTAATGCCTGTGTTTGGTGATTAGAATTTCAGACAGTCTGCCTGTACTCAGGCTGGTCAGGCTATTATGCAAGGCCCTAATGCAGCCAGTTTGTTTAGTGGAGCATGCAGGACCTCTGAATGTGACCTTATGTGCGTACAGATAGCATACAACGTCAACTAATGTGTTTCTCTTTTAGCGAGCATACGAATGGAGGTTGTGCATTCATATGTGCAGCTGGAGCATGATACATTGGCCACCGTATAGGCCACCCTCACTAGTGCCGCCAAGCAGCACTAGTGAGGGTTAAGTATTTCACATTTGTGCGATCTGCTAGCCAACATCCTTTGTGCTCTGGTGGGCTAATGTTTACACAGGGCACTTACGTGAGGTAGCACCTGGCAGATCCATACAGACACACGTACACACAGGTCACAACAACTCCCTGCTTTTGCTACCTTGGCAGTGTGTGTGTGCCTGTGTGCACGTGTATGTGTGTGATTGACAGCTGTCAAATGACAGAGCACCAGGAGGAGGAGGAGGAGAGAAGGAGAGATGTCAGGGTAGGAGTGAAAGGGAGAGCCAGAACCGAAGATCAGGGAAGAAGAAACACAGCAGAAAGAGAGAGCGAGAGAGAGACCGCCCCCCCTCCCCTCCATCAGTGTCTGTGATCGTCTCTTCCTCCTGTTCTCTCTATCAGTGACTCAGTAACCTTCAGCACAAGACCCAAGTTGAGATGATGAATTGAGACGCAGACAGGAGAAAGGACAGAGATGAGGAAACACAGACAGATGATGAAAAATGACAAACTGAGAGAGGGGGCTGGGAGAGGAGGCGAGAGGAGAGTGGAAGAGAGAGGGAAAGGTGACATTGAGGGAAGTGTAGAGGAGACTGCTCCTGGTTTTTAGCTGGAGGACGGCCACAGAATTACATTAGTGTAACACACTTTGGCTGCACCCGCTGTGGGAGAGGCACACACACACACTTGCACAGACAGGGATTCACGCGCACTCACACACACATGTAGAAATAAGCACTTTATGCAGATTGCATACTTAACCTGCGGGGAGCCTGCCTCCCAATCGCATCTATTGTAGTTTAACTACCTTGATAACCTTTCCATGTGCAGTACAGTATATGGTTCCCAAAAACAGTGATGGTAGTTTCTGAGGGGAGTAACCTGGTGATATAAACTAAACTAAACTACCATTACTCCACAGGGTGATTTGGCGCACACAGATTAAGCCTAATCCTGGACGTCTGCCTTTGCTTGCAGTCAATGTGTCACGTTTCCTCCCTCTCCGGCCTCTAGGTCATCAGACTGCTGATTATCTCGCACACCTGTCACCATCGTCTCGAGCACCTGCCCCTCATGACACTCACCTGGACTCCATCACCTCCTTGATTATCTTCCCTATATGTGTCACTCCCCTTGGTTCTTTCCTTAGGTGTCATTGACTCTCTTTTCATGTTGGTGCGTTGTTTGTGTTTCACATTTATTTCATTTATTAAAACGCTACTCCCTGAACTTTCTTCCCGACACGCACTCGTTACACAATGACCAAAAACGCCATTATTGGCCTCATCGGTGGAATGTTATTCATCTTTTTCATCATTTCATAATTAATAAAGATGTTGTTTTTTTTACGACGGAAATCCGGTGTTTCTGTGCAAATGATGTTATGTTATATTTCAGTCTTCTGTGATGTACAGTACCAGTCAATAGTTTGGACACACCTACTCATTTTTCTTTATTTTTAATATTTTCTACATTGTAGAATAATAGTGAAGACATCAAAACTATGAAACAACACATATGGAATCATATAGTAACAAAACAATATATTTACATTTGAGATTCTTCAAAGTAGCCACCCTTTTCCTTGATGACAGCTTTGCACACTCTTGGCATTTTCTCAACCAGCTTCATGAGGTAGTCACCTGGAATGCATTTCAATGCATTCAGCCTTGGGTTAATTTGTGGAATTTCTTTCCTTCTTAATGCGTTTGAGTCAATCAGTTGTGTTGTGACAAGGTAGAGGTGGTACACAGAAGATAGCCCTAATTGGTAAAAGACCAAGTCCATATTATGGCAAGAACAGCTCAAATAAGCAAATAGAAACCACAGTCCATCATTACTTTAAGACATGAAGGTCAGTCAATGCGGAACATTTCAAGAACTTTGAAAGTTTATTCAAGTGCAGTCGCAAAAAGCATCAACTGATATAATGAAACTGGCTCTCATGAGGACCGCTACAGGAAAGTAAGTCCCAGAGTTATCTCTGCTTGCAGAGGATAAGTTCATTAGAGTTAACTGCACCTCAGATTTCAGCCCATATAAATGCTTCTGAGTTCAAGTAACAGACATCTCTCAACATCAACTGTTCAGAGGAGATTGTGTGAATCAGGCCTTCATGGTCAAATTTCTGCAAAGAAACCACTACTAAAGACAGCATTAGTGTCCTTTAGACTCGCTTGGGCCAAGAAACACAAGCAATGGACATTGGACCGGTGGAAATCTGTCCTTTGGTCTGATGAGACCAAATTTTAGATTTTTGATTCTAACAGCCGTGTCTTCGTGAGACGTAGAGTAGGTGAATGGATGATCTCCGCATGTGTGGTTCCAATAGTGAAGCATAGAGAAGGAGGTGTGATGGTGTGGGGGTGCCTTACTGGTGACACTGTCAGTGATTTATTTAGAATTCAATGCACACTAAACCAGCATGGCTACCACAGCATTCTGCAGCAATATGCCTTTCCGTCTTGTTTGCGCTTAGTGGGACTATCGTATGTTTTTCATACACCTCCAGGCTGTGTAAGGGCTATTTGATCAAGAAGGAGAGTGATGGAGTGCTTCATCAGATGACTTGGCCTCCACAATCACCCGACCTCAACCCAATTGAGATGGTTTGGGATGAGTTGGACCGTAGAGTGAAGGTAAAGCAGCCAACAAGTGCTCAACATATGTGGGAATTCTTTCAAGAATGTTGGAAAATCATTCCCCGTGAAGCTGGTTGAGAGAATGCCAAGATTGTGCAAAGCTCTCATCAAGGCAAAGGTTGACTAATTTGAAGAACATAAAATATAACAAATATTTAGATTTGTTTAACACTTGTTTGGTTACTACATGATTCCATATGTGTAATTTCATAGTTTTGATGTCTTCACAATTATTCTACAATGTAGAAAATAGTAAAAATAAATAAAAACCCTTGAATGAGTAGGTGTGCCCAAACCTTTGACTGGCACTGTATATAAAGTGTAATATTGGGATGCAAACTCAAAATGGAATACATTTCAACTCTATATATGACATGGTACAGATGTCTTCTTTTTTTAAACCATAACCATGTGTGAGGTGTATATTTTTCTATCGAAGTAGATTTGTTGAAGACTACCAAGAAAATCTCCGGAAAACATCCCCCTTATGTGGTTATAGCTGATACATGGACATCATTATCTGCAATTTTAGCTACACTTCAGTCACATTTCAGTGGCAGAGGATGTGTTGTTTAAACAGTTTAAAACACAAAAAATGCCCATATCAGATAATGTAATCTTGTACTGTTTACCTTCAAGGGCTCAATATTTTTTTATTTAACCTTTATTTAACTAGGCGAGTCAGTTAAAAATAAATTCTTATTTACAATGACGGCCTACCCCGGCCAAACCCTAACGACGCTGGGCCAATTGTGTGCCCATGACGGCTAGTTGTGATACAGCCTGGAATTGAACCAGGGTCTGTAGTGACGCCTACAAGCACTGAGATGCAGTGCCTTAGACCGCTGTGCCACTCAGGAGACCCAAAAGCTTGGGGTTGATAGTAAATGACTTCCTCTACTACCCGCAACACTTTGATAAATAACTGAGGGGTACCCTGTAATGGAGACCAATAACCATGCTTGGTTACGTGAAAACCAAAGACCTGCTGTAAGCCACATGCCAGAGCGGATATGGAGCAGAAATGCAGTAGGAGTAGAAGAAAGGAGGGAGGGAAGGAGGGAGGCAGAAAAATGAGATGGAGAGTACAAAGATGAAGGGAAAATGAGAGAGCGGGTGGAAAAAGGGTGCATTCAATGTTGAAAAGAGCATTACTGCACCCCCCTCCTCCCCCTCTTGTCAACCCCTCAGACAAACACAGTGCCCTTTACCTCTCCCTTGGAGCGAGGCATAAACGAGTGGAATGACAGACAGAGAGAGCCAACAGGCCCCCTCCCCAGAGAGGGGAAACGCACTCATCCGTACTGATCTTAAAACAACAGCCTCCCTCTCTCCCTCCCTCTCTCTCTCTCCCTCTCCCTCTCCTCCTCCCTCCCTCCCACCTGCCTTTCTCTATGTCTACACCCTCTTTCTCTCTCTGTCTCCATCACCCTTTCATTCATCCTTCCTTTTATTATCCTTTTTGTCTCATACGTTTATCCAGTTATCCAGTTATTTTTATTTTTTATTAGCAATGCTTTCTCATCCTCCTTTCATGGTGTCTCTCTCTATTGCTGTGCTGCCCCCAAAATCACTCCGAATTTTAGTCTTTGTCCCTCATTTCCCATCTTTACATATACCCATCCTCTCATTCTCTTTCTCCACATTCCTATCGGTTGATCATTCTGCTATATACTTTTCAGTCTCATAAAAGATCCTGGCAGTCTCTTTCCCCACAAGCTTCTCTGCCTTCTTTCTCTTTCTCTTGTATTTTCCTCTTCCACTTCAGAATCAATTTGTGCCACGAGCTCTCCAGTGGTGCCCTTAGATTTCATTGTGGTAGAGCCCGTATTTAAAACAGTGCAAAGCCAATCTCCTCAACCCTGATTCACAGGTAGACTCAGACTAAATAAGAAAGCATTTCTCGACTCTTTGACACCATTTAGATGCTGCTGACGCACTTCAGCGGTTGACAAATGAGGCGATAAATTGACTTCTCTGAAGCATTCAAAAACAACAAAACACCCAAAACAAATCTCACTTAACTAAACGCTGGAAGAAATTGCACAATAGGACCAGAGGATAATTACAATTTCTTTCTTTCTTTCTTTCTCTCCTTTCCTGTCTTTCCTCCTAATCCCCATCTTCCCCTCTTTCTCTCTTCCCCTCTATCTCTCTCCCCCTACCCGTTTCCAGTGGTTTGTGCCCCAGACGCAGATTGACCCTAGCGCTGTGGACCCAGTAGGGGGCCTTGTTCCTCTGCGTCGCTCCACTGCACATGACTGACGTACTTCATAAGGGAGGGAGGGAGGGTGAGAAGGAACGAGGGAGGGAATAAGAGATGGAGGGAGGGAAGCATAGGAAACAGAAGACTGCTAGCTGCGCTGAGGGAGGAGAGGGACCTGAATGCGATTTATGATCAATGGTGCTTCTCCTATTACATTCCAATTAAAGTAGCGTCTCAAGCACAGCTCTAGTACACCGCGTCGGCACAAGGGCTTTTGACGGTCTTTGTATGGGCATGCTACTACGCCCATAATAATGGGCTACTGCACACACTCATACATACACATGAATGTACACACATACACGCATGCACGCTGGCAGGCACACACAAACGCCCCCAGAATAAGTGTCTCTCCACAAAATAGTGTTTGTTTGTGTGTTTGTGTGCGTGCGTGCGTGCACGCGAGAGAATGCAGTCACCTTATCAGAAGTACAAGGGTGAGTTTATTAAAGTCAGATTAAGGGCAGTTCAAAGGGCTAATGCCCACTATTACATCGATGCTGGTTTAACACCGCCTTAAACTCCACAGTCAATAAAGAACCAGGGAGATGGAGGGGAGAGGGCAGCCGACCAGAACAACAAGGCTGGCTGGAGACTGGAAGTTAGACTGGAGAAAATAAATGGATGTGGAGGACTCTAGCATACCTCCAACTTGTTTTTTTCTGTCTCTGGTTCTCTGATTTCGACATGCTACTTACTTTATGTGGCAATGCATTTTGTTGAATGCATGCTTGAACGTATTCAGCGGAAATAATCACTTCAAGTTTACCGTGGCACAACCATTCGGCGAAGCGTTAGGGACTGCATTATTACATGTAATTATTTGTGACGACGGGCTAGTCATCACAAACGTCCTCTCGTCAATTTGCACTCTGGCATATTGGAGTTAGTAACACATCATCATCAGCGTTAATTACAACAAGCAACCTGTAATAATGCAATATTAATCTATTTAATGATCACAAACAACATGAGTCATCCATCGTGTGCGTCGCAAATGGCACCCAGCTCCCTACATAGTGCACTACTTTTGAACAGAACCCTATGGGCCATGGTCAAATGTTGTGCACTATATAGGGAATTTTCTCCCATTTGGGACGCATTCAAATCAAGCCTGACCAGGCTAGGGAGTTTTTCGGTCTGAGTGCTAAGGTTCCATCCCAAATGGCACCCTATTCCCTATGTAGGGATATCCATTAGAAAGACCTTAGTAACCCAGCTGCTGCTTCCTATCCTAGACTATGGTGACACCATCAATCAAAATACAACCAAGACCTTACTAAGCGAATTAGATGTCACTTACAACAATCTTTGCAGATTCATTCTTGGATGCCATTATAAGGGTACACACCATGAGGTTTGAGTATGATCTCTCAGATACAAAGGCCAAACTGACTGGAATAATTGACCTATAAAAATCAGGTCATTAAAATCACACAGTGAATCTAAGAAAGCCCTTTTTCAAATGTTAAGAACAAACGGTTTATGTTTTTTATTAATAGAAACATCACCATGTGAATATACTGTATTTGTAAATACAGTATGTATGTATGTATGTATGTATGTATGTATGTATGTATGTATGTATGTATTATAGGTACTTCGTTTTATTAGTTATATTAGTAGTTGTAGCAGCAGTTTATATTAGCTGTTGTCACGCCCTGACCATAGAGAGCTGTTTATTCTCTATGTTGGTTGGGGCGTGACAGTGACTAGGGTGGGTTATCTAGGTGATTAATGATCTATGTTGGCCTGGTATGGTCCCAATCAGAGGCAGCTGTTTATCGTTGTCTCTGATTGGGGATTATATTTAGGCAGCCATTTCCCCATTGTGCTTTGTGGGATCTTGTCTAGGTATAGTTGCCTGCCTAGACTTCATTGAGCTTCATGTTTCATTTAAAGCTTTATTTTCTTTTTCTAATAAAGAGGATGGAAACATACCACGCTGCATCTTGGTCCACTCCTTATAATGATTGTGACAGTAGATCCCACCACAAACGGACCAAGCAGCGTGGCCAGGAGGAGCAGACATCCTGGACATGGGAGGATATCTTGGACGGTAAGGAATCCTGGACGTGGTTGAAGATCCTGGCTGGAAAGGATTGCCGTGGGAGCAGACGGAGGCAGCGAGGGAGGAACAACGACGACACCGGGGTTCGCGGCCATGATGGAAGCCCGAGAGGCAGCCTGGTTGGCGGAGCCAGGGTTTGAACCAGAGCCAAGTCACTGTACTCAACGTGGGGAGCGTGTGGCCGGTCAGGCACCATGTTTTGCGATGATATGCACTGTGTCTCCAGTGCGCATTCACAGCTTGGTGCGTTCTGTGCCAGCTCCTCGCATTTGTCGTGCTAAAGTGGGTATCTGTCCAGGATGGGTTGCGCCGGCTCAGCACGCCTGGTCTCCAGTGCGCCTCCTCGGTCCAAGATATCCTGTGCCGGCTCTACACTACGCACTGTATCCCCAGTGTGCCTTCAAAGCCCAGTGCGTCCTGTGCCAGCTTCCCGCACTTGCCATGTGAAGGTGGTCATTTGTCCAGGACGCATTGTGCCAGCTTTACACTCCAGACCTCCAGTGCGCCTCCGCAGTCCAGTACGTCCTGTGCCTCCTCCTGTCCCCAGCCCGGTGCCACCTGTACTGGCTCCACGCATCAGGCCTCCAGTGCACCTCCACAGTCCAGTACGTCCTGTGCCTGCTCCTCGCGCTCGCCCTGAGGTGTGTGTCATCAACCCGGTACCACCAGTGCCGGCACCACGTACCAGGCTTCCGGCGACAGTTCCCAGTCCAGAGCTTCCGGTGACAGTTCCCAGTCCAGAGCTTCCGGCGACAGTTCCCAGTCCAGAGCTTCCGGCGACAGTTCCCAGTCCAGAGCTTCCGGCGACGTTCCCAGTCCAGAGCTTCCGGCGACGGTTCCCAGTCCGGAATCTCCAACGACGGTCCACAGACCGGAACCTCCAACGACGGTCCACAGTCCGGAACCTCCAACTACGGTCCACAGTCCGGAACCTCATGAGACCGTCCACGGTCCGGATCCTCCTGAGACGGTACACGGTCCGGAACCTCCTGAGACGGTCTACGGTCCGGAACCTCCAGTGACAGGCCTTGGTGTAATGCTCATCCCTTCAACGATAAACGCAAATCCGACCATTGCCCCTGGTGAGACAAAACCGCGACTCGTCAGTGAGGAACACTTTTTGCCAGTCCTATCTGGTCCAGCGACGGTGGGTTTGTGCCCATAGGCGACGATGTTGCAGGTGATGTCTGGTGAGGACCTGCTTTACAACAAGCCTACAAGCCCTCAGTCCAGCCTCTCTCAACCTATTGCGGACAGTCTGAGGACTGATGGAGGGATTTTGCATTCCTGGTGTAACTCGGGCAGTTGTTGTTGCCATCCTGTACCTGTCCCGCAGATGTGATGTTCGGATATACCGATCCTGTGTACTTGTTGTTACGCGTGGTGTCCAACTGCGAGGACGATCAGCTGTTCATCCTGTCTCACTGTGGTGCTGTCTCACAGTAAGGACGTTGCAATTTATTGCCCTGGCCACATCTGCATTCCCCATGCATCCGTGCAGCGCGCCGAAGGCACGTTCACGCAGATGAGCAGGGACCCTGGGCATCTTTCTTTTGGTGTTTTTCAGAGTCAGTAGAAAGGCCTCTTTAGTGTCCTAAGTTTTCATAACTGTGACCTTAATTGCCTACCGTCTGTAAGCTGTTAGTGTCTTAACGACCGTTCCACAGGTGCATGTTTATTAATTGTTTATGGTTCATTGAGCAAGCATGGGAAACAGTGTTTAAACCCTTTACAATGAAGATCTGTGAAGTTATTTGGATTTTCACTAATTATCTTTGAAAGACAGGGCCTTGAAAAGGGGTTTCTTTTTTTGCTGAGTTTAGTTCTCCATGCGCCTGTCTGGCAGGCGGTACCGTTGCAACAAGGCTATGACCAACAGACTCCTAAACAGCTTCTATTGTAACGTTCGTCGTCCTCGTCTGAGGAGTATGAAGGATCAGAGGACCAATGCGCAGCGTGGTACGTGTTCATGGTGAATTTATTAAACACAGAACCTTAAAACAAAAATAACAAATTGAATGACACGAAACTAAACGGTCCTGTCTGGTGACATACACAAAGACAGAAAACAATCACCCACGAAACACAGGTGGGAAAAGGCTACCTAAGTATGATTCTCAATCAGAGACAACTAACGACACCTGCCTCTGATTGAGAACCATACCAGGCCAAACGCAAAACACAACATAGAAAAACGAACATAGACAACCCACCCCGACTCACGCCCTGACCAACCTAAAACAAAGACATAACAAACGAACTAAGGTCAGAACGTGACATCTATCCCCTGGCCAGAATACTGAGAAATGGCTAACACCTACTACTCTTCCTCTCCCACAGACTAGTCACACTCTATGCTTAGACTCTATGCCCGTCCATTGGTTTCTACTCACAAAGCCACAACCTACACTTCAGCTAAAATGATTATAGATTAGATGTATTACTCCATTACGCTGCTGTTATTGATGTCCATTACCATTATTAGTTACAATGCCTATCATGTTGTTTTACAGCCTGAATTTAAAAGGGATTCGATTGAGGTTTTGCGTCACTGCCCTACACACAATATCCCATAATTTCAAAGTGGAATTATGTTTTTAGAACATTTGACAAATTAATAAAAAATTAAAAGCTGAAATGTTTTGAGTCAATAAGTATTCAACCCCTTGTTATGGCAAGCCTAAATAAGATCAGGAGTAACAATGTGCTTAACAAGTCACATAATAATAATAAGTGGTGACTTATTACAGAGTTTAACGGCTGTGAAAGGAGAAAAATTAGGATGTATCAACACCATTGTAGTTACTCCACATACTAACCTAAATGACAGAGTGAAAAGAAGGAAGCCTGTACAAAATACAAATATTCCAAAACATGCATCCTGTTTGCAACAAGGCACTAAAGTCAAACTGCAAATAATATGGCAAAGAAACGTACTTTATGTCCTTACAAAGCGTTGTGTTTCATACAAATCCAACTAAACACATCACTGAGTACTAGGGGTGTACCAACATGGCATACTTGTAATCATGTCTGTAAATTGACAGTTGATAGTCGGATTGGATTGGATGATACTCATGATTGGAAAAAACTGAAAAACAGTTTTGTGCTTCGCTTTATTCCCTTTGGTTTTAAAACTCCCCAATCCTTGCCAATGACATGCATAACATGATGAAGCCACCACCATGCTTGCAAATGTAAAGAGTGGTACTTTTTAGGGGTCTGCCGAGTAGTCAGACAAAATGAGGATCATAACGGATATGGGCAATTTTCTGGATGCGATTATGATCAAAGTATTTTTTGTAATTATCCATGTAAGTCATTTTCGGGTGTCAGCACGCATCTTTCTCATGTCAGTCATATGCAAGGTTCTACGTGGTCTAAATAAGTCAACTGGCCAGTTTGCTTGTCTGTAAAGAGAAGGGTGGGCTGTACGTTGATCCTGCTACTCTGATTGGATGGAGAGAAGCTGTATTTCACTGTCTACTTGCTCCGTAATTTCACCTGATCACTTTTCCTCGCATGTTTTCGGTCTGATCATTTAGATTGCTGTTGCAATCACATGGCGAGAACGTCTGCTATCAAGCTATCAATGTGCATAATAACTAACAAGCACATCTGACTGAGTGACAGCAAAGTTGGTGGCCCGCTGCAAGTTGAGGACACAGGCAGACACATACACATAAGGCAGGGTTAAAGACAGATTCTTTATGATCATCTTTAGGATACGCAGTCTCTCTCCTCTCGCTACAGCTAACTTCATTATAATTATTACGTGGATTATAATAAATGGACATATTTGTAGGGGTTGATGCATTTTTTGTTAGTTAAAAATATAAAACCTTAGAGGACTTAAGCCTCGAATATATTGCAAATTTGCCCTTTTTGACCATCAGGCTACACTTTACAATAGGATTCAACTCTGACCGCAGCATCTATCGGTAGTCTAAACTGTGACACAAATTGGGGGATTTTTCACACCTAACCAAGCTATTATACTATACTTTTGTAAATTAATGGAGGTGTGAATGTTTCTGTCTGTGTGTCTCAATTCAATTCAAGGGACTTTATTGGCATGGGAAACATGTGTTAACATTGCCAAAGCAAGTGAGGTAGATAATATACAAAAAATGAAATAAACGGTAAAGATTTACAGTAAACATTACACATACAGAAATTTCTAAACAATAAAGACATTACAAATGTCATATTATACATATATAATAGTGTTGTAACAATGCACAAATGGTTAAAGAACACAAGGGAAAATAAATACGCATACTCGCACTAGAGTCCTGCATCGGGCAAAAAAATCCGTAGGCGGTTGGTCCCGGAGTTGAGAGAACTTGGGTAAATACAATGGCGCAATTACACTTGACATGTGGACTGACGGTTTTCGAAAAATAGGATACTTGTACCTTTACAGCCCATTACACGAATGAAGAGTGGATGTTATTCATCACGGAGTGGGACAGTGCAGCTCAAAACTGCAGATAACATAAGGCCAGCTATTGTGAAAGAATACTTGTGGATCTTGTTGATTTCCTCTATCGCTTCCTGGCCCTGGAGGAAAGCAAACAGCCTACTGTTCACCAGGTTGGTAATTGTGTAGTTCCAAAGGATGAAGCAATACCTACAGATGGAGTTGTTGTTTCAGAGTTGTGGTTTCAGAGAGAACCCAGCTGCAAGGCTGCGACACAGCACGGTGGATGACACCTTTTTCCTGCACAGCAATTTGAAGAAATCCAGAGATGAACAGACTTTTTTTTAAGTTATTGTTTTAGTATATTTATTTGTTGCCTAATATTATAAGGCTCTTTAAAGTGATTTGAGTTGTCAATGTGCTGCATTGCATTGTAGAAAAAAAAATAGCGTTCTGAATTCATGGCATGGTTTCTTTTTAGCTAAATGTTGAATAGACATGCAGGCAAATGAATTCATGCAGGAAAAGAAGAAGAATAGCCTGCTGTCTGTAGTCATAAAAACAACCAGGCAAAATAAACTGATGTTATTTTGTTGGCTAACGGATTGGATCAGCTCTCGGAACTCATTAAGAGGCGGCTTCTATCTTCAATATAATCACTCATTCAGAAGGTTAAACCCATAGGTCTTCGGTCTGCAGTAAATGAAATTAGATTACCAGGTTCATTGTTCATTAAGTTATAATAATCCATGCCTTCTGGGAATGTTGTGAAGTCCAAAAGTTATGGACGGAGTTATAAAGTTGCTGTCAGATGTATTAGAAATGGAAATGTCCATGTAATCCGTCTGTTTGCATATTGCAAGACATGACATATAAGGGTGGGTTGGACGATACTTTTCTCGTCAATCATCTTGAAAAAAACGTATACTTAAAAACTGGAAATCAACCAATCAGCTTTTAAATGCTTTATTTAAAAAATGTTGTGTGTGGGTGATGGAAAGAAACAAAATTGTGCAGTTTAATGCCATGTGGCGGAGAGTGATATGGCGCTGGAGATGAGGGTGGGGCATGTCTGATGTAGTTGATGTTTGTGTGCATCTGTATGTTGTCATCTGTATTGTCAACAAAAGAAAATGGTACAAAAAAAAGATAAAATGATAAGCTCGCAACACGCATCTGATTATTCATTATGAATAGGATTTATTTGATTTATTTTGTTTACATTCATCAGGTATGAAGGTAAGACCCAGATGCAGACCACGTCGAATAAAGAATAGTTTAATATTCCAATAGGGGCAGGCAATATTCAGGTCAAGGCGAGCAGGGGTCAGTAAACCAGAGGGGGGCAAAAGGTACAGGTCGGCAGGCAGGCTCAGGGTCAGGCAGAGTGGTCAGGCAGGTGGGCTCAGAGTTAGGATAGGCAAGGGTCAAAACCAGGAAGGCGAGAAAAGAAACGCTGGAAAAAGCAGGCGCTGAGACACAAAACGCTGGTTAACTTGAACAAACAAGACGAACTAGCAACAGAAACACAGAGAACACAGGTATAAATACACAGGGGATAATGGGGAAGATGGGCGACACCTGGAGGGGGGTGGAGATAATCACAAAGACAGGTGAAACAGATCAGGGTGTGACAACATTCTTTATTGTAACCACAATATCACAAATAATAGAACACATACACACACACAAACACACACAACATGAGCCGATTAACTTGGTCAAAACATTTTTTATTAAAGACGATCAGAAATAATGTTTTTATTTATTTATTTTCATCCAAAGCCACGAATTGAGTGAATCCCTCAGCTTTATTCTGAGAAATATAGCTTCATGCTCCAAAATAGACTAAGCCTAAACTAATTTTAAATTGCCTAAGTGAACTAGTATATTTCATAAATAAAACAAGTAAATTAAATAACTCTGGTCTTGAAAATATGGCAAACTTTTCCCCCTCTGTATCCTCGTTGGACTCTTTTTTGTTCAGTTTCTTCATCACATCGCAGTTTGAGCATCACAAAGAAGGATTCCGTGTTTCAGAAACTCACTTTATATAGAGAGTCCACACTGTGGTAAATAAAGGCAGTTTGTATTTTTTTTTTGAGGGAGAGAAACCAAAAGCAAAACCAAAAGCATAATCAGAGTTCTAACTCCCCCTTGCAATAGTGTGTCGCAATGAGAGAATGACGCAATTTACCACAATCTGCCACCATCTACCACAACACGTCATGGCATAAACTCAAAACGTTTAATGGAGGAACCACTGTACATACAGACACACACCCCTCTGCTCGCTGCTCCTAATCTGCAGCTTTTTTTTGCAGTGAGAACATGCAGCGAGGTATTTGACTAAATCTAGTTAGGCATATAAAACATCCTGGAGGAAAACCTGGTTCAGTCTGCTTTCCAACAAACCCTGGAAGACAAATTCACCTTTCAGCAGGTCAATAACCTAAAACACAAGGCCAAATATACACTGGAGTTGCTTACCAAGATGACACTGAATGTTCCCGAGTGGCCTAGTTACAGTTTTGACTTAAATTGGCTTGCAAATCTATGGCAAGACTTGAAAATGGCTGTCTAGCAATGATCAACAACCAACCTGACAGAGCTTGAAGAATTTGTGAAAGAATAATGTGCAAATATTGTACAATCCGGGTGTGGAAAGCTCTTATAGACCCAGAAAGACTCACAGCTGTAATCGCTGCCAAAGGTGATTCTGACATGTATTGACTCAGAGGTGTGAATACTTATGCAAATGAGATATTTCAGTTAATTTGCAAAAATGTTAAAAACATGTTTTCACTTTGTCATTATGGGGTATTGTGTGTAGATGGGTGAGAATAAGTGTAATAAGTGAAGGGGTATACTGTACATGCTTTCTAAAGGCACTGTATCTATTTAACCTTTTATTGGTCACTATTACTCCTGTTTACATGTATATATTACCATTAGTATAATACCATGTATATATTCCTGCTCCCAGTCACTTTCCAGCCCTGTTCACATGTTATATCCTACTACCAGTCACTTTTCATGCAAAAACCCACCTCAACCACTCCAGTACCCCTGCACATTCAAGAAGGTACTGACACTGACCTGTATAGAGTTGCATTCTCGTGTTTCTTTCACTCACATCTTAGTTGTTGTGTGTGTTTATAAAAAAAGAAAGATATTTTCTATCATTATCATTATCACTGCATTGTTGAGAAAGAGGTCTCAAGGTAATAATTCCGCTGTACTGTTTTACACCTGTCTATCCTGTGCACGTGTTGAATAAAGTTGGAAACTTGAGTAAGGAATAGAGTGGGAAACTCACAAAATCAGGCCTGGCTGGTCCAGAGATGGAGGGATGTGTGGGTACTGTTGGTCGCTATGTGTACTGTAGTATTTACTGGCCAGTCATTGCTGATGACTAAGGGGAACAGGGCTCTGATTCAGGGGGAAATTGCAGCCAGTTCCAGCCGGTTGGACACAGTTAAGGCAGGTATTGATTTCTGTGGAAGTTTAGAGCCCTCGGACACCCCCAGTGTAAAACCAGTTCGATCAGGCTTCGGCTGCCTGGGCAACAGTTGAGTAGCTAGCTACCTGTTAGACAATGCCTATACAGGGGGACCACGGATATCTGGGCCGAATAGGAGTTGGACATGCTTTGTAGGATATATTTTGTAAGTGATAAAGATGTAGCAAATACTGTATTTGTGAAATGTAATATTTAATGACTGGTAGCAGTTTTTCTTTTACCACTTGGTAGGTGATATCACAATATTGCGTTGGCTAGTGATATAGGTCATTGTCATGAGGATTACCGGGACCAATTCATTCCATGCCTTCCAATGAATTCAATCAATCCCTGTTGAGTTTACCTTTTTGCATTAGCAAGTGTTTGTGTGGAGACACACAGCAATGTGTGTGTTCCCTCAATCTCTGATTATCAAGTGTTGGATAATCCAAGGTTAAGGCAATTGTAATGAATCTCAGATCCTATCTAGGATTATTGGATCCCGGACCACATTCATCTCAATATGATGATATGGAGGTGACCTAGGGCTCTGAAGATAATCTCTTTACTCACTGGCGCCTGGGGGAATATTAATTCTGTATGCTTACAGACCTTCAACATTCACCACCACCATCATCACCAACAGACAGTATACTTCTGTTAACAGTATACTATACTCTAGTTTGGACTCCTACAAATGGACTGATACATTATTAAATTAAAATTGATTTAGTTTAGGGATGATAATATATGTATTCTTTTTGGTTAATAATCCATGATTCTCTTCACAGGTTTCGTATGTCAGTTGAAACTAACAGCCTTTTCAAACAGAGATGGAGTAATTTAATTTCAAAACCCTCCCGTTTTCATTTCCTATGTCCGCAGGTGCCTTTTTCATGCTCAATCCCATTTTTCTTCTTGCTCTCCTGATTTCTCTTCTTCTGCTCTCCTTAAATTCAATAACATTCAATTGCATTGAACACAGATTGCTTCATTGGCATGACAAAGGAACATTTTGTGTTGCCAAAGCGTGAACTGGAAACAAACAAATTGAGCTCGAAAACAATAAGTGAGAACAATAAGTGGTAATTATGAGGCCCAATTAAAGCTGTAATCCAATGAATGAGGTATATGACAATTAGAGTTGAAAAAAGGCCCCGACAGGTCGGTTGTTTTTGCGGTACCTGCTGTTTTTTCAGGTCGTGACAGGTGGCTGCGTGCTCAGCTGCCATTCCAGCACACCTCTGTATCCCCTCTCCAGAGGGCTCAGGAATTATCACTAAATTCATGTACCACTTATTCGCAGTTTGAGCACAGCCAGTGTTCTCGGCGAGGGGCAAATCATCCTCTTTGTGCGGCTGATAGATAGGGACAAATAAATAACACCCACTCTACAGCCACATAAATGGCAATGGCACACCACCTCCACACAACTCGCATAAACACAGATCCACAGACAAACACAGACACACAGAGTCTCTGTGGATTTTGTGATTATGGGGGAAATAAGGAAACTGGAATTGTAACATAACAGACACAAAGAGCGTAGCAGAAGGACATTTTGAGAAATATGCTATATTGCAAGCTGTTTCACAGACTAGTAATAGACAGTTATTTTCTACATAACAACATTGTCGGCTAGTCACTTACTGCTAACAAGGCACAGATCTTTATATAGGCTTAGGAAAGGAAAAAAGCAAACAAGCAAAAATAAGTATGGTTGTAGACAATTGCTTTGGTACTTGTCATGTAGAGTTTGGATGTGGTATTTCATTAAATAAATAGCTTTGGTCAATAGATTTTTGTGCACATGGCATCTGTGTGTGTCTGCGCTGTGTGTGTCTGCAGTTTAGCCGTGTGGATTAAGTGAGGCACTCCTTTATGGTAGTACTCTACTGATCCTTCTCTTCCCGGCTCGTTTCCTTATTCCCTGCGTGAGTGTGCATCTAGATATTTAGACATTCAGCCCTCCAACGATTTCACTAGCATCCTTTTGATCAGTCGAGAGGCACTCAAAAGGATGTATTTCACAGTTGCCGCCCTTCCTCTCTCTCTATTGTCTCTTTGAGTAATGTTTTGGTCGGCCTACTCCCTTAAGGATTCTGAGGTACTACGGACAACTTTTTTTCTCCCTCATCCATGAAAAATTTGCCAGTTATGACAATTTATCATAATTTGGGTCAATACAAATCGGTAGTTATTAGTTCATTTTGACGATCTATGGCGTCTCTTTAGTCAATCCTACAGGGCCACAGTAGAGTGCAGTAGGCAACCAATTTCCGTTTTGCCCCTCGGAGTTAATTGATCGATTTAAAGTCAATGATTTGACAGAGTTGACTCACTGGGGCTCGAATGGCCGAAATCAGTTCTGCCTTTTGAAGAAAAAGCAGTGGGAGCTGGCTGACTCCGTACATTCAACAACCAGGCAGAGACGGGAATGGCCAGGCACCCCCAGGTTTACAGTAATAACCTACCATTCTGAATCTGCATTCATATGAAGGTTTCCAGCTCAACATGTGTGGTGGAACTTCACTGGACGTCTGCAACTCTTTAGTGTTCCTTCTACCTTCTACTTCCTGAGGCACAGAATTCTGACAGTTCTGAGAGGGGGAGAGAAATGCAATTACTTGTAAATAGAGACTACCTGCCATTGTGAATTTGCCCTGGGCCCCGAAATTACCTCCAACACCTCCGAGATGTGTGTGTGTGTGTGTGTGGGATTAAGGGACGTGATAATGGCCTTAGCTCAAACTGTGGCACATTTCTCTTGCCACCTGCTTTAACCTTTCGTCCTCTTTCCCTCCTCTCTCCGTCCTCTGGCCTCCCACGCATCGCCTTTCCTCACAGACTTTCTTAACAGGCACAATTGGCCCTCGTCACCCAGACGGGAGATGGAAAGGAGATTTTAAGAACCTCTGCCAATTCTGCCATGCCATCGCATAATTTAAAACACCTGTAGTACCGGTGCGTGGGTAAAATCACCGGGGATACCAAGCCAGAAAAAAAGCCATATTACAACCTATGTGTTGTGATAATTGCGTTGTTTGCTCTGTAACCCGTTAGTTCATATGCATATATATATATATATATATATATATATATATATATATATATATATATATATATATATATATATATGCCTAAGGCCAAGACAATAAGAAGATACAGTGGTAGAATAAATAAATTCAACCCCACCTTTGTTTCATCAGAAAACCGGAGCGCAACCTCTGTCTGGTGAAGTCAACAATTTAGTTCAATCAACGTAAGCTAAATATGATGTTGCTGCCCATGGTTTTGATTTCTGTGCGTGTGTGTGCGTGTGTGTTCTTGCAAGAACAAAAAACATGTTGACTCACCCTACTTGTAGAGAAATGCCAATGCCATCCTCTTCATTCATGTTGCCTGATGGGCTATCACTCTGTCATTCATTACAAGCTTTTAGGTTTTGTTGTCCTAGGCTACCTGATTAAAATGCTTGCTTGATAGCCTAGCTTCCTGTCATGGGCAACGTTAGCTAGTTAACATTAGCCTTCTACATCTAGCTACATATTGAACTTCCATCCACTCAGGCCAAAAGGACCAATTTTAGCAAACTAGCTAGCAACCAGAGGACAACAACACAATGAGATGTACAACGAGTTTTTGTCAATAAAGTTAGCTCTTTATGCAATGTGATTGTAGTGAAGCCAAATACTCGCTGGCTTCCCTTGCATTCAATGCTACGGGTGGCAACAATGTCATACTCTTTTGGACCATACAGCCTCCGATAGATGGCCTACACATACAGAGAGGCGCTGTTTCTTTGTTCAGATGCTGTCTCCGGTGAGATACTTTCAGCCTCTTGCTAATTGAAGAAAAATTATGAAACACAGGGAGATGAAAGATGCATTATTTTATATATTTTACTTTTTTTCTAGGTACATTTTTTCGGGAAGCCTGGCTTCGCTTGGCATCCATTAATAAATGCCACTGAACACCTGTGCTATCATACAGGTTTCATTAAGTAATAAGGGGAGGATGCGGTTTTGTCTGAGTCAGGCAACTGAATAAGTACAACAGAAGTCTAGTGCTTTTAATGAGGAATCTTAAAGCACAAGTCTCTCTTAGAACATTTGAAAGAAAGTTGCCCATCTCTCTTTGCAGTCAATAAGCCAGCCAATTTTCTTTCCTCAGCTCTGTTCCTGTGTGTGACCCAATCTAGTCTTTGACTCTGGCCTCTTTGACTGGTGAATCTCTGATACGCCTCACTGTACACGCAAACATTTTAAAAGCCGGTATGTCAAACTAATTATGCTTTTTCTAAAACCAACTTGTCTAGATCACACAATATTCAAACAAGGAATCTCAATCTGTATCATGAAACTATGTATGACAGGGGTTTTCAACTGTATCTACACCATATGCATGATGAACCCAATAATATCATGTTTTTCTTCCTTCTGCTCTTTCCAACCTGTTAGCTCCCTATGTTCTTGCCTCTTCCTCCTTTCCACCATTCTCTTTGGATAACACCTGTTTGTCTTACCTTACCTTTTTGATCCTTTAGCTTTTCTCCCCATCTCACTTCTTCTCTTTCACTCGCTTTCATCCTCCCTAAACCTCCCTAAATCCATCACTCATTCACTTCATCCCCTTCCACCCAGACAGTTCTCCTTTCAGATCTCTCTATCCTCCTCGGTTGTGATGGACTACAGCACAGTCACATGTGAGTGATATCAGTGGTTACTCTCCTGTGGGCCTGGCTGTAGCCCGGTGCCATGCTTCATATTTCACTGTGATGATCGCCTCTGTTATTAGAGAGAGAGACTGGCCTAGGGGACAGTAATGTACAGTGACAGCGGCGGTATCTGCCCCCCCTCCATATTGGGGTCGGGGCCCAAATGGCACCCTATGAGCTCTGGTCAAAGTAGTGCACTATGTAGGGAATAGGGTGCCATTTTGGACGCACACTCTGATAGCAGCTTAGTGTGATTTTTAATAGTCCTCCATTATGGTGCCCCTTTTTCAGTGTCCCATCATCACTGGATAATGTGGGACTATAGGGGAGATGGTTTCAGCCTCGATTCCTCTGACATGAAGCACTTTTTCTCCAACTTCACATCTGTGCAGCTTGGAAGGATGGCAGGGCTGTAATTTAGCTGAAAATATCTATCGATCGGGCCATTTCACTCGTTAAAGAATCTTTTCTTTTATTCTCTCGTTTCATGTATTTTTCCATATGCTGGATTCATTCCAGGCTGGTTGGTTTGAAGCATGGGCTATTCTTAGGTCAGTATTATGGCTTACCTATCATTGAGAAATGCACTAGTATACACTATTATTTTTTTTAAACTTTTCACAAAATCCAATATGAAATTCAGACTTGCTGTACATGGGGGTAGTAGACCGTATGCTGAAATTTGATTTGAAACAGTAGAAACAAGACCAAAACATCCTCTTTCTATCTATCTATTCACCATAATGGACAACACACGTATGCATTTGCTGATTGGTAGTATCAGTCTATACATGCCAGCCATCATTGAGGGGTCATGCGTTTTTCATAAGTGATACATGTATTTTAATGAGAGAGGCTGACGAGGTGGTGCTGCATCTGCACAGAGGATGGCCTTCACCACTCTCTCCCTCATTTAACATTTTTCTCACGACCTGTCAGTCAACAACTCCAAGGCCTTCTCGCGTCTGTCTCCCGTAGTATCCCGGAATATCAATCAGCCTAAATCTTTGCATATTTTTGCATGATAATTAAGAGAAGATTGCGACATGGTGCAGACGATCAATCTGCAAATCAGCAGACCAGATTCAATCCAAATTTCGACTCTGTTCGCAGATGGCAAACTAAACAGCCTAAACTGACAGGGCTGCGTTCGGGTGGTAGGAAGGACCTCCCCTGCCAGGAAGAGAGGGCCATGTCAGTGCCTGTGTGTAATTTGGAATTAATGGGACGGTAAAACTTTTAATTCAAAATCCCAGCCTTGGGGACAAACACATTTGCATACAAATGAACACAATTTCCTATTTGTTCGATATGCAAATGGTAACAAGAAGAAACTTACAGGGGGCTGCCAGCCGATGCCACAGCTCTCGCCGAGTGCAGAACGTAGGCACCCAACCGAGCACTTAAAAAACAGCCCTGTTGGAGATATCAGGCTGGGGCAGGAGGTGAGCAGCGGTCCTCCTGGAGGACCACAGAGTCCTGTGAGGTTCAGAGTAACCTTTCTTTCTTCAACTCATTTACACCTGGAAATAACAGGTGAGGTGACTCTTCCTCCAAACACAGAATCCAATTATATGACTAACGATTTGAGGTGGAAGGCAGTGGGTGAGGCTATCCCAAGGGTAGGAGGTGGAGGCCTCCCACTGGGAACAGACGTCAGTTCAAGGTCTAGTCTTGATTTACATTTGGTTGAGTTGTCAACTAATGTGAATTCAACATGAAATCAACAAAAAATGCACCATGTTATTGGATTTAGGTTAATAAATGTTAGGTGAAAAACGCATGAAATTCCCTTATGTTGATGACTTTTTGCAAATCCAATTAGTTTCCCACATTGATTCAAAGTCTTCACATTGATTTTTTTGTGTGTTGAAATGACTTGGAAACAACGTTGATTGAAAAAAATGCCCATTGGAGTTGCTTTTAAAGTAAACTTTTCAGAGAGTAATTATCGAATTACACTCTGTTGCGTTTTGTTGTTTTGATAACTTCTACACGAAATATGTATTTTGCTATTTGTGAGTTTTCACACAAGCCACACTGAATAACGATACACCATCAAATGCAACTCTCTCGTTTGTGTTTCTTTTATTCAAAGGCTCAGCTATGCCCTGAATCACAATACTGAAATAGGGAGAAATGACACAGGGGCACGTTCTGATAGCAAAACAGAATCCATCACAGCCAACATGAAAGAGACTGTTGAGGCAAAACTTGTTTACATTAAGATACTGTAAGTGACTGACATGTTGGATGGGACACAAACCAACAGCTTGTTGAAAAATTACAGGCAGCGGGCTGCCAGCTTGGATTTGATTCAGCGACTAAACTGTGCACTTAATACTGCAGAGTGTTTACATTGTGTGGGTTGTGGGTAGTCAAGGTGATATTTACTGTCTACAAAAGTCGGGAAACTGCCATATTCCCAGTTTCAAAACAATCAAACCCACACGTAAACAAAGCTTATGTGTGTAATCAAGGTGATACGGTATACAACAGTAGACGAGAAACTGTCATATTGCCATTTTCACAACAATCACACACACGTATAAACATAGTCTTCTAAGCCATATAAAATGGCAGCATTTGTAATCAATGCTATCCTTTTAAATGTTGAAATCCAGCATCTCCAATGACCACTCATTAATAGGCCTAGCAGCATATAGCTGGAGCAATTCTCCCCAGAAACTCTGAAGGTGACACAGCACTTTCAGCAGACTTTGATGGGCCACTGGGGAGCTGTATTTCATATCACAGACGTGCTTCTCCATGTTGGATGATGCTTTCACAATCAGCCACAACCATTACAGACGGGTCTCTCTCTGGCACAGAAAGGTTTTCTGTTTATTCTACGTCTTAAAGCAGAGAGAGGCTTGTGTCGCCTGCCAGTAAATTCAAGATGAAACTCCTCCAGATCATTTCAGCCCTGCTGCACATGTAATCCAATCACTAAATCATTAATTAATCAAGTGTTTACATCAACAGCGAATCAACAGCTCTCCCAAAGGAATGTCCTTGTGTCTCAAGCCTCCTCGCCAACTTAACATACTAAATCAGCGGGTTGGAGGATGTTCGAAGGGGCTTTACCGTCTTTACACAGAAAGGGAGAAGAAAATAAGAAATCAGAAAACGAGTGAGAGGTAATAGCTCATTAAAAACAGAAATAGAAGAAGAAGAAAACTGTCCAGGAATATTATAATGGACTCCAGCCAAATTGACAGGTCAGATAGAATCAGAGCCTCCCTCTGGCTCACCCACAAGGCCAATCCTCTGTTACCGGGCTGGAAACCCACAGCAACCCGGCCCACGCTAACGAGCCTCCAGTTACCAGGCGGATTGCATTCCGTATTCACATCCCGACTGTCGGCCTGATTAAATCTGTATTTAATTGGATCAAATATAGTCGTGATGGAGCACTCCCACCGGCGTTTAATCCACAGTCCTCTGTCAAGCAAAAAGAGAAAAAAATACTACTGGGGAATTAAGAGCAAGAAATGAATACCAATGATAGCCGGTGCTTATAGTCAGTTGCTCTGGAAGTGAGGACCACACCTGCAGGTTGGTGCTGGGAATCAGAGGTACTGGATTATTGGAATCAGAGGTAACTGGTGTATTCGTTTGTATCCCAAATGACACCCTATTGCCTTTATAGTGCACTACATGGAATCAGAGGTAGCTGGCATCTTGGAGTGTGGTCTAGTCATGGGGTAAACAGCTTGACATTTCTTGGTGTGAGTCCCACTAAATTGTTGCGGTTGGATGGAGATCAGGGGGTTAGACTGACAAATCTGATTCGAGCTTTCAGCAAAAGGAATCAGAACAGAAGTCCAATTGTGATGCTCCATGCTAGCTACTTTGTTTTGTGTGTCTACATATAAGCCCAGGTCCACTGTGTTCAGTTTTTAGAAATCCAGTTGTTGACTGAAGAAAACCTAGACATACTGGAAAAATGATCCAAATAGTAGTGGCTAGCTAACGTGGGCCTCTGTTGAGTTGATTGATTAAAGGTGTGATTCCATGAGGTCACCTTGGGGGGGTCAAAGGAACCCTGGGTAAATTATCAAGCAGCAGGCTGAGGTATCGAGTGCCTGAGAATGAACACAAGGCTGATTGAAAAATGTAAATGTTCATGCGAGGCTATTGAGAGGCTGACAGCAAACCAACCGGCTCTGAGCAGTAGTGGGAATGAGGCCTTCATTATGAAGTAAAAAATAATAATTTCCTTAGGCTCCAAGCACTCCTACATAATAGGCTGACACTGAGGCTCAAATGTACTGAAAACTAAATAAGGAGTGTTTAAAAAGAACCGGGTTCTGCTCATGAATAATACATATGCTGAAAGATTGCTGATGAGCTGTCTAATGAGGTAGGGGTGGGGGCTTGTTGCTGACAAACTGCAATTTCATTTTTTCAATAGATTTAAAACCTGAAACCTTGCACGCACAGCACAAAGCAGAAATGCTAATGGTGTTGGCATTTTATAATGAGACTCATCTTCCCTGTGTCATGTATCAGAAATGTATTTTTTTTCTACTGAGAACTAGCTGCACTGCACATAATGGCATATAGGGATGCAAATTTTGGTCAATTTTGCTGCCGACTAACCGACCCTCATTAACCGGTGAACAAATGTTTAAAACATTTTCAAACCGTAAAATGATGTGATCATCAGAAAATACTATGCATACATACAAGGAATGGACATTGTTCATTAAGAGCTTAATTAAAAAAATGAAACAATAGCTAGCATATTGTCTTTACAGTCAACAGGCTATATAGGCTATTGTTGAACATACAACTGCTGTAATTAAGCAGCTAATAAAACGTTACAGTTGCCAAAATACAGTTCGCGGGAAAACTCTGTTCTAAACAGCGCGTCTAAATCGAGCGGTTCCATATGTGATGAAAATCTCAGTTAAAAACGTAGGAAGAAACTAAAGATGCAACAACTAGGATGGGTTGCTAATATGACTGGGATTGTGACTTGGGCTTCTGGACAATGAAATGAAGTTCATAGGAGAGAAATGCTGGTTAATATAAAATAATTGCCTCCACATTTCTATGGTTGGATTTTGGCTCGGCCACTTTGAAGCAAGGTAAGGCATACCTCATTATTTGAAGTAAAGTAAAAACGTTCAGGTTTTAAACAAGTATACTGCCTCAAGCTCACATTGTAAAGGGGTGGGTGACGCGCTGATGACCTGCCTACCGTTGACTATAGCCTATGCCCTCGAATGGCGAATAGGAGGCTTTAGTTACAAGTTGAGATTGAGAAATAAAAATAGTATTGCATTTAGAATGATTATTTGTTGCGCACTCCAGTGGCGGCTTTTTGAAGAGCTGACGGCTTTTTGACGGCTTTTTGACGGCTTTTTGAAGAGCTGACGGCTTTTTGACGGCTTTTTGAAGAGCTGACGGCTTTTTGACGGCTTTTTGAAGAGCTGACGGCTTTTTGACGGCTTTTTGAAGAGCTGACGGCTTTTTGACGGCTTTTTGAAGAGCTGACGGCTTTTTGACGGCTTTTTGAAGAGCTGACGGCTTTTTGACGGCTTTTTGACGGCTTTTTGAAGAGCTGACGGCTTTTTGACGGCTTTTTGAAGAGCTGACGGCTTTTTGACGGCTTTTTGAAGAGCTGACGGCTTTTTGACGGCTTTTTGAAGAGTCTGACAGGTGAGAGGCCATTCCGCTCCTCAAACTAGGCCCTGTATGTTGTGCACGTATGATAAATAAGATATATCCCCAAAAAAAACACACACAGCCATTTAATTCCACAAAATTATGGAAATGAACCTATAGACCAATAAGCATGACCTGTCAAATATCTCATAACATGGTAGGGGAGAACTGGGACGAAAGTAACCACTTTTAGTTTTTTTACTCAGAGATCGATAGAGCTAGATACACCATATTTTTTGACAAACAAGTTATATGTGTCCTCTACCATTAGCAACTCTACTTTAATCGAGGGTAAATGAGTTGAAATGAAATACACAGAAAACAGAACTACTGCAACATTACTTTTGTACCTGCCGGCGGGGGCGGCAACAACACTGGCGAGAAGTGCACAATATCTCCATGTTTCTGGTTTGTAATACTCGTTACTTTCAACAAATGTACTATCCGCCATAATTTCATGTTTGTGTCGATTTGAATAATTTGTGCTATAGGTTTCGACATTTATGAAAATGAACCAATGTTGAGCAACAACAATACTGTATGTTGCCTTACAATATTAATCAAACTAAAATAGATGATATAAAACCTATATTAACCATCATTTTCTCATCTCACTTCAATGGGAATGTAGTAGGGGATGTTTATCACCATTTTCAATGACTTCTCATGCCTAGCCCTACCAATCAGGTGTGCTCCAACTGTCCTTGTCATGCTCTCTCCTCGTGTCTTGATAGAATAAACTTTTTTATTCTCTTCACAAATGGCAAACTCATCATGCTTATCACAATTGGCTTGACACAAGGTAATTCACCCCCACTAAGTGACCCCCATTAACTACTGACCTGTTGATAAATCTTATGTGAAAGCTGATACCATCAAGTCAATTGATTAAAGCAGAATTGTAATGATGTCATATATCATTTTCAAACAATCAGTCGTCCTGCACATTAGGAACATGCTGACTTCACTGCATAGTTCTAGATTCTGTGTTACTTTCGTCCCGGCTCTAACCTATTAAATGTGCATAGAAACAACTGCTAGAATTACAAAACAGTTAGAAATATGTAACTAAATAACTAATTCATGTTGAATGAAAATGTGTTGGTTTAGTTAGATAAAGACCAAACAAAAGACACAACATCGAAAAGTAGAGCGAAATAGCAATTGTAACCAGTATTTAAGCATCATATGGCACATCACATGCACAGAAACGACTGTTGGAATTCAACCGTAATGTAACTACTGATTCTAATTCATGTTGACTGGAAATGCATCTGTGTTATTGGGATAAACATC